>NC_141387.1:10479973-11047473 GCF_017979445.1 Akebia trifoliata
AAAAAAAAAATTAATGTTAATACATTTATTATTTTGATTGAAATTCAACAAGTTTTAACAAAATTTCGGTAACATCTACCTTAAAAAACTTACCTAAATTTTCTTTTAGCTGATAAAACAGTATCTACATAATTCCAACAAATAATATTTCAACCCATGAGCATACATAACATCATC
The DNA here is from genome assembly GCF_017979445.1 of Akebia trifoliata. NCBI lineage: Eukaryota > Viridiplantae > Streptophyta > Magnoliopsida > Ranunculales > Lardizabalaceae > Akebia > Akebia trifoliata. Next base: position 10,480,151 of record NC_141387.1, read on the forward strand.
CAAATGACATCACAAAATAGATATCCACTTGTCTAATTCACAAGTGTCAACAAACCATATGTCCATCCATCATACACACAACCATATAAAAGTAGTATATCCAAAATACAGTACATAGTATCACCTAAATAACATTGCAATCATAAGAAATGATAAGAGAAGTAAGATGATCACAGTCATAAAAGCTATTCAAACCACTAATGCATAGATAATGTACTTGCTTTCTTTTTTTTCTTTAAGCATTTTTTTACTAGTGCATAATCAAAATCAACACTATCAACTTCATCTACCCAAAAAAAGACCTACATGTCGTTGTAATGCAAATAATGGATGTATGTTACCATAGAATAAACAAATATAACATTCTTTTATTAAATGATACATATAGGAATACTTGTCAAGTTGGACATCTATAAAACATACGCCCATTGTTTTCTTTGGTTGTAGTTGGCACCAACATCATTACTCGATTACATGAACAAAGTGGAGTCGTATAATGTGCCATCAATATCAACATTACTAATCAATACCAAAGAATTGAAAATAAATCGCAAATATATAATTCAACAATAGAAGTCATGAAAAAATACAACATTAAAAAAATAAATAGTGTAGCACATGTCAAGAAATCCAATAATAACTCTAATCAACCAAATAATGTCAATTACATATCAATGATTACCACTATACATGACATCGGCTATTGCATCCCTTTGTCTTTTGATTCTATGTTAATTATGATGACCTACTGATGAGGGAGTAGAATGCTCTCGACTAGTATTAGTCCACGAGTCACTCCTCAAAAAGGAAAAAAATTTAATCTGCAATGACTTGTTTTCTGATAAAATTATGCAACATCATACAAACAACAACAATATTTCATTATTTGTCCAATTTATATGAAAGCCTTAACTTCAATATCAATCATTTTACCTTCAAAACACCGAAAATTCACTCAATAAAGTGAAAAATTCATATGGTTAAATAGTTCTTTTTGGTCACTTGCTTGTGAACTCCTTTATTCTTTTAGATAATATCGAACACCTCGATAAGGTACGAGATAACTATCCATGAGTGAACCCAACATCTACCAGATCATATTTACCTATTATATAAAAATTACTAAGAATATATTTATATAATTAAATAATAAATAAGCATATACAAGTAGGAATCTTCATATACAGACCTAGTATATGTGTAAAAAATTTGAAGTGAAACTATTGTGCATCAAAAAACACACATGAATCATTTGTTGATCATTCCCAACTAACCACCACATAAGTGAACAACATGTTAAATGAACATGTGGTCATAACGTTTTGTGTTAGACCATTGTCTCATCGATATCGCATTTGTTCTTCTATTGGGACAAAAGCACTAATGTGTGTGTTGTCAATCGCTCTAATACAATCCTACATATATTTCACTATATTAGTTTATAAACATTAATGAAAACAAGCATTTATAAAGTATATGTATAAGAAAATACCTTAAAATATGGTCAAAAATGTTGATTGTTACAAATGTGTGATGGACCTCATTGAGGTTAGGAGATATAATTAAGAACATTGATAAGTTCAAAATAGCCAACAAAACTAAGTTGAAATACTTGTCAATTGTTTCAAGTGAATGATCAAATCAATTTGCAACTAGTATGTGCCCCTAGTTGTGTCATAGTGCCAAAAGCAACATCGCTACTTATTCTTGAATTGTAATATGCCATTGTATCTTTAGTGAATCTCATTTTTCCAAAGTGGTACACAGATTAATGAAAATATGTCTTTCCATTCTACATAATTGGTGATACATCACAGGATTACATCCCGCACAAAGTCAGCCCCTATGTACTAACAATTATTATGCGGCCTCGTACAACCCGCATAAAGTCAACCCCCATGCACATGTCTGGATTAATCTATGTACAAATACAATACACAAGTTCATACTAACCTAAAAAATACATCCATTGTTAATCCAGGCTCTAATTAGATAGCCCCTCTTGGACGAAATTTCAACATATTAATTTGGGGAAAAAAAAAACCAATGCAAGCTTTAATTAGTAATGATGTTCCTTTTGACAGTAGGATACAAACTAGTTGCAAATCAATTTGATCATTCACTTCAAACAAACAGCAAATATTTCAACTTAATTTGTTGGTTGTTGTGAACTTATCAATGTCCTTAATTGTATCTCTAACATCAATGAAGTCTCATCGCACATTTGTATCAATCGATGTTTTTTTTTCCTATTTGAAAGTATTTTTTAATGCATATATTTTACAGATGCTTGTTTTCATTAATGTAGTGAAATATATATAAGATTGTATTGGAGTGATTGAAGGGACACATATTAGTGTTTTTGTCCCGATAGAAGAATAAGTGCGATATAGAAAATACAAGGGCCTAACATAAAACATTATGGCCACATGTTCATTTGAAATGTTCACTCATGTGATGGTTTGTTGGAAAAGACTAGTAAACGATTCACATGTGTTCCTCAATACACTCAATAGTCCCAATTTAAATTCTTCAAATCCTCCATCAGGTCTGTATATGAAGATTCTCACTTGTATATTTACATTTATTATTTAAATATGAAAATAAATTCTTATTAATTGTATTTAATAGGTAAATATTATTTGGTTGATGTTGGGTACCCACTCATAGATTATTATCTCGCACCTTATCGAGATGTCTGATATCATCTACAAGCATATAAGAGGTCACGAGCAAATAGTCGAAAAGAACTGTTCAACCATCCGCATTCTTCACTCCAAAACATGATCAAACAAAATTTCGATGTCTTGAAGGCAAAATGACCAATATTGAAGTTAATGTTTACATATAAATTGGACAAACAACGAAATATTGTTGTTTGTATGGCATTATACAATTTTATAAGAAAATAAACCATTGCAGATGAAGAATTTGCCATTTCTAAGGAGGAACAACCCGTGGAAGAAAATACTTATACTAGTCGGGACTTGGGAATATCCTGCTCCACCATCAATAAGTCGTTACAACCAACACAGTATCAAAAGACAGAGGGATGCTAATAACCGATGTCATCAATAGTGGCAATCATTGACATGTAGTTGATACTTATAAAAAAAATTGACATGTAGTTGATACTTATAAAAAAAATTGACATGTAGTTGACACTACTTCGTTGATTAGATTAATTACTTTGCATTGTATGTGCTTTTAGATTTTTTTTGACATGTGTTATACTATTTCCTACACCAAAGGTCCGATCCAGACCTGATGGCTCTGATCCAATCTTATCGGCCAAGAAGGGAAAACACACAATTGCTCCCCAACAAGCAAAAAAATCCCCTACTCCCCCCAAATATCCAAGTTCCTCAAACTGGGGGGCAGTCTGACAACTCTAGAATCGAAAACTTCCCCCTGACCATCCTTGGAGCAACTGTCCAAAGCTCCTAGGTCGACACATATCTGAAAAGAATTTTGCCCTTAATGGCAGCCATGTGGCGAAGGCTATTATGGAAGTTATCAGGCTTCCGAGGGACCAAACTCTAATTGCTCGAAACTTTGAGACCAACCCCTCTTCCATCTATTATGACGCCTTCAAGGGCCTCGTCGTGGTAAGTTCTCATTCCGAGTTGTTTCACTTTTACTATTTGTTCCCATATTTCTTTTGTATAATGCTCGAGCTCTAATCCTACTATTTAGTTTTTTAGGTCCAACATATCATGGTCACTATTGCTTCCAGTCAAAACGAGTCAACCAGCCAAAGGGAGTCTGCTATCAAGATGGCTAAGGAGGCCATGTCCCTAGGGGATGTTGTTGAGGTCGAGAAACAAGACTTCAAGAAGAGATGAACGAGGCCAAATCTCGACTCGGAGAATCAGAGCTTCGCTATGCTACCAACAGTAAGGAGGTGGCCTCACTTAAGACCAAATTGGAATAGGCTAAAATAGCCAAAGAGAAAGAACTGGAAGAGAAGCAAAGAATGAGAAATTGAAAGCTTTTTTCCCAGCCAAGGCAACCGTTCCTTCCGAGGTAACCCCTCTTCCTCATCCTACTGAGCTAACTTTGACTTCTCCACATGCTTCTATTGCCGACAAAGACCCTGTTGTTGCCTTGCCCCTACTAATGACCTCCCACCTACTGACGCCATATGAATAGCCTATTCCAGTCGATGACCCTAAGCTCCAAAACACTTACCATTTTTCTTCTTTTGCACTCATCGAAAAAAATCTCTTTTTCTATCTTTTTTGTACTTTTATTTCTTTTCGATGAAAAGCATATTCTACTTAAGCGACTTCAACTTTATTACCATCTGATCTGTGATTGACATAACAACTATCCTCTACAATATTTGGTCACCACCTAAACCGAGAGTCACTCTAAAAAATGATGATTATTCTTGCTACTTTATTCAATAGGACTTTGCTTTTGAGCCGTGCAAAGCTTTTGTCCATCCTCTAAAATTCCGACCTCAGGCTTCCAAACAAGCCATATATCCTCCCAGCCTAAAGAACGGGCTTAGCTCACTTTAGAGTTGAGGCCTCAAAGATTTCAAACTCCTTGTAATTGGATCAGGCTTCCAAACAAGCCTCATATCCTCCTAGCCTAGAGGTCGGGCTTGGCTCACTTAATAGTTGAGGCCATAAAGATTTGATCTCCTTGTAGTTGTATCAGGCTTCCAAATAAGCCACATATCCTCCCCTCCTAGACTTCGAACTCAGCTCACTTAAGAGCTGAAGCCCTAAAGACTCCAACATCTTATTAGTTGGATTAGGCTTCCAAAAAAACCACATGTCCTCCCAACCTAGAGGTTAGGCTCAGCTCATTTAAGAGCTAGGACCTTAAAGATCATGACCTCCTTGTAGTTGGATTAGGCTTCCAAACAAGAACCATATCATTCCACAAACGGCGCCACGATCATGGAGGTAAAAAATCAAAACTATACCACATACCACCAAGCGATTGGATTCTAACCCTCTAAATCCCAGAATCCTATTAAGTGACTACGACATGTTGTACATATATACTCGAAAATCTAATATTTACATCATGATTATAGATAGGAATGTTGGAATGCATCTACTACAATAAATTAGATCAAATCCCGAAATCTGGGACATGAAGTATTCCTTAAATTTGTTCCTACCACACGCAATTGATAGAGACAAATCAAGGAAGAAAATTAAATCAAAATAGAAAATTGTTAGATTATATAAGACCAAATCTAAAAGGGGATCTATCCAAGATCTCCCCTATTCTTTAAAAATATGGGCATTCTACACAGAAAAAGATATGCAACATTTTATTCCCTTACTTTGCCAATTTCAATACTCAGAATAACATGAGGGTCAAAGTGGTTGTGGAGCTAGGGCTTTTAATCCAAGAAAAAAAGATTCATCAATTGCAAATTTCGAAGAAGATTAAGAGCGGATTTTTGCATCCAAAGTTATCAAGCTCAAACATTGAATTTGTGCTTTGAACTGATAAACAAAACAACCTAAAAGAAAAATATATCTTCAGTTTGGAAATTGGTCACTGACTCCTTGATACAGATAGCATATCACCAAGCCAAAAATTCTACCTCCTTTTACCCAAGTTGACTTATGGCGACAAGAGAAATTCATATTTTCACAAAAAGATGACTATTTCACATTAAAGTTCCATTCAATAACCCATCTCCGTCCAATACTTACAAATGGACATTATGGTTACAGATTTAGGTGTCCCAAATATAATTTATCTAAAGCACCATTTTCGCACCCAAAAAACATGGTTTTGTGTAAAAATGAAATTCACAAACAATCCATAGGATTAAAGCTAATGAAAGCAAGTCATCATGATCCTATAATCATACAGATTGTGAGAACTATAATAAGCTCTATAAAGAACAAGTTATTACACTAAACTACAACTAGAACTAGAATAAAAAACTACAACTAGAAACAAAATTCTTGTAAAACAAAGCTCCGATACTCACCTTCTTTACCGACGCCGACCAGGACAAAGTCAGACCAAGAAACACGATGAAGAAAAACGGCCCCCAAAGATCCCAATCCCTCATAGCCTTCCCCGGGTCTTCGCGATATGGATTCGGGAACACCACAAGTTTCAAATTGCTGACGATCCTAGACAAATCTCTCTTCACAGTATCCCACACCGGCTCAGTCAAAGTGTTAACAGGCGAGCCAAACCCACTTGATGCAATATTTCCATTGGAATTCGAATTAGGATTCGGAGGAGGCAAAGCCGGCTGAACGGGCACACTAGCGGCAACAACAGGAGTGGTTTTCTGATAAGTGGGAGGGATATTGGATGCAATAAATGGAGATGAAGAAACGGGGATTGAGGCTCTGGGAGGGCTTGGAGGTCTGGCAGGCAACACTGTTGAAGGAGCCGATTGAACGCTAGCATTGATAAGGTTTTCGATCTCATCGATATCTGATTGGGAAGAAGGATGAAGGGGAACAGTATCGTTGTGCAAGTGCGACATCTTCACCAAGATAATCTTCAAAAACGAGATCAAAAGTGCAGATCAGGTGAAATAGGTAGAGAATAAAGGTTTAGATCGAATAAATGAGGGATCGGGGTGTAAGAAAGTATGGATCTTGGATGAATTGGGGAGAAATTCTTCCAAATTGACACAGAAAAAAACCTAATTAAGAATTCAAGAACGACCTAACATGCAGAGAATTACACGAAATCTAACGAAGAGAAAGAGAGAAAGAAACCCTAGATTTTACCACGAAGGGGAGGTGCTGGACTCGTAGATTTGCCCGCTTCGATGGAGACGCAGTTTGAAAAAGGCCATGGAAGCTCGCTTTCTTTGACTTCTAAAATTTCTTTCCTTCATTTTCACGCTCGTGAAGCTATGTAAGTTGGTTTGTCGGTTCGAATTCGGGTTCGTGGTTCGCCACAATAGCTTGAACGCGACTGGTGGAATAGGTGTTGTTTGTTAAATTGAAAAAAATAAGTGTTGAATTAAGTGCTAAAACTTATTAGCGCTGAATTTAAGTGTTGAAAAAATTATTTATTTAGATGTTGAATCATATTTATTACATATTGCTGAAACTGATAAATTGTCTTTGTTACCCTTACAATCATATTATATATTGTTTGCATATTTTAAATGCTTATTTATTATCAAACATAATAAAATATATTATTTCTTATAAAATTAAAATATAATTTATTTTTAAATAATAAATAATACTTAAATCTTCAATTTATAAATAATAATTTCTATTTATAAAAGCCTACAAATTTCAAATTAAAAATAATAATGTCATACAAGTCACCAAAATTTGAAATCAACTTTAAAAGAACTTAATTTGGATGAATAATTTTCGATGAAAATGAAGGATGTGCAATTATAAAAGCACATTATGAATTAATAAGGGCAACCCACACTATAGCCATTTTTTGTTTTGTTTTATATGGGTTAAAGTTTTTGGAATGAGCAAATTTTTATTGAGGATAGTCTATATGGTCTAGAGATCATCCTCACCAAAAATCAGTCTATTTTGAAACTTCTAACTCGTCAAAAATAGTTTTCAAAAAAAAAAAAAAAAGGGACAATTTACAGTTCTTGAACTTATTTTGATAGGGTTAGAAGTTTCAAGATGTGCTAATTTTTTGTGAGGATGATCTCCTCATTGTAGAAATCATCCTCATCAAAAATCAACTCATTCCAAAACTTTTAACCCATATAAAACAAAATAATTTAGTTATGGTGTGGGTTTATTAATTTGTGGGGTGTTTATATACTTATCCATGGGATATAAGAGGTAATATCCTTTTAAGAATAAGGGCATACTTGTCCATGCTCAAAAAAGGGCATATTTGTCCATGTTGAAAAAAGCGCTTTAGTACTTTTTTTCAGCATCAAAATAGTGCTAATTTTTTTTCACTTATTTTCAATAATAAGCACTGAAAATATAGAGTAAACAAACGTGCTATTTTGACAAAAGTGCTGAATTTAATTTTTTTCAGCAATAAACGCTGAAAAATAGCACAAACAAACACCGCCTAAGTAAAAATAATGCGGATACGGATTGGGGAAGGTATTAAACACCGAACCTATCAAGTAAGAAGTTGGTCTTTATTGCGATCCAAATTATCTTACAGTCGATACGAGAAGATTGAATGATCAAACTATGATGTAGATTGTTTTAAAGTAAATTAGGAGGAAGTGAAGTGAAGCTAAAGGTTTATGAAACTTTCTAAAATCCAAACATCATCATTATTTTATGTAAAGTCAGCTAATCAAATACAAGGGTTTCAATCTTCAAAAAAAAAAATTATTGCCGAATTATATCATATATTTTTCACTTAACATGAAAAAACCTTCCAAGAAGTTGTGTGTTAAAAAAATACTTTTTGAAGGAGCCTTGATCCCAAAATTGATGACCTAACATAAAATAGGAAAATTTAAAAAAAAATCACTAGGAAGATTTAAAAGAATGTGGATTGAGGTAGTGAGAGGAGTCATGACTACACTTGCAATGACAATAGACTACTTTAAGACTGAATTTTATGGATTATGTGCTAAATTGATTCAATTGATCCCTATTTTTATTTTATTTTTTTGGCTAAGGCTCCAATGAGCAAGATAACTAATTTTTTAAATGTAGACTGCCATCTTTAGTCTTTTACCCAGCAGTAGGTGTCAAGTACTCCTGTGTTCAATTATTTGGCAATTTTAGATTCTTCAAGTGTAATGTGAAGTAAAAGTGCCGATGAAGTAATTATTATTTTTTTCGTTATCTGCAGAGATGACACAAAATAATGAGTTGAGTAGCAAATTCATGAAATCAATTTCTAATCCAATGTGTCACCTTGCACAAGATAGTGAGTTAATTCGTCATGAGTCCTTTGCACTAAATCGATTGTCAAAGTTACTACATGACATCCCCAAAAAATAGTGAGTCAACTCACTATGTATTTTTATTTTTGAAAAACTTCCATTTTTTGTGCAATATGACACCCCCCAAAACAGATAGTCAACTCATGGTAATTTTCTCAAAAAGTTCAATGAAATAACTCAATTTTCATGGAATAGAACACCCCCAAAATAGTGGGTTGACTCGTTACATATCCTTGAAATAATTCAATTATTGTACAATGTGATGCCTCAAAATCAGTGAGTCAACCTAATCATTCTCTAGCAAAGGATCACTTTCCAATGTATACCTGACAACTCAAAATGATGAATTTCATTTAGGACTAATCGAGGTATGAAACTGTTTCATAATGCATACCATGTCATCCTAAACAATGAGTCGACTCAACCCATATTTAAAAGCTGATTTTCAAAGTAAACATACTGAGCACAAACACACCAAGTTCATGTGGAATTGAAATGTGAATTGTTAGATGAAAATTTCCCAATCTTCTGGCATAAAAGGCTGAGACACATTTCCAAATAAAGGATGGAGGGATTAGTGAAGGATAGGGTACTTGATAACCTAGATTTCACGCATTTCTCAATGTGTGGAATGTATTAAAAGAAAACAAACCAAACACGCCAAGAAAGGTGTCACTAGAAGTAAAGAGCTTCTTGAAATTGTTCACACTGATGTTTGCAGACCTTTCACCACTGCATATTTTGGTGGTGAGAAATATTTCATTACCTTTATAGATGATTTCTCACGTTATGGTTATATTTACCTTTTGCATGAAAAATCTCAATTAATAGACATTTTAGAGGTGTTTATTACAAAAATGGTTGAGACACTATTGCTAGAAAGGTTAAAATAGTGAGATCAGATAGATGGTGTGAGTTTTAATGTAGATAAGACGAGTTGAGCCAAAATCCTAGCCTATTTGTTAAATTCCTAGACAAATGAGGTATTCGTGCGCAATACACAATGCTTCGTTCATCTCAACAGAATGTTGTTGTTGAAAGGCATAATCATACCTTAATGGACATGGTTAAAAGCATGTTGAGTTACTCAATAGTCCCTAAGTCATTGTGGGGTGAAGTCTTAAAAACCATAGTGTATATTTTGAACCGAGTTCCTAGTAAGACAGTTCTAACAACTCCCTTTGAGTTGTAGACTGGTAGAAAACCTAGTTTGGAGTTGTTCAACAGAAGCTTGAATTTATAATCCACAAGAAAAGAAAATGGACTTAAGGAAAATTTATGGGTATTTCATTGGTTATCTAGAAAAATCTAAGGGATATAAGTTTTATTGCTATAACCACAGTACGAGGATTGTAGAAATCAAAAAATTTAGATTCTTAGAGAATAACAAGATTAATGGGAGTGAAGAACCAAAAAAGGTAACTCTTGAAGAAGTAAAAGTAGATACCCCATTAACTCTTCCTTTTCGAAAAACTGTTGATTCTCAAATTGCACTACAACTTGAGGAGGATGGCCAACAAATAAATGAGAATGGTTCTCCACTTCATGAAGATATCGTTGAGAAAATTGTAAAACCACCACAACCAATAGTTCTTAGGAGATCTTAGAGGGAAAGAAGTCTTGTCATTTCAAATGACTATGTGGTGTATTTATAGGAATCTGAATTTGACATTAGGATAAGAAAAGATCACGTCACATTTTCACAAGCCATAGAAAAATAACAATTCTGATAAAATTGATTGATGCCATGAAAGAAGAAATGAAATCAATGGACAAGAACAGAGTTTGGGATCTCGTTAAGTTAGTTGATAAATGTAAAAAAAAAAAGTCAACTGTAAATGGGTTTTCAAGACTAAACTTGACTTGAAAGTCAATAGTGAACAATTTAAGGTCAAACTAGTCACAAAAGGTTTCACTTAGAAATAATGCATTGATTATAAAGAAACATTCTCTTCAATTTCAAAGAAGGATTCCTTAAAAATTATTATGGCTCTAGTAACTCATCTTAATCTTGAGTTATATCAGATGGATGTGAAAATAACTTTTCTAAGTGAGGATTTGGATAAGGAAATATACATGGAACGATCAAAAGGATTTGCAAAGAAAGGATGTGAACACTTAGCTTGCAAACTTAGGAAATCCACGTATGGACTTAAACAGACTTCCAGACAATGGTATATGAAGTTTAACGATACCATTATTTTTTTGGATTTAAGGAAACACTATTGATCAGTGCATATATATGAAGATTAGCGGGAGTAAGTTTATTTTGTTAATTTTGTATGTGGATGATATTTTGCTTGCTAATAACGATCTTGATTTATTACCTGAGACTAAGGATTATGTCACTAAGTATTTTAAAATAGTTGAAATGGGTGAGGCAACTTATGTGATAGGTATTGAGATATTTAGGGATCAATCCCAAGGCTTATTGTGATTATCTTAAAAAGGTAATATCAATAGAGTCATAGAATGATTCAACCTGCATAATTGTTTAGCCGAAGACACACCCATCGTGAAAAGAGATAAGTTCAGCATTATGCAGTGTCGAGAGAAGGATTTAGAAAAGAAAGAAATAGACGAAATTCCATATGCTTCAATCATGGGAAGTTTGGTATATACTCAGACTTGTACCAGACTGGATATCAATTTTGCAGTTGGGAAGTTAGGAAGATACCAAAGTAATCCATGAATGGATCATTAGAAAACTACAAAGAAGATTATGAAGTATCTTTAAGGAATGAAAAACTATATGCTCACTTGCAGGACATCAGACCATTTAGATGTTGTTGGTTACTTAGACTAGGATTTTGCTGGATGCACAGACAACAAAAAGTTCACTTTAGATTTTGTATTTTGTTGGCTAGTAGAGTTATTTTGTGGAAGAGCATGAAGTAGATAATCATTGTTCCATCCACAATGGAAATCGAGTTTGTGGCATGCTTTGAAGACACAAGTCATACTCTCTGGTTGCAAAACTTCATCACAACACTTGGTGTTGTCGAATTTATTATCAAGTCGTTGAAGATATTTTGTTATAATACCACAACTATTTTCTTCTCTAAGAATGGGAAGTACTCAAGTAGTTCAAAACCCATGAAAGTGGAGTCTTGGTGGTTAGAGAAAAAGTCCATAAACAACAAGTGTCAATTGACAATTTGAGCACCACGCCTATGATTTTTGATCCATTGACAAAAAATTTACCATCAAAGACATTTAAGGAACATGTTATTAGGATGGGTCTGTTGAGGAAATCATAATGTAATGAATACTTGGATTAATTTCTTATTATAATTGACATTAGCTTTGTGTAATAATAATAGTATTATTTGTATCTGTCTTAATCTTTTTTTCCTATTATGTATGTACATATTATGTTTGGATGTGTGATTAACAGAAATGCCTTGTCAAGGCAAATTAAAGGGACTACTTTCAATAAGGCTAAAAGCCTTATTACTTTTATTCCCTATTTTGGAGTTTGATTAAGAAGGGTTGTTTGTGGTGCAATACATGGAATCATGGCATAGTTGACATATGGTCCTTTGACTCACATGAATAATCTAACTTAATTCAATGTTATTATATCTAATAAATTGGGTCATTGGCAAATTTTAAATTGTGATCACATAAAGATTTTTATGATGGAATCAAAATTATTTACAAATATATCATTGCATTGTTTACAATGAAAAACTACACATTTGCATTATGAGATTCAAGCTGCTAAGTGAGAGAATGTAATCCTACGTTTGGTGTACCCCAATGATTCCCATGGTTTTAGCTATTTTATAAAAGTTGGAAACCATCTAATAAAGGGTTTGGCCAATGATATTAGGATCCCAATTCTATTAGGTTTCTTAAATGCGAAGATTCTTGTAAAGGAAATTAGAAGATTACCTTGATGGATAGGAAACATTCTAATAGAGAGCCTCTAAGCCCTCTTGCTCTCATCTATAAAAGGTGACACTCCCTCATTACTAACGTCAATAACCATTTTGAACTCTCAAGCATCCTTGTTCCACACAAGAATTAAGAATTTTAGTGATTAAGATTTCAGCTTTACCATCAATAACAGTGCCTAGCCATTCCATAAGATAGAAAGAGAGAAGAAGGTGTGTCTAGATTAAGGAGGACTGCACATACAAGGGAGCTCGACCATTGGTTTATTCGATTTTGATTTCTTTGGTTCTCTCCTTTATTTATTCATCGATAAGCAATGTTGAAAGGTGCACCATAAACTTGTTTTATATTAAATCGAATATTGGCGTGATCTTTTGATTTGGATTGGATTCAACGATCCTAGAAACATTGAGTTTGTGTTAGTTTTTTTGTATTCTATAATCATGGATTTAATGTGTTAAATTCACATTTTAGTCTAATAAGACTTCCAAAAGTATTTCTTTGTTTTTTTTTTAATTGGTTTTATTGTGGGCCCAATTTTCAATTTTATATCTCTTTTAAGGTCTGTTGCAATTTTTGTCTTTGTCTTTTTGTTAAGTCTCCAAGTATTTGGAAGGATGCCAACGTAGGTTATGTCTTTAGGAAGGTTTTTTTATGTTGAACTTTCCTTAGTACTAGATGTGGGTTCCACCAATTTTTTTGTATGTGTGAAGCTTCCCAGTGTAGAATTTGTGAATTTAGTTTAGTTGCTTTGTTACCTAGTTATTTCCATTTTTCATTTTTTTTTATTTGATTGGTGGGACCCATGGGATTTTGAGGATGCTTGATCGTGTGACAAGTTTCTTAGTTGAGACTTGTGGGTCTCACAATTTGTTTTTATTTGTTAATTTATTTGTTATTTATTAATGTTTAATGTTTCTTAATTTTTTTTTTAATTATTTGATGTCCTTTTATCTTTTTAATTTTTCAATGTTTTTATTTATTTATTTTTTTTTTATGTTTTAATTTTTTCAAAGTTCAAACATTTATTAACAAATTTTTATTTCGATCCATACGAATTATTTAAAATTTAACTTGTTTGAATTTTTTTACTCGTCGAAAGTTTTTCATAATTTTCAAAAAGTTTGACAAATTTTGGCAAAATGGTCAGTCGAATTTGGAATTGGCATTTTAGGTACTTGGAAATGTCTTCTTATGCATAACGTAGTCTCTAATTGTGTTTCAGCTGTCGTTGTTGTTTCAGTAAATTTTGATGAAAAGCTTATTTGGTCTCGGAGTGATGATTTCTAAGTCCAAATGTTGCATTTTCCTAGCGTAACATGATTTTTAGCTGTATTTTGAGGTTTTCCTAGCGTTAAATGTTGCATGTTGCCTTTCTTATAAAAATATAACACACATTCATGATTTCTATTTTGTTTTCTATATTTAGTCTAAAATGTATGTAGAATTTGTGTATTTGAAAATACATTTTTATACGTTAAAATCCAATGAACTAAGTTATAAAGTCTGACAAATGCCCTAATAAATTTTGTGATTTTACATACTTTTGGGTACTTATTGTTGGAATTTAGAGGGATGAATTTGAAAACCCTTTAATATTCAATAGGTTTAAACCATATGATAAACCAATCTTTTAACCATAAGGTAAATCTATCTCATATTTGCTTTATGCTTTATGTTTTTTTACTTTATCGTTTTAAGTTTAATTGATAGTTTTGTTTTTGCCTTGAATAATTTTAGTCCCACATCGACTAGGAGAAGAATTGATTTGCAATTATAAAATAGTTGTACTTCTAATAGCCTTAAGTTGATAGAAGTAGTGGGCGGGTTCACGTGTGTACATAGGGGCCCAAGAGGAAAACCCAGTGTTCCAATTGGGATTTGGATTCACCGGTCCGGAAACCTACAAGAAAGGGGATAGGGGGTTGGCTTCTTAGCCCTCCAAGGTAGGGTAGACCAGATCCAATGTGAGCCAATTAATAACCAAGTAGTCATCTTCTAGATTTTACCCCTTGAAAAGGGTGATAGGTGCATACGTTAGACTACCAGATATTGATGTTGGGCTGCTTGGTGTAGTTGCCAAGATGTATGTTGGGCTGCCTGGAGTTGTGATAGGGTTTCTCATGTCTGAAGTCGGGGTCCTTGATGCTACACGGTACGTAGATTGGACTGCTTAGAGGGGTAGTTGGAATGCCAGTGATTATGTCGGAGGATGATCCTCTCTTAAACCACTTGAATGAGGCTTTTGCTGGCTTTGTTGGGGTATTGGTTCATTTGAAAGTGAGCTTGGCCTTGTTTAGTAGATTCTAAAAGACGTGTTGTAGGACGTGGCACTAATGTGTGTGGTGATCGGTAACAACCATGTCGAAATTACATGTGGCACAGTAGTTGAAGTTGCAACCCGTTTCCATGTTCGGCCTATGCTTCCGTAACTTGAGGAGCTTGTCGTCTAGTAACTTGGTGAGTAGTTGCTCCACAATCAATGATAGTAGGGTGAAGATCATTGGGCAAGCTGTGGCCGCATGATAATCGTGGGATTCATTGTTCATTCACCAGTACTCAGTGGCCCTTAGTGGTGTGTCTGGAAGTATTCTCCCGATAACCTTGCTCCCTTCTATTTCCTTGAGAGTCCTTTGGAGGGCTCCCAGGTAGATTTGCATGTGATGGAGGTCATAGGTCAAGACTTCGTGAATGGATAAGTGTGAGTGATTATACCCTCATCTTGTTTGAATGCCTCAATTTACTTTTGAGGGGAAGTACATTTCTTTACTCTACGTTTTTTTTTATTTGGTAACGAGATGCTTCAAACCTTCGTGGTTTAGTGACGTTTTAAAAAGAGTTTAGGGTCTTACCAGCTTTATTCTTTGGTTAAGTACAGCCATGTAATGTTAGACCAGTTTTTGATTTTTTTCATTATTAAAGCTTTGTGACAGCCACCCCTAATCACATAAGGGTGGTGGCTTGGTTGATGACACATTAGAGACCATGCACGTGACTATGGGTTGGATATATATATATATATATATATATGGGTCCCGTTCAGCAACAAACATTTTGGCAAAACATTTTTCAAAACATGGGTTAGAAGTTTTGGAATGGGCTGATTTTTGGTGAGGATGATCTCTACGGTGAGGAGATCATCCTCACCAAAAATCAGCCCATTCCAAAACCTCTAGCCCTAGTTTACAAGTTGAAAATTTGTGGACCGTCCATTTTTTGTAAACCATTTTTGATGGGGTTATAAGTTTTGGAATGGGCTGATTTTTGGTGATGATGATCTCCTCACCGTAGAGATCATCCTCACCAAAAATCAGCCCATTCCAAAACCTCTAACCCATGTTTTGAAAAATGTTTTGCCAAAATGTTTGTCAAAATGTTTGTTGCTGAACATTTCCCATATATATATATATATATATAAAAAGCTACCCAATCTTCAAACCTCCATAAGTAACAAAGTATGAACATCTCAAGTTGGTGACTAGGTTGGATACTTTTGTTGTTCTCATCAATGATAAATGACCTCGGTGAGCTAGGTTACTTATATTAAGAGTTTGATCATTTTATTGGAGGGGGTTAGGCTATGCAAATCGGGCTATGAGTAAGAATTTGAGCATTGCAAAGATCAAATGAATGTGACACCAATTTATTATGGTACATTGGTTATTGCGTGAGTAGTTACGAATAAGGCTATAGTGATTCAACTCATGGTTGCCCACCCAAGTCTATAAAAGGGAGTAGAGCCATCCTTCCAAGGGTTCAAATTCTAAGAACTCTAACAAGCATCTCAACTCAAACTCTATCTAACTTATTTACATATACTTTGTTGGCATGTTCTAACTCAACAATTAGAATCTCTTAAGGCAAACATCACATAAATATCCCAACTCGGCAAAGAAAATCAGAATATGCATATCTTGTTGAAGAACAATCAATCTTATCAACTTTAACGCATATCTCAAGTAGTGTGTAAAATAGAGCAATTGGATGATGTTGTTTGTGAGAATGATAAAAAAACTCGTGTTGCTCTTACCATCACACTTGTGCTATTGCATCCTTCAAATCATGTTATCTTCCAACTTTTTGTTACCTCCATAACCCCCAAATTAAATTTGCAATTTTCAAAATCGATCACCAACACAAAAACCATAACCTCTTGCTACTTGAGTCCCTTAAAGTGATATTCTCCAAACTCTTGTAGGAACGCATTCAAATGATCCAAATGAAAAGGCAAAAGTTAAGTGACTATTTGGCTTATACCCTTAAATCCCATGCAATGAGCATCTCTATTTTTTGCCAAGATGGGGAGTCGTTAACCTCAAAATTATGCTATTTATGAGAAAAAGGAGACATAGAGTTTGTAGACACCAATCTATGCTATCAAAGTACAAAGATAAATTTGTAACGTTACAAAATGAAAGAAATGCTCATTTAAATATGCTACTTCACATTTTGGTGAATATTTGAGGGACTTTTCTAACCTTAACTCATGATTTATTATTATTTTTTTTGATAAGTAAACTGAACTCATGGTTGGGCCTCTCCATCAACATGAACTTTGAGGAAAGACAATGATTATCCCAAGTTTAATTTCAATCATTTATAAATTAATACACTTTTTCTAGGATACATTTTTCTTTGGAATCCTTACCATCCCAACAGTCCTATTGATGGAGAACGGCGAGGTTGGCATTTTTCAGAGATATAAAATGACTTAAATATCCCCATCATTAATTCTAACATAAAATATTGATTTTTTTTTCCATTAAAGTCAATACCAGTCATCTTCAATAAGTAGAATAAAAAAATCAAGGATTTTTTTTTTTAAATAAGAGGTTGAATAAGTAAAATTTAATTTATTTAGATTTCAAGAGCTTGAAGCTTGCATATTTTTAGGAGCAAAACATGGAGGTTTTTGGTTTGGTAAATATGAGGACATTCAGGGCATTTCAGTTAGTCTTCCAGTATAGACCAAGATCAAGTAACATATGTCACCGGTTTGAAAAACACAGGTGGTATGTCAAATATTCAAAAAAAATCAACTTGGAGAGGGTATCTCTAGATAAACACTGGAAGAAATCTGAAAAAATCAACTTGGCGGCATCCAAACGCGTGTATGCGCAAAACGCACACCGCGCGTTTAAGTGAAGAGCTCTTTACTTGTAGTTTTGTCTTTATTATACTGATTGGTTCCTCGTCAACTAAGTTCTGCTCCATTTATGTACTTTTTACGAATAAAAGCTCACATAAAAACCCTAATTCCAACTCTCCCTTCGATCCTCTTCTGAAAACCCTAATTTTGTTTTTGAAAGATCGAAGTTATTGGACTCTAATTCATTCTCTCTTGGTTATGATATTACTGTAATTTCGTTTCAGCTCCAAGGATCAAAGAACTGTTTTTTTTGGTTTTTGTTTTTGTTATTCTTCGTTGCGTATGATTTTAGTTCAAAAACCGAAACCCTAATTCCCCATCTGTTGTTCTACGGAACCCTAATCTGATAATCTTCTACAAAATCTCGTAATTCAAAAAGATAAATTTCTCTACCAAATGTCAGTTGAGAGACCTCTCGATGCATGGGAGGAGATGCAGCGGCACGGCCACGATCTGGCTGACCGACTTGCTCAGGGCTTCACTGGGCTTCTTCAATCTCACGGTAGTCCCTCTCAATTCTCATGGCCAAACCCTCAAAAGCCAAATCTGTTCGATGTTGAATTCCCGAGCCATAGCTTCGGAAAAATGGAATTTGGATTAGATACTACGAATAATTCTGGAATCAATGGTGTTTCGGCGATTCTTGATATTGGGAACAGGTTAGGGCAAGCTGGGACAGAGTTTGGGGCTTGTGTGAATGGAGTCGTTCAGCAGTTTTTCCGGATGTTACCCATGCCGTTTCGGCAAGATGAGAATGTAGTGGCACCAATGAGAGCAGATTTGGATGGACAAAGAA
The DNA here is from genome assembly GCF_017979445.1 of Akebia trifoliata. Taxonomy (NCBI): domain Eukaryota; kingdom Viridiplantae; phylum Streptophyta; class Magnoliopsida; order Ranunculales; family Lardizabalaceae; genus Akebia; species Akebia trifoliata. Next base: position 10,498,853 of record NC_141387.1, read on the forward strand.
GAGATTTGGTTTTGAATAGGCAGATGGAAGATTTTGGAGATCTGGCAGAACAGTTTAGAAATTATGGGTTTGCGGAAACCCCTGATGCTGTTGTTTCGGATGAATCGATAGATGAAGGAAGTTTCGACCTTGATCGAAAATCTTTGGGAAATTTTGGTAGATCACAGGTAAATCTTTTGGAGCACACTTATTTAAAGATGTATTTGTATGTATTTTGCTTTTATATATAGATACACCCAAGAGAATGCAAGTGTGATGCAAGTGGGTGAAAAATAGAAATGACAATAATTACATCCCATTGACACATTATATACAATGCATGGAATTTGTTTTTCCAAAAAAGATGGTCAACAGAATATCAAAATGTAACAGAGAATTTGAAGCTTCTGATCAATCTTACAGGTTTGTTGTTGACTAACACCGTCGAATAATGATGTAGTCCGATTCATTGAAATTAAGATAGAGTTGAATGGGTTTAATGAATTCAAAGTGGGAAAAAGGTGAAAGTGAATATGGGTTTAACTTGACAGGGACTGGAGACGGGGGTTGGGGAGATGTAGATTTTGAAAAACTAAGTGAGAGAGAGTGAGAAAAAAGTATGGCTTCTTTATCTTTTGTTTCAGATACAAAATGGTATATTTATAAAAATAAAAAAAATACAAAATAGTATTTTGTTTTGTTAAGGCTGTGTTCTATTATTTTTGTGACTTTTAAGTAATTTTTATAAAACACTTTGTGAGAACATTTTTTGTTACTACTTTTAAACAATGTAAGTTTGTTTGGTAACATTGGTTATAGAAGTACTTAATCAACAAAAAGTGCTTAAAATTGAAAAATAGATGTTTGGCAACATTAAATAAGAAAGTAATTTTTCTTTATAGGTATACTTATAGTTTATATTTTAATGGAATATCTCAAACAATTGAGATGTAAGATTCATGAATCATGTATGAGCATAACTACAAAATGAAGATTAGATTTACAATTTCATCTCTATGAGTAACCATTAATTGCATAATTCAACATTAGTAGGAGATGCAAGTTTGTTATTTTCATAAACATCCAATATTGGTGTTATTTTTTAGAAAATCTCTTATTGTTAATATTAATATGACCGTCATCTTGCTATTCAAACTCTCTCTTGTTGTTAAAAAGAAAAATAATAGGATCCAATGTTGAGGTTTTTTCTTGGTTGGATTCCGTTGAGAAAACTATCTTCTGTAAAATGAAAAACAAAAAAATAGATCCAAGGTTTCATTTTTCACTTGGTTGGCTTCTCTTGACAAAATCCTAACCTTGGATAATTTAATTAAACGGGGATTGCCTATGTCAAAAATTTTCTTCATGTGTAGAGCAAGTGGTGGGTCGGGGAGTCACATTTTACTTCATTGTGCCTTCAATATGAAAATTTTGATCCATTTTCTTGGTCTTTTTCAAGTTGAGCGGGTATTCCCACCCTGTCTTATCGTTGTTCTTGGGTTGGAGCTATAATGTGTTTTCTAGCAGAAAATGTATCTTTTGTCCATCCACCCTTTTGCAATGTGCTGCGGACTCTGGTTGGAGAGAAATAGAAGTGTCTTCTAGGGAGTGGAGAAATCAACCCCACGATGTGAACTTGGAGATCTTGGGGCTGTTATTGAATTGGTGCTAATCAAGGAAGGATTTTGAAGGGCTGTTCTTTGAGGATTTTATTTTCCAGTGGGAAGAGATGTGCCCTTTGTTGTTGAGAGTTTTGTCTGCTATAGTCTTTTTCTCTTTTCTTCTTTTTGGCTTTTTTTCCTTTGTACCCATGGGAGACACCTCGGCCTCTTTTTTCTTTTTGTTCTAATACATTTCTACTTATAAATTTTTTATAAATAGATTTGAGTAATAAAAGAAATTGTAAAATGATTGAGGTCAACCATGATACAAGTCAAATCTAATGACTAAATGTAATCGATCAGTTTAGTATTGGTGTAAATCCACCAAAGATCCATCTATACTTATGATTAATGGTCTCAAAAATAAATTATTAGATATATTTACATCAAACATTTTATATCTAATGATAGATCCAATTTATGCCTACATATGTCAATTGATGTGAACTTGTAACATACTGCCAAACAAGTAAATAATGGCTCTAATTTGTAGGACGGTTTTATTTAAGAGATAAAATAGGATATTTAACCCAGGATCTAGTTATGATGGAAATTCTACTTCCCGTGAAAGCAACAAGTAGAAACAGTTTCTTACTTCTACTTTAAATGCTTTTTTCCCCTCCAAAACTATTTTATGGAAACATTTTTTTTATCTGGCCAAACCAACTTTTGCTAAGAGCACCCCAATTCATATGAAATTACTAAAGAATTAGCACGCATCTTGGTGCTCTTAGTAAAAGTTAGTGTTGCAATAGAAGCTCGATTAATGGTGCTCTTAGTAAAAGTTAGTGTTGCAATAGAAGCTCTATTAATTAATTATGTGTATGTTGGCCTGGGATATGGGGATAAGATGCAAAGACACTTACGGGGAGAAGAGGCTAGGCCGGCATAGAGGTGAGGCTAAAGGTTCGTATGGGTGTAGCATGTGGAAGGGGATTCTTAAAGTGAGCGAGGATTTCGAGAGAGGCATTAGATATAAAGCAGGCAAGGGGGATAGGATCAGATTCTGGGAGGATAGTTGGTGCGGCACAACGCCTCTAGCAGTTCAATTTCCATCCTTATATGCCTGTTCTTTGAAAAAGAATTGTTCGATCCAGCAATGCTTGATTCGCGACGAGTCTACCTCTAATTGGGATTTGGGATTTAGGAGAAACTTCAACGATTGGGAGCTAACAGAGATGACATCTTTCCTTGATCTCTTGCATTCGTCGTATCTTAACGAAAGTGAACAGGATAGGTGGGAATAGACGAGGGTGGTTAAGGACTTGAGATTCTCTATAAGTTCTTTCCATAAGTGGCTCATCCCTTTTGCCGAACAATCCATTGTGGGGTCTATTATTTAGTCTAAGTCAATTCCTTCTAAAATCTCCTTCTTTGTTTGGTTGGCCTCCCTTGGGAGGATTCTAACGATGGATAATTTGACTGCTCGGGGTTGGACTACTCCAAATTGTTGTCCACTTTGTATGGAGGACGGGGAATCTGTTGATCATATCTTAGTTCATTGCTCTTTTTCTTATAATATTTGGTCAACTTTCCTTGGTCTTTTCGAGATCCAATGGGTCCTTCCTTGTAAGTTCTCCTTGTTGTTAGTAGAGTGGGCCAATAATGCTTTCTCATTTAGAAAAATGTTTCTTTGGATTATGATTCCCTCGACTTTTGCTTGGGGGGTTTGGAACGAGAGAAATAACAGGGTGTTCGATAGTAAGAGGAGAAGCTCTCATGGCGGTTTCTTGGAGATCTTGGGCCTTCTGTACCTTTGGTCAAAACAAAATATAGAGTTTGTGGGAATTACCTTTGATGACTTTCTTTTTAGATGGAATTCTTTATGTAATCACTAATGTTCTAGTTTCTTTTGTTTAGCTGCTGTTTGAGAGGCTCTCTCGGCCTCCTTGTACTTTGTTTCCCCTTTCTCCTTTAATATATTATACTTATAAAAAAAAAAAAGATGCGAAGACACTTTTGTAATTTTATAAACAACTAATATGGATTTGCATCAACAATACCCACCATTCTTTCATGATAATAAAGATAGATGTACTAGTGGATTTATTTAAGGGTATTTTATAATTTTAAAAAAAGATCAACTAATGTATAATAGTGTCAACAATACTCAACCGTCTCTCATTAGAATAGTATATTTTAAAAAATCCTAATTGTAAGGGTACTTTGTTATGCTAAGATTATATGTAAGACCGTTGTAATTGAAAATTTCGTCCATTTTTGGGGCTTAGATCCATAGGTCAGTTGGTTTGACACATTGCAAAACAAGGTCGTGGGTTCAAGTCCAGCTTACCGATAAAAGAAAGATGAAGGGCACTTTTGTAATTTTGATATGAATTTGTTTCGACAATCCACGCCATTCTATCATTATAATAGTAATAAAGATAGATGTATTAATGGATCTATTCTGGGTTATTTTTTTTAATATTTAAAATATTAACTAACATGGATTTGGGTCAACAATACTCACCTTTCAATAATATTCAGTAGAATTTCTGAAAGTTCTCATCATCATTTTGAAGCCTTATCCAAAACATTTGGGGTCCGATTAGTGGATCCTATTTCATAGGATTCATGTTAGGAGGTGGTCAATTTTTATATCAGCTGCCAACCTAACATGACCCATCTCCTTTATCCATGCTGTGGCCAGCAATGTGGTTTGAAATAAATGCTACATAGGTTGAAAATTTTGTGGAGTTTAAAGGAGTCTTCTTTGAAGACTTCATGGGGAAATGGGATTGGGTATGTAGATTGCCCTAGCTGTTTGGGCTGGTCCATTTTCTCCCTTCTGTACTCTTTTCGTTGGTGTCCTTGACCACATTTTAATATAAGTTGCATTTACCTATAAAAAGAAAAAAAAAATGCTTCACAGGCGGTGTTGTAAATTTTGAAAATGACAGAAAGTTGATTACTTTGTGCTGAATGCAGGCAAGTGTTAATATTACATCAACTTATGACAGTAGAAGACATGACATTGAAAGTTCTTTAGTTGCAAGGGGGGACTTGTGGAGAGTAGAGGCATCACATGGGAGTTCCACTTCAGGAAATGAGGGTCAACCTCTGTACCTTGTTCAGCTTGGACCTCTCCTATTTGTTCGTGATACAACGCTTCTTCTGCCAGTTCATTTATCAAAGCAGCACTTGCTTTGGTATGGGTACGATCGAAAGGTAAGTCAGTTTCTTTATTAGACGGGCTGGATTTACTCTTAATGATGCCATTGCCAGTTACCACTGTAGACTGATATGGATTTGGATTTATTGTCTTAGTTGCACACTAGCATATTTAACAAATCTGTGTGTATACACTCCAACGTTTGATTTGTGTGCATGCTTACTTCTATTTAATTCTCATTAAGTCATTATTCTATTCTAGTAATCTTGATATTACCAAGTTATTTTTTAAAAACTAGTTTCTTTGCTTCCACAGATTGAATCTTGATCACATTATTCTGTAGCACTCACTACTTGCATCCATTTCATGCAACTGGTATTGATATATTTTTGAAGTATTAAGCACCATTAGTTAATTTTGAACGCATACTGGTAACTTTAGATTCGGTTGGATTTCTGAAATTAAACACTACTTCGAATGGGCTCAAAAGATGTGATGATTCTTTTACTTTACTTTTCTTAGCTGGTAAATGCCTACTTTATAGAGGTATAGATGAGTGCAGGGTTATGCTTTTACTCAGCTTTTGGCCATACATTGTTGGAAAAAAGCTCTATGAATACAGGGAACTTCTGTTGATTGTGTCTTGTAACAGATGCTTATTCCCTCTTTCAAATCGTCTCTTGTTTCTGAAGTAGGTAAAATTTTGTTGAAGCACCTCAAATATCAGATCATAAATGCTAATATATTCTGTTAAAGAGAGTCCTTTGCATAAATTGCTTTGAATGGGTAAATCAATCACTTGTCCTTGGGGATCCGGCATTGACCAGATTGCCCTGTTTTGTCATAAATGCCTCCATATTCTGCTGAGTAGGATTCGACAATAGGTTTGGGAAGTCTTGTAGTTCCGTTGTGCATTAATCTTTTTTGTGGTGTTGATCTGCCATGGTCTTCTAGACACTAATCACTTCTTTGATGGACAAGGTTTCAAATAACGAAAATAGAGTATTGATGATAGTACTTGACCATTTATTACTGTTTTACCTTTATATCTTGAATTTTGTTATTATGCAATATCTATTATTAGATATAATCTATACAATAAAAAATAAGGAACCATGATTAAAATTTATTCGAATGTTGGTGTCCAACTCGTTCTCCTTTTCAGTAAAATTTTCAATTTTCAAAATAAGAGTTCTGAAATAGTAGTAACTGAAGTGGTGACAAAAGTACTGTTATCTATCATTGCAAATTTATATTTTGTTACTATTTGATATCTATTATCACATATAATTTATACAATAAAATGGGGAAATATTATTATCTCATATGTCATGCGTAAACATTATAAATTTATCAAAACAGTTTTTTTTATTATAATTATGGTGCTCCTTACCCAAACACACACACACACACACACGCACACACACACACTCACACTCTCTCTCTCCAATACCTCCCACATCTTGCAACTTGCATGCTCATGTACTATGTTTGTTTTTGTAATTGGGCCACATGGACACCAATTTGTCATTTTTCCATGAGGAATCGTGAAAGATGAAATACTAGTTATATTGAGAAATTTCACGGCGTAGTGGATGCAGTGTCCATACTCAGATTCAATGAATGTGTAGTACATCAGCCTAAAAAAACTTGAACAGAGAGAACATGTTGCTTGCATGCTCCTAAAGTTAAGACTACTAAAAACATGCAACAATCTCTTGGTGACAGGATGGTTGCTAAACCACATCCAGTTTTAAAGTTTTTATTTTTATTTTTATTTTTTATAATTGCTATTTATAATGTATATCATTCTACTAAGAATGTTACAATTACTAATGTTCTTGTGATTCAAGGGGGTACCTTTTGACAGAGGAAATAAGTGGAAGGAGGAGACCAAAGGATAAAAAATATTAATAGGTGATCCTTTGTTTCCTGGTGAAAAATGCAAGGAGAATAAAGTGAAAAGGAGACTGACTGATCTAGGGCCACTAGACGGTACATATGAGTTATGACATTGGGGTAGAAAAAAGTTTTTCTTTTTGAAGAGTTTGGAGGGAAAAGAGAAACCACACTTTTAGTTGACGTGGAGCTGTAAGTTCTCAAATATAAGTGTTGACAAAAAATTTAGCAATCTACCTTGTGATACGTAAAATGAGATGACAATTATATTTTCTTGGTTTTTTGATGAAGATGGTGATATAGATCTCAGTAGTCAGAACACTCGCTCAACAGAGTGTTCTCCTCTGATTAATAGTTAAATACAATGAAAATGACGATGTGTGACTTTCTTTTCTGTGGACTTTGTGTTTGATTGATTGAGAAGGTGTTTTCTGGATTTGTAGATGGTGGCTTGCAATGCTTGATCTTCTATAGTAGCTTTGTATAAATGTTTTCTTTCCGAGGTTCACATTTGGTCGACTAAAAAGGATTTTTTGACTTCTGGAGAAGGGCTTTTAGGCTTAATCTTCTCTAGAATTGGAGTCTAAGTTTTTGTTGAAGAACCTTGATTCTTCTTTGAAAGAGGGCTTGAGAGCTTTTTCTTATCTGGAGAGGTAGATTGTGTCTTTTGAGAGAAAGTAATGCAAAGATCTCTTAAATGGCTTAGGCTTTGGCTTTGATATTTATAGACTTAGGATAAGAGAATAGTTTCAATTATGTCCCTAACTTAAATGGATTTTATATAATTGGTCTAAAAGGTATTTGGTTTGGACCGGCCCGTTTTGGTGGGTTTTGGACTCAACCATGAGCTAGCTAGCTCGTTTGTTTGATGTTGGAGCTCAATACTTCATTGGACCATGGGCTGTATCTGTGAAAACCCAAGTTTAGAAGGCCCATTTCTAAACAATGATCCCGATTTGGATGTGTTGGTCCATTTATGAATTTTAGGGTTTTCTTGTAACTAGTGCAGGATATTAGGACCTTCGTAAATTTTTTATGCCCACATTAATGTCTTGATGAGCCACAAAGAAGGGAAAAAAAAAAGGAGAGAGAGAAAACAAGTTAGGAGATTAAGAATATAAAATAAATGGGGCAACGCATTCTCTTCTAAGCCGCTCCTTTCCACATGGCAAATCACTTATATTGATTGAATTCCTTTTGCTCAAAATGGCTTAACCAAAAAGTAGTATTGTGCAGGAGTGTCACACTTTTTTTTGGCTCTGTCCTCTAGAACAAAAGACCAGTAATTGATCCAATCTTGTGCATGGGCAGATAGAAATGGCAGGCTAGGTTAGCTTGCTTGTGTCATGTTTCAAGCATTTGGGATATCGACCAGGTGAACTGGTTACCCAGGTGACACTTCAACTGCACTGCACCTAATAGACTTTTCTAGGCTTATGAGGGCCAAAGGGGCTGCTCTTTCTTGTGCCTTCATCTTGTTGGGGTGGTTTAGCACCAGTCATGTTACCTGCAATCATATCCAGCAGTCAGAATAAATTAACGAAGTTGGATTGATGCCTTGAGAAATGTTTTTACTTTGTATTCCATATTTCGACCAATATGCTCTGCTCCATAGACGGCCCATGTATACTTACCAACTTATATCATATGCACATGGTGCTTCCACGTCAGTCATCTCTCTCCTACCTCATTCAAGCCTTTTAATTTACCCCTTCCAGAGCTATGTTCTGGGGATTGAGCTCTTAGGCTCAGCATCAGCAGTCTCAGTATTCACAGAATTCCTCTATATGAGAACCAAACACGATGAATGTGGACATATTGTGGTTCTTTGTGTTCACATGGCTTGGTTTCTCATAAATTTTGATGACCTCATCTATGACTAATCAATGATTTATGCAGTCATTACTGCTGTATCGTTCCCAGTTATGGTTTTGATCTCAACTTGGAAGGCAATCGTCCGCTTGAGATGAAGAGATATGACAAGATTTCCTAAATTTTAATTGATTTGTTTTTATATTGTGGTCAGGTTTGTAGCCCTTAATTGTTTGCTTGTTTTTAATTTAAAATTGCTTTGAACATCAGGGAAATATTTAAGCATTCTTGTGATCGTCATTAGATATTGCTCTATTCTCCATACCCTTACTTTTTATGTATTTATGATAATGCCTTCTTATATTGGTATGTTGCTGGGATTCTCAGTTCTCGATCGTGCACTTAGATAATTCTTTAAATCATTTGTTTTATTTTATTTTTTTGCTTGACTCTTACAGACACATTGTTTTTTATTGACTGTCAGAATGGGATGCATTCCCTCTGTCCAGCTGTATGGTCAAAGCATAGAAGGTGGCTATGTATGTCAATGATCTGTCTCAACCCATTGGCTTGCGTAAGTGCAAATATTGTTCTAACTAATGTTTACATTTTTCTGTTCTTAAATCATATTTTTCATATGTTATGCCTTCTTCATGACTTAAACTTGGCTGCTCATTTCTTTTCTTTCTTTTTCTTCATTCTACAATTAGTACATTTTAGTTTTGATGGTTGGTATCCCCAGTCATTGTTGAAGGCAATGGTCGTCGAACTATACATTCTTTAAATAACATAAGGAAAGAATATAAAGAAGGTGCATCCTTGTATAGGTGGTAAAGTTTGTGAGTAGTATTACCATAGGGACTTCACCTGCTTAAACATATTAAAAAAACAAGAAGAAAAAGATGAAAGCCGTTCAAGGTATTCCTCAGCCTTAAAAGGAAAATTATATCTGGTTATAAGAAACTTGGTTGTTTCGAATGTGTAAGGCTGACAGCAAATTGGGGTATTTAGGATGGAGTTAATTCTACTTCAAGGGTTGTGACATTCGTATCGACTATTTTGATAACAAACTCACCTATATATGTTTATTATTTGGTACTTTATCTTTGTATTTTTTTTTTTGGCATTATTTTGTTAGCGTAAGTAATACAATTCAATTAACAATATACACGTATGGGGGATGGGGAGGGAATATAGTTCCCTCAGAAACTACATTTTTATTATTTGTTTTTGGCATTATTTTGTTTGTGAGAGTAACAGAATCCAATTAACAAGACTAACAATATGGGGGATGGGGAGGGAATATAGTCCCCACAGAAACTTTTGTCTATTAACACATAGTCTAGCTTTTAAAAGGGAATGCTACCAATGAATTTAATCTATACTATAATGAATTGTACATATGTTCAGGGATGCTGGGTGTTTGCTGCATTCAACCCCGAGTCCATACTAATAAATCTACTGAAATATTTTGGGTTGCTACATCTATTACTTGTTGTTACATGACTAATGCCTTTAATAACATCAAGTTTGTAACTGTTCTAGGGTGATCCTGGAGTGGATAAGGACCTGGTTCATCTGTCATGAGAGGTTACGTGTAGTGGAGATTTGATGTCCACTTAAATTACTTGCATAGCCATTTGGACGTCATGGCTTGAGTTGTTAGGGACAAACCTTGAGGAATGGTGGATCAGGAGGAGAGGCAGGTCAAAGGCAAGAGACCCTGAGAGGTCAATTTGGGAAAGCCTTCTTCATCCTTGTTCTAGTGTTCCTCCCACTTTCCTTAGAGGTCCTATTTATAGGTAGGAGGAGGAATTCTTTCCCCCTTTCCTTGAGTCAAAGGGAAGCCATGTCACTCTCCGTTAGGGGTAGGTGGGTGAGGTTGTTCTCAGTCATATCTTTGTAAGGTCCCAGGTCATTGAATCACCTCCTTTCAGTGAGTGGTGCAGTGTCACCGATTTGTGGGTCAACCGATGATACACTGATTATGTCAGACGCCTTCCTGCCTGATGTCTGCGATGGCTCACCCATAATTCACACATTTCAGTTGGTCTCAAGGTCCATTGGTATGAAATGCCAGATATGATGTTGGCCCTGCGACATGCCTTTTCGCATGCCATCAATCCTGTACTCTGGTCTATCCCCCTCATAGTCTAGTGTACCTCTCCACAAGGTCAAGTAGCAGTCCTTCTGTTGGGCGTCCAAGTAGATCATGGTATCTAAGATGCTCCTTAACACGAGGACACCATCAATGACAGTATGACATTGGAAGTGCCAATGGCGATGCTACAGACTCTATCTATAGTAGTAACTACTATCAATTTTTCCCAGATGCAGTGCTTCTTGTATTTACATGACCCTATCTATAGGAATAAGTAATAACTACTACAGACTTTGTGTCCCATCTCTATCGCTGATGCAGTGCTTCTTGTATTTACATAACCTGCAAGGATAATTAGGTTTTAGTGAAATTAGTTTGCGAGACTAGTATTTTTTTCCCTATTTGCATGGGGTCATGGATAAGTGGGCTGACCCTTAAGGAATAGAATGCCGATGCTGGATTCAATAGAACCAAATTTCTGCGTGGTGGAAATTGAATACAGCAGCAATTGATGAGAAAAATATAGCAACCTTGCAATTTGGCTTTTGGAGTCTTGGCTATCAATCCTGTTTGACTAACCAACCTATGCGATGATTCGCCAAAAGCAACCTTATCACACACTAAAGTCATTTTTGTTGATCAAAATTCTCCTTTAACATCAGATATACTTACTTTATGGATATCGTACTTTATTAGCAAAAGGTTTTCTAATGACTAAGATCGTACTTACTAATTTAAATTTTACTAGCAATATAATTTCCTAAAGGCACTTAACTAATTTTTAACCAATTAGGACATGAGAGGTAGTCCAACTGAAACAGCTTGAGCATCCCTTTGGAAGCTTCTTTTCTTTCCTTGTATGCCGTGCTCTTTTTGTGAGAGGAATGATAAGGACATGGTGTAGCTGTGCAAGTGTTCTGAAAATTGGTTCACTTCTGTGCGTCTACTGTCCTTGCATCATTTAAAAAAAATTATTTCTTTTGGTTAATTAAAATGGTTCCTCTTGAACTGCTGAAGAAATGCATATCATTCTTTGCTTGCTCACCGGGAAGTGTCATCTCCCCATCAATATATTAGTACTCTGGTTAAACTTGTGTAACTATATTCTATATTACTTTCTTTACTTCCACGTGCTATTATGTGCTTTAGCCAGTCTTTTTAATTGAAGTAATATCTCTATTACTCTGAAGTTCGTACTATTGACATCGGTCATCTTTGGACTTGCTGTTCTAACTTTACTTTTTTTCAGTCCTTCATGGAACTACAGTTTCCAAATGGGCAGTTCACTTATGTATCTGGTGAGGGGCTAACTTCCAGGGCTTTCCTACCTGTTCTGGGTGGGTTACTTCAAGCTCAAGGTCAATTTCCAGGAGAACTGAGAGTTAGCTTCTCATGCAAGGTTAGTTAGCAAACTTGGAAAGATCAAATTAATGTGGTGGGTCTTCTCATGCTTAATTTCGAAATGGATTTTTCATACATCTGTCATGATTATGCTTGGTGGCGGCCCATTTTCTGTTGGGAATCTGATTTTGCTGTTTATTTTTCTGGCAGAATAAGTGGGGAACATCTATTACACCAACGGTGCAGTGGCCTGACAAATCCTTTTCTCTGGGACTTGTACAAGCCTTAGCTTGGCAGAGATCTGGACTCATGGTTAGGCCGACTGTCCAGTTCAGGTAAGGTTTTCTGCTATATTTCCTTCAAAATATCTTCTAAATCTACTGTTGTGCTGAATTAATTGTTTTCATTAGTTCTTATGTATGTGATTACCTATCAAAAAATATAAAAATCTTATGTATGTGATATCTGGCATGGATTCTGGTTGAAAGTATGATTTCTGTTGGCGTCTATCTGTACTCAACTTCCATTTCCTGAATAATCGAATATTGTTAGATGATGAGCATACCTATTATGATAGTCACCAAATTTTATGATTTTTTGAAAAGTCAAGATTAAATTGTGACATTTTCTTTCACCAATTAAATTAAGATTTATTTCCTACTTTTTCAATAAGTCGTGACTTTTACAAACTTCACGATTAAATCACAAACTTCACAGCAGCTTTACACAACAATTTAATAGGAACAACCACACAGCTCTCTAACCCTAACATCATTTCCCCCCCCGAAATTCCTGAATATCCCCATTGGCTGACTTATTCCCGAACTGTATTTTCTAGGTTGCTTCAGTTGGAACAATTTTTTTTGGGTAAATAGAGTCACCTGATACTGGATCTTGACTGCAATAAAAGACAATCCCCACTTCAATAAATGACTAGAAAAATACTTTTAGAGCTTCAACACAATAGCCTTTTTTGCTGAGCAAGAAAGGGGTTAGTAGTTAATGGAGGTGAAAGTGGTTTCAATGGGGTTTGAACCTAGGTCATTGTTTCAACTCTTCTCAGGCCTTCACTACTTAGCTAAGTGGCACCTTCTTCAATAAAATAGCTGATTTTTCTGTCTTATTTTCCTACATTTTGTGGTGTTTATGCTTACTGAAATGCTACTATTTGCATATGACCTCTCCGGTTTTACATCTTTATACACGGAAACTCTAAACCAATAATATGATTATTTGATTGTTGTTCGAAATTATTACAAAAACTGACATAATGTGCAATATATTCACTGATATTTGGTCTCATATCTTTAATTTTGAGATGTTTATGCTTGCTGAAGTTGCTGTTGTTTGCACTTTATATATGTTTACGTTTAGATCAGTAATTATTATTTATTTAGTCCTTTGTAATTTGTAGATTGTTTACAACTTGTTCTTTTTATGCACACTACTGTGGGTTCGTATGTTTGAGTGTTTTTTTTTCTTTTTTATTGCCATACTATGGACAGCCTATGCCCCACTTTTGGTGGAAGTGATCCTGGGTTGCGAGCAGAATTCATTCATTCCGTGAAGGAGAAACTGAGCCTAATGTGTGGATGTGCTTGTACCACATATCCTTCAGCATTTGCGTCAATATCTGTAAGTAATTGCCATGCCAGTAAAGTTTCAGCTTTTCAGTTGTGCTAATGCTCTTGCTTGTATGTTCTATGCACAACTTTTTAGTGTTGGCTTTTATGCCCTTAAAATTCATCTAATACGTACTTTGATAAATTTTAATTTCTCAAAAGTTTAAAATTTGATTTATTTTTAATTCCTCTTGTATCAATGTATAGCGTGTAAAGATAAATCATAATTATTTAGTCCAAATTGATAATCATTAGTTGTTGTATATAAGTCTGTGAGTTGCAATACCACAGATTGATTTTGCTTGATGATCCATTTTTGCTTCTAGTTCGGCCCATGCAGAACTTTAATTGGAATGTTAGCCTCGGTTGAAAAATCAGGATCTAGACTGCCAAATTATGTGCACTTTGCATCGGACCATCTAGTTATCATTATAGGATAAAAGAACCCTTAGACTTTCCCCAACCCTCTCTCATCCTCCCCAATTCTATCATTTGGTAGGGGACGATTCAGAAACGACCACATCTGCTACTTGGGAACTTTTTAAGGGCTCTTTGATTTGCTTCGTCCATGATATATGGGAATCACTATCCCATTCATTGTTATCTGATTTGAAGAGTGGATGGTCATTTTACCTCTTCTACCATGTGATATCTGTCCTATTCTTCTAATCAGCGAAAATTCACTGACCACCGATATTACTTCCAGGAATTATTACAGTGTTAGAATGTCATGGATTGTACCATATCATATTTATCTATAGGATAGATTTTGAATGAATTTGAGAATTTGGTTTATCGTATTTAAGAAGAATATAATTTGATTTATTCTCTTGATTGATTTACAATGGTTTATATAGAGAATCAAGAGTAATAAGTAGAAACAAACGCTAGATAAGGAATCCTAAACTCATCAAAATCAATCATAATCTTCATAAATATGATGCACCATGTCAGATGCATCACATTCTAGTACTCTAGTAGGAATGTTAAATTCAAACTCCTTAAAACCTTAAATACATTGAAGACCTTGTTGAATGTTGTAATTGTTTTGCACTTCTTTTCTTTACTTTGAATAAAATATGTAGAAAGTGTGAAATATTGAGACATGATGTTCTCTCAACAAAATGGGACTTAATTAAGCTTTGTTGGGCAGAAGCAACAGTTACTTAATTTTCACCATTAAAACACTTAAGGTGGACTTTCTACCATTTATATACAATCTCATGTCGTCTAGGGACTGGTTCATGTTTGACAATAAATAAGCCTGAGTCTATGGAAAGGATTCCATTAGAGGATAATGAAAACCCCATTTCGAACCCCTGAACCCAATGATATTTTTATTTATAAAAAAGAGAGGATAAATTGTGTGCTGTGGCGATGTGAATTATACTTCTGCTAGATTGTGGCTAATATTGTTCATTTTTTTTTTTCAAAAATACAGGTTGGCAGGTCCAAGTGGAATGGCAATATTGGAAACTCAGGATTAGTTTTTAGGGTTGAAACCCCACTGGGCAGCATTGGCAGACCTTCTTTTTCCCTTCAGTTGAATAGTGGTGTTGAGTTTTGATATCTTCACCCATTTGTAACATATAATTAAACTTGTATAGTAGGTTCAAGTTCCTAATGGATTTTACATTTTGTAAATAATAACAATGATGATAGTCCCACTGCTTGATTGATGATCAATCAATATATCTTTACTTTCCTTTCTTAAGGCCATAAAGTGACCTCTTAAATCTTCACACATCAGATTCTAAACCTTAATCACAAATCTTTGAGGTTGATCCATATAGATTTTTTCGACTAGTTCTTTGTTTAGGAATGTTGTCTTTATATCCATTTGATGTGTTTTGAGGTTATAAATTGTAGCTATGGCTATTAATAATCTTATTGAAGTAATTCTAGTCACTGGCGAATAGGTATAAAAAGAGTCAAAACCTTCCTTTTGATGGTAATCTTTGGCTACAAGTCTCGTTTTAAACTTATCTATTGTGCCATTGGATTTTAGTTTATTTTTAAAAATTCATTTACAACATATAGGTTTGAAATCAAGAGGCAAATCTAGTAGTTCCCAAATTCTATTATTTAAAATAGATTCAATTTCATTGTTAATAGTTTCCCTCTAGAAAGACATATCAGAGGAGGTCATTGCTTAATTAAAAGATTGAGGATCTTCTTTTATTAGGTAAGATAAAAAAAAAATTGGACCAAAATTAGAAGCTTTTCTAGGTCGTTTACTCCTAGAATTGATAGCACATTTTTTAGAGGAACATTTATCCTCTTCAGTCTTTCACTAGTCTTATCTTTTAAGGGAAAGGTGTTTTCAAATATCTCTTGACTCAAGTATGTTGTTTTTCTCAATCAAATTATTTTTAGATTTAATTACTTAGAATCTGTAAGCATTACTGTTCTGAGCATATCTTATGAAAACATAGAGTCTGTTTTTTACAGAAGTCGGCTCAAGTTCTAGAAGTTGTATTTTGAAAGTAGAAGCCCAAAGTCTGAAAAGCCATACTTAGTAGAAGCTTGTTCATTATAGAAACGCATAAATTAGAAATTAATGTTCGTTTGATAGTTTTTTATTGTTGGAATCTCGTAAAATAATTAAAATACCCTTAATATTGACAATATACCTAGAATGTATAAAAAATGATCAGAACACCTTACTAAATATATAATTACACTATTAATATATATAATAAGATTTATATTAAAAAAATTATAAAAATAATTATTTGAAAATGCTAAGAAATCTAGTCCATAAATTCATAAAGCAAATAACTAAACGGGATTGGAGAAAAATATCTCCTTCAATAGAGATAGTCAATTTTTTTTTTCTTTTTCTTAATAGTAAAAGGGTTGGGATTGGGAAGGTAAAGATGGGTTAAGGATATTTGAAATCAAGACATGTGAACAACATTTCAGGCATCTTACCTACATGGTAACATGAACACATTAACACATTCTTCTACTATGCAACATGACAACCAAATGGGTCATGGGTCTAAACCACTGTAACCATAACTGCATAGTTTGCAAAATTGTTTCAAAATTTACGAGGTCCCCAAAGAATTTGCTAACTGTCTTGATAAACCATATTGATATAAGAGAATATCGTACAACATAAATCATGTGTGATGAATGCTTTTTATGTAATTATCCTCCATAGATTTTAAAATTACCCAAAAATATTAGTCCTATCATGTGTGATGTATGAATATATTTGCGATTTTAGATTAGACGATCTGGGCCATTAAATTACAATCTTTACTTAATTCGAAGGGTTACCCTTACTTCTGATGAGAAAGGAAGGAAACACAATCATGTATAAAATTTGCATCAGCCATCAAAATTGATAGTCAAGTCAGATCAGATGGTCAAATATCAACATACACAAACTAATCATCCAGATCACAACAAAATACATGATTCCATGATTTATGTACTCAAAAAGATAATCACACATTCAATCTAATAAAATAACATTAGTAATCAAAAAAATCTTTTATTTAGTCAAAAAAATAATAATAAGAGAAAAATTAGAAGAAAAGGAAGAAATGAGGATCTTAATCGTATCGATGGCGTATTCAACGGAGATTGTAATTGATCTTTTGCTTTATCGGCTTTATCTTGATCGCGTCGATGACATATTCAATGAAAAAATGATAAGAAATTAAGTTTTCTGCTTCAATAGAGATTGTAATCAATCGGTTTTAGAGGATTAGAGAGATGAGGTCTTTGAAGAAAAATATCTATGATTCTGTGCCCTTGCCACCTCAGCCGCATATAAAACGTGTGGATTTATCATGGCTCATCCTACATTCCTACTATCTTAGTCATCAAATGAAAGGGGCAGAGAGCCTTAATACCAAATCATTCCATCAAGGGGCCTTGAATAAAAAGGAGCCTCTTTTTTGTCCAAGAGATAAAGGGACCCCCTCCCCAATCCTGATATTTGGCTTTCCTGGAGATATTGCTTTAGCTTGGTGACTAAAATTCAAAAATATTTCGGCTCTCCCAGTGACACGTGGCCACAGAATGGTTCCCAGGATTTTGCTCTCTGACACAATTTTTCTAAAAAATATCTCAAATTCTGAATCTTAAAGCCCCTAAAAAAATCTCTCCAAATTTGTCTGGATTTGTCCTCAGTTTCCACCTCTAAAGCTTGTGCCACTCTCCCCCCCATTCATCAACACTTCCTCCAGTGTAAAAGCTCTGCTAAATTTAGCAGAGATTGTCTGGGTTGTCAATTTTGAGGGGTTAAGATGGATAATCAGGTGGTGGTGAGAAGTAGGATGAACATAATTGTGGGTCACTTTGCTGGAACTGAGGATATATCAGCCACCCATGTCTTCCCTATGGTAATCCCATCCTCTCTCTTCTTAAAATTCCTCTTGAAAACTAGTAAATTTTTGCTTGGTTCTCTTTATTTAATTCATTTATTTATAACCAATTGAGATTTTATAATTGTAAGTTATGCCCGTTTGAGCTTCCCAAAAAATTGTTTTGTTTGTTTCATCACCATTTGCACCTGAAATTAGCTGCTATATGAGTTGGTTTCATGAATTATTCTGGTTTGGGCAAACTCTATTATTATTACATGGTGTGCTTCAAATACCATTCTCAACAATTAATCTACTTACCCCCCTAAAAAATGGAAAATAAAATCTTCCTTTAAAGAATTTTTATTTTTATTAGTATTTACTTTTTGGGTTATCTACATTAAGGCTATTGCTTGGTACCTCTGCAAAATCATCATAAAATATCAAGATTTTGCATTGGAGAAGAAGCTTGGGTGACAATAATCCCTGCAGTGCATTCAGGAGTTTTGGTGGTTTGCAAAGTTTTGTGGGCAGTGGGGGGAAGGAAATTGTTATAATTTACAGTTGGCAACCAAAATGTTTTGTTGAGAACCTTAATGATTGCAAATTTTATAATTGTAATCTTTGGTAATGTAATTTAGTTGATGATTTGCTTTGGCTCCTTTTGTGGTATGGTCTTTCTTAGGAAATCTATAATCATTGTTTCAAAAATGCTCACTAGCATGCCAGTAGATAAGCATATAACCATGTTATTTTTATCAATGGGTTGGTATTTTGTTGGCTCACTTTCTCTCTCCTCTCCCTTACTTTCAAAATGGTGTATTCTTCATGGATGATGAAACACTAACCCTTTAATTGTTGGGTGGAGATAGAGTGCCAAGAGTTCCTATTTCAATTAGGTTTTTCCTATTTCATCTTGGAATTTTGGGTTCAAGTGAAACTTTAATAACTGGGATTCATTGGGTAGAGGATCAAAGGATTTGGCCATGTAACTGAGATGCCAAGTTTTCTATCAATTACCTGTATTCTGCTTCTGAGGGGTTTGGGGATTCTGCTTTTCCTGCTTTCGCGATTTGGGTCTTTAAAATTCCATTGAAAGTTCGCCTTTATTTGTTTGGACTGCTGGTTTGGATAAACTCATAGCCTTGGATCATGTTAGATTGAGGGCCATTATCTTTTTTTGGTTTTTTTCGCTTCATGTGTAAATCTAACAAGAAATCTATGAATCATTCCACTTTTCCAAACCTCTTGGTGTTTTCCTTCTTCTCTAATTCACTTTTCCAAAGTTGGAAGTCCACTATCATGGTTGATTGTGAGAGGGTCTTATGGAAGCTTATTCATTTTGCGATTTGTTGGGGCCTGTGGAAGGAGAGGGATGCCATAATCTTTGAAGGAAATGAGCAATTCTTGCTGGAGGTCAGCCTTATTGTTTTGGGTTCTATGGGTGTTTCCTGTTTAGGGAGTTTAGAGGTGTCTTTTTTGAGGATGGCATATGGTGCGTAAAGGTAGCATCTAGTGTTGTTTTGTTCCCTCTTTGGAGGCGATCTCGTCCTCCCTTTCAATAAAATTTCATTTATTAAAAAAAAGTGTGAATAATAGAAACCTTTTATTTCCCATAATATTAACTTGTACTAGAATTTCCATTATGATTGCAATTTAGAGAATCCAGTATTTTTAAAAACCTAAATCATGTGGGTTACACCATTAAAAAAAAAAAAAAATCTAACAATCGAAGTTTTATAGTGCTTTAAATTTTGATAACATATTATTAAAACTAAAGCAAGATGTATTGTGATATGTAGAAACTCGAGAAAAGAAAATGAACATCTATTAAGTAGATTGGCTTAATGATTTCATAATGACCAAGTTTAATAGGATGCTAATACTGAGGTATAAATATTTTTTTTTAACTGACTTGGATGATATTTAACATTTGATTTTCTGGACTCAGAACTGCAGTAGCAACATAAACTCAGTGATCCGAAGGTGTGACAATAGGATGTTCTTTGCACGACAAGGATCCATCTCTCAAGCTTGCTTCATGAGACAGGTTTCAATTAAAGAGGTCCACAATCTCTTATCACTTTTATTTAGTTTTGTTTACAAGTTGACTCGTCCTCCCGGTTCTGATTCTGTGCTCCCTTTTTTTGTTTTTCAGAATTTTGGAGAAAATAACTCGTTTCATTCCGGTGTTCCTCCTAATTCATCTGGCCCTATGTGTGAAAACTCCTCTTGTAATATTTCCAGGGTGCCCATGTTTGCTAGACCTGCTCCGATGATACCTGAGCAAAAGATTATAGAACAACAATCGCCTGTGAAGCAAGAATGTAAATTATCCATGACCGAGCCCCCTAAGTTTTCTAGGCCAAATAGAGGATTGGGTGAACAAAAGCAGATTTTCTCCAAGAAAACAGGTATACTTTTTGACACACAATCTGTAATGCTTTTGCTTCCTATTTTGTCTTTCTTTTATTTATTTTTATTTAATTTTTAAATTTCTTCTTGAATTAGCAATCAATAGAAATTCAAAATTTCAGTTTTCAACCTGAAACAATTATGGTCTTTAGACTTCACTATGACAAGTGGAAGAATAATCAAAGTGATATGGGATTTGTGGCTGTGTATTTTAATTTTTCCATAGTTACAAGATAACATTAAGCATAGATAAATGTGTGAAACAATGAAACAGTAAATAGAACAAAAAAATAAATCACACGTACAAGGATTTTTCGTGGTTCGGCAGTGAGCCAACGTCTTCAGATGAGAACAAGAACAACCACTACTTTCTTTGCTTGAATTTTTACAGCCCTAGAGATCTATGTTTATAAAACCCTGAGTTGCTACATGCATCTATCTCCCCAAAAATAGAAAACCCCCAATTAGAAAAAAAAAAAAAAAAAAAAAAAACCCCTTGAGAAAGTATTTCATAATTCCCTTTTAGTAACCCTAAAAATAAAACCCCCCAAAAATAGAATACAAGACATTTTACTCAACAAAATGGTCATAGAAAAGTTTATTTGGTTTCTAGTTTGAGTCGTGCTGGGGTGACCACAAGATTGTACCTCATATTGCGCATCCTGACGTGAAAGTGTGTAGGAACCACACATGCTTTTTGACTCATATCTCAATGACAAAATCTATGGTTCTTACACACTTTCACGTCAGGATGTGTGATGTGAGGTACAATCTTGAGATCACTTCAGCCTTATCCTTCTAGTTTCCGTTACAAAGTAAGTTTAATTTAGTTTTCAATGAGAATATGGTTTTGTAATGGAAGTAAGCTTGAGATCAGTAACTAGATCCAACATTTTTATGTTGAGTGCAGATATCGAGTGGTCTCCTCGAATGGATGTTGCAGAGTTCGGGTGTAACTATGTCATGACAGTAGAGCTTCCTGGTGTTAGTATTAATAACATCAGAATAGAGGTCGATGAACGAAAGTAAGATATGTTTGAGAAATTCTGTCTACAATCCCAGCTTGTTTTCTCCCAAATATTGCACTTAATAAGGCTTGGACCGAGGTCTGAAACATCATGAAACATTAACACTAGTTGTCTCTCACTCCTCTTGGCTCACTGTTCTTGACATAAAACTGAATTTTGGGTGAACAAAGTTGGACTCCAATTTTGGGACCTTAAACCATGTTTTTATTTTTTTTTTTTGAACTTTACCTAATCAACCTTCCATTTTCTCAGCTTGATCGTGACTGGTAAACGCTCGATTAATTGGTGGCAAGTGGCAAGTGGTTCTGAAGATTCGATCACAGCATATCACAAGAGGGAGATCGTACAAGGCCCATACCGGGTTGTTTGGCCACTACCGAGTAATGTGAATAAGGACAGTGTCTCGGCTGAGTTTTTGTAAGTCATTGCTCCCTATTATATTCCTCAAGATTGATTTCTTATGTTATGCCTTCAAGTAGTGTTGCTTCTCATGTTTTAAGGTAGCATAAACTTTAACTTTTGTTAATCGTAACTCTCCTTCCATGGATTTTTTGGAGAATTCAACAAAAACAAGTGCCCAACACATTAGTTAGTAGAAATTTTGGAGTGATTGTACTTTTTTATATTCTACACATCCCACATTTTCTTGCAATCATGGTTCAAAGTTTCGTTCTGTTTTGAAATATTTATATGAATCATTTTGGTTTCACCTGAGATTGGAATGAAACATTGAACCCAAAACATGCAATGTTTTGATCAAAATCGTTTGGATTTTTCTCTTTCTCGAAACATTACCTTTGAGATCAGATTTTAAACTTCGCTTCCAAAGTTGGCTACTGTCAGAATGCCAATTTGCCACTGTAGCTGCTCCCCTTTTGGTTTATTTATAATTTTATTAATTGGTCTGTCAAAAGATTAAAAAAATGGTCTCAAGTATTGTTCAATCTTGCATTTGGAGTTCTTATTCAAGCTGAGCTAAAACAATCTTTTTTACCCCTTTTAGCTGCAATTGGTATGTATGTGTTTTGAATACAGGACTGTGTGTATTTTCATTTGTTTCTTTGATGGATATACTTAACCAAGTGGGTGGTGTTGGTGCAGGAATGGATTCCTACAGGTCACTCTTCCTAAAATTTGAGAATTAAGGGTGGACATGTACCTGTACGTGTAGGGTGTGTTATAATACTATTGTATCAGTGGGTTTTTTAGACCCAAGCGGGGTAGGAACCACCTCCTCTAGAGGCAAAGATAAGCCATTGAAGCGAATGAACATCCATCCTTTTCTATTTTCATCTCTCCATAGTTTATAGATATATATTATATGTAGAAAGGATGCAAGAGACCATGAATGGATGATGAAGATATGAGATTATTAACAGCTAAAGTGGTATAAGATGTTAATAATGCATGAATGTATAAATTATGATTCCATTATCGCTTTTAATTCTTGCATTGCGGTTATGTTCTTCGCTTGAATGGATGTTAATAATTTATAAACTATGGATTTTCATAAGAGTGACGTTGGTCTTTGTATGCTCTCGGATGTGACAGTGCATAGAACCATAGATCTTTTTCTTCGGGATACACAAGGGAAAAAGATCTATGGGTCCAATCATATGCCACATCGGAGAGCGTACAAAGTGCGTCAGTTTTTCACTAGTCTTTGAGTAATACATCTTTGTATTAGTTTCATAGAATCTTTCAATTTGTATGCAAGTCATTTGTATAAGGAAGATAAAAATGTTAAGAAGAGTGAGTAAAAAACAGACTGAAATGATACATTGTGCATATGGTTTGGAAAGTCGAGTTTCTTGCTTTTCTTTTAATCAAAGCTGAACAAAGATTTTAAGGGGGTTTCTTTTTCGGATTTTGTATTCATTATGTACTTCATGAGTTGTTGAGGGCTTTTGTTTTTTTTGCTTTGTTTTGTTTTGCTTTTCCTCTTTAATTATTTTTATTTCTTCTTTTTAATGGAAACTTCACACTTACAAAAATAAATCTGGATAGTATCGAGTTGATTATATCCAATTATCCAACTGAATTGTAGCTTTTTAAATTGATACACATTTAGTATGATGGGTGTTAAAAATAAGTCAGATATGGGTTGCGTGGGCACTCGAATATGGTAAGGATCTCAAGTCATGAGTCATATGTAATCTCTTATTGTGTCATCCTCACTATCATCAAAGCTTCAACCTAAAGTTTCAGGTCACTAAACGAAGCACATTCCTCCATTAAATAAAACAGAAGGAAAAAAGATAATCTCTTCCTCCTAGTTTGTTAATTTTATGATTTACAACTAGTAGATGGTACATTTCCTACATATCAACTCGTATTTGGTACGATGCATTAAGTCAACAACTTTGATTAAATCTATGGTAGAGTCAAAGTCTTATCAATACAAGGTGAGGGTTGGCATGTTCAACAAAAGACAAGACCAATTGAAACTCCAATTAGAAGAACTATTCAAATGTTACAAAAGAATAATATGAAAATCCAAAAGAACACAGAAAGAAATGATTTAGGAGACGTGAATTCTGTTAAGAAGAGACGAATAGAAAGGAAAGATTGTTAATAAGAGACGACTTGGCTTTAAATGTAGTAGAAAGGAAAGAATAGGGTTCGTATAGCCCCAAATCTTTGATACAAGGCTTTGGGGCCTATTGTAATCATGTACCCATACTTTAATTCCATAGGAGTTGCTTAATAGAGACATTTATTTGATGTCTGCAATATGTTGACAAAATTCTTTACTTTCATGTTTTCCGAACCATGTTCATACCCAACCATCTCTTAGATGGCTGCTGTAACGCTCCAAACTCACACTTGTACAATATTATTTGCTTTGGACCAAAGCCTTCTCGACTCTATTGCGTGACATACTATATAGGATCGAATGTCTTTATTACCCAGTCTCTGAACATTCTCATGTCCGATGTAGGACTAATCTAACTCCTCCCTACCAGTCTACCCTGCAATGTGACAACTCCACTTTGACCCCACGGTCTCCACAGCCCTTTCCCCATTCAGCCAATGACACACCAGCGAGGTCGTATGAAAGTTAGGTTCTCTTCAACATCCATTAAATGATAAAATAATTTAATGCGTCAGAAGTCTCCATGTGTATTCACTCATGAAAGACAAGGGATACTTCTAGAAGTTAGGGTGCCATACCAATGTTTTAGGCAATGTTGATTAGTAAATATGCTGCATCTTTATCATCTCATCAAGTTCTGGACATCTGGTTTCAACTATTTACAACCTGGGATACAGTGCTTTGAGGAGCATTGCTGTTAGCAGAGCCATCACTCGGCCTTGCTCTCGGAATAAGAATATGCCTACAACAAGCTAATATTAATAGTAACTCCATCACAAATACCACCATACTTAACCAGATAAATATTGTTTTCCTCCAGAACCAAAGAATTCTTTTAAATAGAGGGAGTTCAGACTGAAGCACCAGTGATGCAGCATAGATCTCAGGTATGCCAGCACCAGACCTGTATTCAGCTCGTTGTTCAAGGATCACGCGTAAGCACGAAGTTGGCTTATATCCTTCAGTAAAGCCTCTCATTTTTAGCTTGACAACTTGGGCCTCGGATGAATAGCCAGCAAGGAGAGGCACGCTCTTAAGGAATGTCTCCAGATAACTGATAAGATGACTTTTAAATCGTAGCATGCATGGATGTCTTGAACTTGCAGTGACTTCGCCATTTTCAGATAAGAAGTCCGCCCTTACCTTCGGGCACAAATAATTGTAGATGAGTTGCAACTCAAACCATTGATAACAAAAATATATTAAATCATAGAACATAAAGGTTGTAATAAGGCATAGCAACTAAGTAGTTTCACAGAAAGAAAGATCAATATAGATACGTTCTATCACCAATGAATAAAAAAGTGCTGAATAGACTAGGAAATGAAAGGGCATTCCATTAAAATACCCATTGTTTAAATAATTTAAAATTTCCTCACTAAAACTACAATTGAAACCCAATTACATTATCATCATCATCTTCCGCTTCGTGTTTGGGAGGAGACTAATGTAAATGTAATCAGATTTACTTCTGACCATAATGTAATCCAATTGCTCAACCTCATGGAAGCATTTTCAAGGGAGGAAAATTAACAATTTCGAAATTCACTTTGGCTTGTATCACCTTTTTTCCATGCCTAAAAGCATAGAATTGCAGATGGACAAACACTTCTAAGACTTTTTATGGGAGAATAAGGATGGTAACAAAAATTTCATCTTGTGGAATAGATGATAATTTGCTTACCCAAAATAATGGAGGCTTGGGTCTTTATGCTATTGAGATTGACGAACATAGATAGCCTTTCATGGGAAATGGCTATAGAGATTTGGCACTGAATCCAAGTCTTTCTGATGGAGGGTTATTGTAGAGAAATTCGGTAAAAAAGCCTTAGATTGAGAGATCGGAGAAGAAAGTCCTATCGTCATGCAGTATGGAAAGATATCCTTAAAGTGCTTCCTAACTTCTGTAAAAGAGTTTTGCTTTCAATGTGGCAAGGGAACTCAGGTCCAATTCTGGGAGGATCGTTGGTGTGCCTCATCTCCCCTCTGTTACCAATATCCAAACCTATACCCAATCTCCTCGAAGATATTGCCTGTCATCAATTGCAAGCATCAGACTAGGATTGCTCCATATGGGGATTTTGGCTTGAGGAGAAGCATTAATGATTGGGGGGTTGAATTTATCGCTTCCCTTTGCAGACACCTCGAGTCCCTTACCTTCAATCCATTGGAAGAAGACCATTAGGCTTGAATTGACATTCAAGCAAAAATCTTCTAGATCAAATCATTCAATCCTTCTCTCACAAAAGCTTCATATTTGGAGTCATGCATTGATGGTTGGGATCCTAGAGTTTGTCCAAGTTCTTAATCTTTATTTTTATTTTCATTTGGTCTATTGCTTGAGGTTAAATCTTAAATTCGGAGAAATCATTGCGTGGTTGTCATCTCACCTCTAATAATTTCTGTGTTCTTTGTGAGCCTAATAGAAAATCAGTTAGCCACCTGCTTCTCCATTGTTCTTTCTCATAGAAGGTTTGGTCTCATTTCTTTCTTTGTTTAAAGGTTTCTTGATTTTTCCATGCTCCATTATCTTGCCGTTGTATAACTAGCAGATCGATTGCTTTTCTCTCAAAAAGAGGATTATTTGGTTCCTAACCCCTTTGCAGTGTTGGAGTATTTGGAAGGAGAGTAAAATGGTCTTTGAAGAAAGAAACCGGTCTTTGCAAGAGGTTAACATTGATGTGAGGAGTTTTCTATTTTTTTATTGACTACTGTCTAAGGATGTTTTCTTTGGAGAACTTCCTTTTAGGTGGCATATGCTTCATAAAGCAGGAGATTAGTTGTGGTCGGCTTTCTCCCCCTCTTCTCATGTTACACTATTGGTAGATCTTTCCAACCTCCATCTTCTATTATAAAATCACTTTATCTCCAAATATATATATATATATGGACAACGTTTGGTTGCCAAAATGGAAGCCAAAGTTTTGTTCTATATGGGCAAGTTTCAGAATCGGCTGATTTTTTGTGAGGATGATCTCCTCACCATAGAGACCACCCTCGCCAAAAATCAGCTCATTCTGAAACTTTTAGCCCATATAGGACAAAACACTTTGGCTAAGATTTTGGTTGTTGAACCTGATATATATATAAAGCCACATGATACACCAGCCAGTAATGACAACCATTAGATTTTGAATTACCTAAATTACCATAAAATCTCATAAATGACAGAAAAATAACATATTGGAACAAAATTCAACTAAGAGTTAGCCTACAAAAGCACAATTTTCACATAGTAAACTCTAAAAAATATTAACAAATTTATGCAAAGGAATACCTGGAAGATCCCAAGGTTCCTATTGTACTCTGACTCCGGTAGCGTTAATGAGATAGTGAGCTGCAATTTATGATTAAGCGGAATAACACGTGATCCTACATTCTTTCCAACTTCACCCTTCACTTTAAAATTCAAACTATTAGAGACACCAGAGCAGGACATAATAGGGATGAAAGCAACTGGACTAGTCTTGGTGTAATCAAAATTCAAAGTCTCGGTCATCTGAATTGGTTCCTCTACTATGTATCTCATAATTACACGACCTATTACGAACCCCATTATCAGAAAACCAGACAACACGAAACAAACATAAACCGACCACAATAATCCCCACCCGAACCTCAACGCCAAGTTCCAGAATGATTTTTGTTCATTTAAGAACGGTGCAACACTATCACAAAAGGCACCCCATTTTCTAATCAATTCATCGGTGATTCGTTTTTTGGCGTTCCTTAAAGCTCTACAAGGATTGGTCATGAACAAGAAAGAACAATAAAACAACCAAATTGGAAAAGTGAAGAAACTAACCAATAAACTGATTTGAAAAGCAACTGCTTTAATAACAAATCCTGCAAGCAAAACCAGAAAACTTGAAGAAGAAAAAGAATCATCATCATGTTCTCCCAAATAAGAATCCCCAATTTCAGAAGTAATGCTAGAATTCTCTTGAATCTGTTTGTTTTCACCATTAATTCCATTAGATCTGTCAACCTTATCGTGATCCTTTAAATCCAACAAAATTTTATTTCTTTTCTCTCTTGGAGTGATTCCTTCAATAAGTTGGCTACTTTCCGAAATTATTTGCGAATTATAATTCGAATCTTTTGATTCCTCGCCAAACCTAAACGATGATCGATGACGAAGGGTATTAGAAAAACGAGATTCGGATGAATTTGTATCTCTGATGATTACCTCATTAGCTTTCTCTTCAATGGATTCGAGCTGAGAAACCTTCCATAATTCTACGGATTCTTCTCCCGATTCGAAATTGGAAATGCAATCGAAGAAAGGAAATTCGTCGAAAGCGTCGAAGAACTTATCGGAGATACAGTTTTCGCCCATCTTCGATTCTTTGATCGGAGAAAATGGGGTAATTTCAATATGAAATTAGGGTTTCTGGCACTTTTCATTCGAGAAAAGTGAGGGAAGAGAGATGAAGAAAAGGAGGACGACAGTCGAAGAAACGAATAGATGCAGCTGAAGGGCGGATTGAGATTTGAGACTTGAGAGGGTACGATTGCGTGGCGTTTTGATGATAACTTACGCACTATGCGTATGTGTGCACTTCAGATAAGATATGAGAATGGAAAACACTTTTCTTACTCTGTTAGTAAGGTAAATTTACTGACCGAATGAAGTTGTGATATCCGAAAGATGATCTGATGCCACAAGGTTGTAGACGAAAAAATTATTACAAAATAAAGTTATTTTTCACCATTGATTTTCTAATTTTAAATCTGGGAGTTTGATAGTCGAACATTTTTAATATCCTAGATCAAGTTAAAAAATATTTTATTTTTAGAAATATTTTTTTGAATCTAATTTTTATTTATAAAATCTAGAAGGATGTAGTGTTGAATTTTCAATTTGATACTTCTTATTAAGATTTGAGATCTTAATGGGTTGGTAAGGCTAGCCTAGTTTTAAGAGAATTAAATAATAATAATAATAATGAGAGATTTATGTAGCAGACATAACTGTTATACTTTTATTACGAAAACTCCCTTGAAGTTCTGACAACTCCAAGGGAACCTTGCTTTATGAAGTTTGTTACCCACTAAATCTCACTTTATTAAGTTCATTACAAGAAAACCCCGGAGCTAGATTCACGTTATAAATTTTTAATTTTTCTATTTAATTTGTTACTTGACATATTTGGGAATGACTTCTAATCACATTAATTTGTGGTGTTCAAAACCATGATTTGGCGTACAAGAAAAAATTCTAAGAACTTAAAAAAAAAAAATTCATTGTTGAATTTTAATTTTAAATTTGGGAGTTCTATATTCATCCACTTTCTACTATCAAGATAAAAAAAATTCTTTTAATTTTTCTGTAGAATATTAGTTTTTACATGCAACCTAGAAATTTGTGTTGTTAGATTGCTAATTTGATTCTCCATGTGGGCCCAATGACTCTTAATAAGATTTGAAATCTTACTAAGTTAGTCATGGTAGCATGATTCATTAAGCAAGGTTTGTGCCGGTAACAAACTTGATGAAGTATGCGAGTATTTGTAATAAAATTGCAACAAATAGGTCTTCCATGTAAATCTCTCGATAATAATAATAATTATTATTATTGTGTTCAAGCTTGGTACTTGAGAGATGCATCCTCAGGCCAACATGATCTCTACAAATAAAAAGAGAAAAATTTCTTAAATCCCTTTGATAGAAGGATTTTTTTTTAATTAGTCCTTAAATTTTAAGACTTTTCTTGGTAGTCCATTTAATAATTTTTTATTTCTAATCAATCCTTGAACCCCACTCCACACATCTCTTATGATTAAAATGTCAAAACTATCGTTACCATTCAAACTCATCATTTTTTGTCCAAAAAATTAGATTCTTGACATCCTAGTCGAGTTTTGGAGTCTCCAATCTGATGGAAGGATTTGAAAAGAAAGAAGAGGCCATTTTAAAGGATTTTTCAAATATTTTGAAGAAGTATGTAAAAAATTAAATTTTTTTTTACAAATTTTTTCTTCATTTTTGGATGAAAATCGATCATGGATGCCTTTTTTGATTTGAAATCATCTACATAAGTTGTTATGTTAAGTTTTTAGTTGATTTTTCCATGTATTTTTGTTGTAAAAACTTGAAAAATGAAAAATAGATAGATTTTTATCAACGTTAAGCTCACCCATTTTTATTTTTGAGATCAATTAAGTAGGGAGATTTGCAGAAACATAGAGAAAGGTAAGATTTTATTAAATATATTTTTTTAATACTAATAAAGGGAATAAAATGATTTAGGTTGGTGGCACCATCGTCGAAGAATGATGCTCCAAGATCAATGTGCTCGAAGGAGCTTGAGTTCTAATACCATGTAGAATTTTGAAATTTTATTGATAATTCTTGGATGAATATTATATGAACCTTGATAAGATATTTATAGGGATTACATCAACTTGAAAGCGCCCTTGATCCGAGGGGTGCCCGGATCCGCTTTTGACCTTTGAGGTTTGAGAGTCGCCACCTAATTATTATGGTTTAGGAATCAAACATTGACTCTAAAAGGCAAAAAAAAAAAAAAAAAAAAACTAATCTACGAAAATTGATAAACTAAGTCTGGGGATCACATTACGAAGTTGGAAGGTGTTAGGCACCAATCCTGCCCGACAAACGCCGGTCTCTACTTATTCCCAATTAAACTACATTGCTAAAAGACCTAAGTAATAATAAAAAAAAGAAAAAAATAGTCACTTTTACCGACACCACGGTTTTGTTCCCTCAGATCTAATAGAACCGCTCATTGTACCGTACTCCTCGTTCCGTTCTGTCGTTGGATTCGCTTTGGATCCCCAAGGCAATATATCTCTTTCTTAGATTTGAATTCTTTGGATTTGTTTATGGATTTCTAGGTGTTTTTGAAGGGTTTCTAGGTGTTTTTTAAATTAAAATTGAGGTATGGGTGTTAGGGCTTCAAAATTTGGGTTTATGGGAGGTTAGGAAAGTTTTTTGACCTACTTCTCTTAGGATTTATTTTTTGATGCGAAAATAGGTTGTAAGGACCCTTATTTATAGATTTTTTTAAGTGCCTTTTAGATAGAGTTAATATTTAATTATACTTCTTTTAGAGAGAGTTATTGTTTAATTGTAACTATTTTAGGTAGAGTTATATTTTGATTAGAATTATTGTAAATTGAGTTATTATTTAATTGGGATTGTTTTTAATAGAGTTATTATTTAATTAGAATTCTATTAGGATTTTGACTTTTAGTCGCACTTGATTGACTTTAAGATTTTGACTTTAGTCTTACTTGATTGACTTTAAGATTTTGACTTTAGTCTTACTTGATTGAATTTAGTCTTACTTGATTGACTTTAATTTTTTGGAGAACCCCCCTTTATTATATCTTTAATTCTTTGGGCCCCCCCAGATGGAGGGTTCCTTTAATAAATATCTGGGCAACCATCAACAATTTTGCCTGAGAGCTTGATTGATCGATTTTTTTGTTCAGATTTTTAAATTAATTTTATTAATGTTTCACTTTACATTATTTAATATTTTATTTATTAATTTTAGAATTTAAAACTTTTTTAATTGAAAAATTATTGTTTTGCCCCTAAAGAGAACTTTTGCGTTTCAAGTAGGTTTTTGATGTTCTAGGATGTTTTAAAATTGATTTTTTGTAATTAATTCAATGGGAATATTGGTTTATGTCATTTATGAACTTTTTTTGTGTGAAATGGTCGTGAACTTTATGAGGGGCATTTTTCGTAATTTTATCGAATTCTGTGAAAATCGACGCAATGATTTATTTGGTTTTGATTTGTTATTTTATGTATTCGAATGAGTTTTCCTAAGCATAATGTAAGCTCTAGGGATGTTTTGAGGTTAGGGGTATTTTGGTAATTTGGTCTACTTGGGGAAAATAAAATATTTTGTTTTCTTGAAATATTTATAACTTAAATAAAGTTGTTCTGATCCTTATTTTATTAAGACTTTGTTCAATCTTTTTTAAACAGATAAAATAGGCAAGCTGGGAAGAATGATATTAGAGGAGGTAAGGTAGGCAAGGAAGCAACTCGACTATAAAGGATAGGAGCGACAAAGCAACTTGCCCCAAGTAAGGTTCCGGAGGTGGAGTTGGAATCCGCAACAGAGGCTGCTGCTTCAGAAACAGAAGAAAGAGAATCCACTGCTGATTATTCAACTTGATATACTGTTGAAACGAGCTCAGATGCTCCGGGGTCTGGTCGAGCCATCTTTGTGTTTGTTTCTTAGTTTAGTTTGCGCTAGCTGGGCCTGAATCCCGGCAGACAATTATCTGCCGCTAGAGAATCACCTAAGGGAAGAAGGGAAATGAGGTCCTTAGATTAGAGTTGCTTCCTAGCTGCCGGTAGACACCTCATTTTTGCACTTGCCTGATTAATCAACTCGTCAACCCGATCGTAATGATTCCCAATGATGGATGTGTATTCCATTGCTTTATTTTGTTACCAGATGTGTTTCAGAAATCCGGATGAGGTATCTCGAACTGACAAAACCTTAGAAACCACGCTACGCTAGGAAAATACGACTATAAAAACATAGAAATCAGCATCTTGCAGACCAAAAAGAAGCTTCACGATAAAAATCACTAAAAATTGATCAAATTACCAAAATACCCCTAATATCAAAATAACCCTAGAGCCTACATTACGCTTAGGAAAACCCTTTCGAACACATAAAATAATAAATCGGAAGTAAATAAATCATTTCGTCAATTTTAACAGAATTCGACAAAATTACGAAAATGCCCCTCATAAAGTTCATGACCATTTCACACACAAAATTTCATAAATGACACAAACCAATATTTCCATTGAATTCCTTATGAAAAATTGATTCTAAAACATCGTAGAACATTAAAAATCGACTTAAAACGTGAAAAGTCCTCTCCGGGGGCAAAATGGTAATTTCACAATTTTCATAATAAATTTTTTTGAAATTAATAAATAAAACATTAAATAATTAAAGTGAAACATTGATGAAATTAATTTAAAATTTTGAATTAAAAAATCGATCAATCGGGCTTTCAAGTAAAATTGTTGAGGGTTCGTGAGATATTTCTTTAAGGACCCCTCTATTTAGGGGTCCAAAGAATTAAAGATATAATAGAGGGGGGTTCTCCAAAAATTAAAAGTAAATCAAGCAAGACTAAAGTCAAGGTATTAAAGTCAATCAAGTGAGACTAAAGTCAAAATTAAAGTCAATTAAGCAAGACTGAAGTCAAAATATTAAAAGTCAATCAAGTAAGACTAAAGTCAAAATATTAAAAGTCAATCAAATAAGACCAAAAGTCAAAATCATAATAGAGTTCTAATTAAAAAATAGCTCTATCTAATAGAGTTCTAACTAAAAAGTAACTCTATCTAATAGAGTTCTAACTAAAAAATAATTCTACCTAAAACAATTCTAATTAAAACACAATTCTACCTAAAACAAGTCTAACTAAAACACAACTCTAATTAAAAGAACTCTAATTAAACACTAACTCTATCCAAATCAACCCCTAAAAACATCTATAAATAGAGGTGCTCACACCCTATTTTCGTATAAAATCATAAATCTTAAGAGAACTAGGTCTAAAAACCCCCCTAGCCTCCCATAAACCTTAGTTTTGGAGTCCCAACTCCTTACCTAACATCCCTCATTCGAGTTTAGCCTAAGAAGCGCCAAAAAGCCTTCTAAAAACATCCCAAAATCTGCAACAAACTTGAAGAGTTCAGATCCAAAAATAAGGAGATACCTTGTCTCGGAGATCCGAAATCAAATCCAGAGACAGAACGAAGCAAGGGAGTACGGTACAAGGAGCTATTTTTGTCAGATCTGAGGGAACAAAGTCCTTGCTATCGAAAATGTATAAATTTTTTTATTATTTATTTTTATATAGGTTTTTAGCAATGTAATTTATTTGGGAAGTTAGTAGAGACCGGCTTTGGCCGGGCGGGGTTGGTGCCTAACACCTTCCAACCCCGTAACATGATCCCCGGATTCAGATTTTCTGTGGTAGATTAGTTCTTTTTATCCATTTTAGAGTCAGTTTGGTTCGTAGGCCACAATAACTAGGTGGCGACTCCCAAATCTCAAGGGTCAAAAGCGGATCCGCGCACCCCGCGGATCGACGGCGCTTTCAGTGGCGACTCCACTCGGGACTATTGATGATCAAACTTGAAAAACCCCAAGTATGAGAGTATTGCCAAGATGACCTAGTTTTTTTTTATTATTTAGTTCGACTTATTTTATTTATTTTTTCTGTTTATTTATTTTTGTGACTTGATCGTAGATGTTTTTGGGTATTGCATTTTTTTTCCCAATTAAGGATCACTTTTTGATGACCCCTAAATAATGAAAGATTCAAATAGACATATGAAAATGATGGAATGATGAAGGTTGGGACAGTAATGTTAAAACGTTTTTACAAAACATTTTAGTGAGAATTAAGTCTGGGAACCTATTAATAAAACGTAGATCTTATTGAGTAGATTAATTTAGAATCTGAGTTCACTCAATTTCGTTATCGGAAGCCTTAGATATCATCGATGCAAGTTCAATCTGTAAATCTGGAATTGTTGCTGAATAAAGGTTGGGACAGTAATGTTAAAACGTTTTTACAAAACATTCTAGTGAGAATTAAATCTGGGAACCTATTAATAAAACGTAGATCTCATTGAGTAGATTAATTTAGAATCTGAGTTCACTCAATTTCGTTATCAGAAGCCTTAGATATCATCGATGCAAGTTTAATCTGTAAATCTGGAATTGTTGCTGAATAAAGGCTGGGACAGCAGTGTTAAAACGTTTTTACAAAACATTCTAGTGAGAATTAAGTCTGGGAACCTCTTAATAAAACGTAGATCTCATCGTTTAGATTAATTTAGAACCTGAGTTCACTCAATTTCGTTATCGAAAGCCTTAGATATCATCGATGGAAGTTCAATCTGTAAATCTGAAATTATTTCTGAATGAAGGTTGGGACATCAATGTTAAAACGTTTTTACAGAATATTTTATTGAGAACGAAGTCTAGGCACCTATTAATAAAATGTAGATCTCATCGAGTAGATTAATTTAGAACTTGAGATCACTCGATTTTGTTATCGAGAGCCTTAGATATCATCGATGCAAGTTCGGATTGTATTTTCATAATTCACAGAAAATCTGAATTTATCTAATGTTGGCACAATTAATGTTCCTGAGAGTGAGCTCATCTCAACCATTGTCATTCTATCATCAATGTAACATCTATTGGAATCTCGATTTATTTTGGATCACCCAAAAGTGATCATTGATTGGACCTTAAAAATTATAAAAATTATGCCTATTGCAATGTTTGTTTGATCAATTATTATATGCCATGCTCATTAATTGATTTGCCATGATCTTAACAGATATATTTGTGATGTGTTTGCTTTCATCTAAATTTCGATGTGATGGGTTTTATATTATTTTCTTGATCAATATCCATTTGATATCCATATGTGATGACATAATCTGACCCATGGGCCCATGTGTTTGAAAAAAGCCCTGGGCACACCCCACCCTGTTTTGCATACAACACATGCATGTTTATTGTTTTGCACACTTACACGTCCTATATAACCGACGTGGCACTAGTGCGTGGCCCGATCTCTTCGGAGATGCGACGTCATTCATGAAAACTACAACTCTAGTCACGTACCTTAGGGTATATCAAACTGGGGCATCAATACCATCTGATCAGGTGATTCTGAGAGATATATTGATGCACCCAGGCTGGAGCGACCTGAGCCTTTTACCTATTGTGAGCCACACAGTCACATGTCCCGATTGCCAACGTAGTAGTAGTACGTGGTCGGTCCCCTCGTGGGATGCTAAACCATTTATGAAAGCTACAACTCTTGACTCGTACCCATAGGTATGTAAAAGATAATCTAAATATATCAATTGCACTTCTTGGTCAAAACCAGTGCCTAAGCGAGATCTTGCCCCGCTATACCTTACTGTACGAGGGGGATAGACTATGTCTATTCTAGACGAGAGGTATTTAAGTGGGCCCTTGCTCAGCATCGTGCGCCACATCTCAACTGGAGATCAAACTGGCTGTTTTTGACTTCAGAGAAGTGGGTTGAGGTTTTAGATTATCACCTATACGGTATATCAAACCAAGTCACCACGTATCGAAAGGTATATAGGTGTGCTTGGGCAAGGGTGGCCAGATAAAAATGCATTGCACGTAGTAAGCTTAGAGTCTAGAAACATTTCCTGTGGGTCACGACTCAAACTTATCGTGGGTGTTCCCGGGTTGTTTATTGAATAGAACCTTTGGATTGATGAATGTATGTGAATGATGTAAATGATGAGATCAGAGTGTATGATTGTCCCCAAGGATAAAAAATGTTGTTCTTGGAAATTAAAATGGGTGCACCAAACCAATAAAAAAATCCATTTTAAACTTGACCTAGTCCATCTCGATCCAATGATCATTATGGGCCGAGCCATTTGAATCAAAATGAAATTCAAACTTTTTTCTGATTCGGATTTTAAATCCATTTTAAAAGAAGAAAAATATTTTCTAGAAGAGAAATGCTTTTCGAAAGTAAAATATTTTCTGGAAGAATAAGATTTTCCAAAAGGAAATGCTTCCCAAAAAGTTTTCTAAAAAAAAAAAGGGAGAAAAATATTTTTCAGAAAAAAATGGTTTACAAAAAATTTATTTTTGCATGAAAAATTATTGAAATATGTTTGTGGAAGTTGTTATTCAATGAAAACATTATTTGTCAATATTTTTCAAGAGTGCAATAAAATTATTTTTCTGAATAATCATTACATTAAGAAATTGTTTAATGGATTGGTGCACAGAATTCAATAAAATCTCAGGGTTCGTTTAAAATGTTATCAAAGGGGTAATCCTGGAATTGATTAAATTCACCTTCAATGAGGTTTAAGGGTTATCGTTATATCTAAGCTCAATCGTCCATCGTCTAGCTAGGGTTGTAAATCCGGTCAGTTAGAGTAAACGTCAATATCAAGTCAACAGTGAAAAATGACCTCAAAATTTCTCAACATCGCCCAGTTGTTCTTTGAAGATCACAGTGCCTCAGTCATGCCGGTTGTAAGCAATGTCTCAGTTCTCAGTCCTAATCAAGCCCGATGTGGGTAGTTGTTTTGAATTTTCATGAGTTATTTGGGTTAGCTCGAGTCCTTGTTTTCAGCAAGATCATGTCTTCTTTAAATTGAGTCTACTCTTTTCCTGTTGAGTCGAGTTAGTTTATCGAGTTTATAGAGGTGTCTATTGCCCCTTCTGAATTTGATTGGATTAAGAAAATTTTTAGATACCTCGAGCGCATTAACGAATTAACTAATAATCTAGCTTCAAGGATGTATTTTTCTTCTGAACAAGAAGATAAGAGTCGGGCTCAAGAAAGCAAAGGTCATTGACCTCGGAACAGAAATAAATTCCTAAAGAAATTCAAATAGAAACCATCCTATCCCTAGAGGAACACAAGGGGATAATGAATTTTCTCAGAAATTTCAAAAAACTTGTTCGCGTGATCCGATGAGGATGTGTTAGGTACAAGCTTGGGTGTTGTTCAACACGGAATAGATACTCGCTTGATGAGATGAAAATATCAATAGAGATGTTATAAAATATATCAAGGCTATCCTCATTATATATTGAGTTGCAAATCACATATTATCAATCGATATGGGGGTACCATTTGAACTAATCCCTGATAATGGGTCGTACTTCAAAGCTTAAGTCATTATTCTGTGTACAAAGTTCAAGATCCGGCATCACAGATCATCCCCCTACCGTCCTCAGATTAATGGAGCGGTTGAAGCAGCTCGTAAGAGTCTCAAGATAATTATCGTGAAAATGTGTCAATCACACCAAGATTAGTCAGAAAAGTTACCATTCACACTATGGGGGTGTCGTACTTCAAATACAATCTTCCACTGGAACTATTCCCTGTTCTATAATATATTATCTGAAAGCAGTCTTACCAGTTGAAATAGAAATACCATATCTCATGGTCTTGATGAAAAGTCAGTTGCTAAAAACAGACTAGGCTCGTTATTGGGTATGAAGAGCTAAACCAGATTGAAAAAGAAAATAACTTAGAGTTCTGTGCCACGTGCAAACTTATCAAAGAAGAGTCGCCCGTGCATTTGACAAAAAGATCAAGGCCCGTCACTTACAAGATAGAGATTTAATACTCAAAGAGAATCAAGCACCTATCTTTGACCCTAGAGGGAAGTTCAAACCAAATTGGGGGGGTCTGTTCATCATCAAAGAAATATTACCCGAAAAAACTGTCAGACTTTAAGATTATGATGGAATTGAATTACCAGAACCAACCAACCTTGACCAAATCAAACGGTACTACATTTAAGGAGGCCATTTTGACCGAATCAATTTTCCTGTTACCCAGTTCAATATCTCCTTTCTCAGCCCTTTGCAACCTTTTCAAAAAAAAAAATGATAGCTTTTTCTTTCTCAGCCCATTCACCTAACCTAGGGGAGGAAAAAATTCGAACTACGTTTTGGTCTGATCCCTAAATTCTGGGGTATGTAGGCAACCTGAGAAATTACTTCAGGCCCGACCACATCAAAAAAAAAAAAAAAAGATTCTCCGACAAAGAAAAAATCTAAAAAGAAAAAAATTAAAAAAAAAAATTTGTCAAAGTGGGAAAGACAATTCAAGGAAAAATAAAATAATTTAAAAGGAAATGCCACACAAGGGGCATTTGGGTTTTTGAGCCTCAAGATTCCTTTCTTTTTATACCCAGTCCTAAGCTTACCCATGAAAGTCCTCCTAAGTACCGTGCGAAAAGTCAAGGAAGATAGCAAAACATGATCAGACAGCAACTCTAGAAGTTCAGACAGGAATAAAAAAAAAGAGCCTGCTAGGTTGAAAACCCAAAAGGGCAACTTAGGCAAAAATTAAGGCAAGCTCGTGAGGTTAAAAATCTGAAAGGATGACCTTGGCAACAATCAAAGCAAGAAAAAAAGAAAAAATTATAAGTTCGCTGATCGAAAACCTAAAAAGACGATCTAGGCAAAAGCTAGAGCATGCTCGCTAGATTGAAAACCTGAATAAGCAATCTAGGCAAAACTTAGAGTTATCAAAATTAAAAGAAAATCTCCGTTGAGTTGAGAGGCTGAAAAGATAGCCCGAGCCGAAATATCAGAAGTTCGAATGATCAAGTTTCAATACCCAGTTTGAACCAAATATAGACTCAGTGGATACAAGTATCTCGTCTATGATTGATCTGAAGAGTTTCATGTCCCTAAGCAAACCGACGGGGTGAAAGAACAAATTCTATGATGAATTTCAGAAAGAAATATTTTGTTCCAATTTCTTTGAGCCTGACTCAAAATCTTCAATATAAAAAGTCAAAATTAAAAGTTAAACCTCTATTGCGCTTGCTGTAATCAAGAATTTCAAACTTTCATAACAATGACACTTCTTTTTTCTAAAGAATATAGTTTACCCCCTTATACTAGGGGCATTCGTTTTCAAATTATGTTCAATTATCCCCAGTGCAATGTTCCTTGTCAAACTTGGGGCATTTTGGTTCTGAAACCTGGTCAATTCAAACCCCAAAGGATAAGGTTAACTTTGAATTAAAGGTTACCCTCTTGATAGCAATTTTGAAAACTCCTAAGATTCAAAGAGAGTTAAAATGTTTACCAGACCTTCATAAAATCTAATTTTTTATTAAAAAAAATCAAATGTGAGGTTAATCCCCCGTTTGTTCCCAAAAAATTAGTTCATTGCTCTTTCACCCTGGGTAGGTAGAGTAGGACTCCCAAAAAAAAAATAGTTCATTACTCTTTCACTCCGAGTAGGTAGAGTAGAACTTCCCAAAAAAATTAGTTCATTACTCTTTCACTCCGAGTAGGTAGCGTAGAACTTCTCAAAAAAATTAGTTCATTACTCTTTCACCCTGGGCAGGTAGAGTAGGATTCTCAAAAAAATTAGTTCATTACTCTTTCACCCTGGGCAGGTAGAGTAGGATTCTCAAAAAAATTAGTTCATTACTCTTTCACCCTGTGCAGGTAGAGTAGGACTCCCAAAAAAATTAGTTCATTGCTTTTTCACTTCGAGTAGGTAGAGTAGAACTTCCCAAAATAATTAGTTCATTACTCTTTCACCCTGTGCAGGTAGAGTAGGACTCCCAAAATAATTATTTCATTACTCTTTCACTCCGAGTAGGTAGAGTAGAACTTCCCAAAATAATTAGTTCATTACTCTTTCACCCTGGGCAGGTACAGTAGGACTCTCAAAAAGCTTAGTTCATTACTCTTTCACTCCGAGTAGGTAGAGTAGAACTTTCCCAAAAAAAAAAAATTAGTTCATTACTCTTTCACCCTGGGCAGGTAAAATAGGACTCCTAAAAAATTAGTTCATTACTCTTTCACTCCGAGTAGGTAGAGTAGAACTTCCCAAAAAAATTAGTTCATTACTCTTTCACTCCGAGTAGGTAGAGTAGAACTTCCCAAAAAAATTAGTTCATTACTCTTTCACCCTGGGCAGGTAGAGTAGGACTCTCAAAAAACTTAGTTCATTACTTTTTCACTTAGAGTAGGTAGAGTAGAACTTTCCAAAAAAAAATAAAATTAGTTCATTACTCTTTCACCCTGGGCAGGTAGAGTATGACTCCCAAAAAAATTAGTTTATTACTCTTTCACTCCGAGTAGGTAGAGTAGAACTTCCCAAAAAAAAATTGGTTCATTACTCTTTCACCTTAGGCAAGTAGAGTAGGACTTTCAAAAAAATTAGTTTATTACTCGTTCACCTAGGGTAAGTAGAGGAAGACATTCAAATTTTGCTCAGATTATACTTAGTTTTTTTTCTCAATCTTTGCTTAGTTTAACACAATACATACATCCACACTTGCACATTTGTTCATCAGTCAAGGAGAATTTTCTAAAATTCAAGGATCTGACACTGTCAGTGAGAGTTCTCGCTCAAGGACCTAACAACCTTTTAGTTCGGGGAGAGTTTTACCCTCAAGGATCCGAACACCCTGACGAATTGCTAAATCAGGTTGCAAAATGAACTGTCACTAGCTTTGGCATCCAGATATCGCACTATCTACCAAAATAGATTTGTTATCTAGTTTGCTTCAACTCTCTGCCAAAGAGGGGCATCTGTAGACACCTCATTTTTGCACTCGCCTGATTAATCAACTCGTCAACCCGATCGTAATGATTCCCAATGATGGATGTGTATTCCATTGCTTTATTTTGTTACCAGATGTGTTTTAGAAATCCGGATGAGGTATCTCGAACTGACAAAACCTTAGAAACCACGCGACGCTAGGAAAATACGACCCCAAAAACATAGAAATCAACATCTTGCAGACCAAAAAGAAACTTCACGATAAAAATCACTAAAAATTGACTAAATTATCAAAATACCCCTAACATCAAAATAACCCTAGAGCCTACATTACGCTTAGGAAAACCCTTTCGAACATATAAAATAACAAATCAGAAGTAAATAAATCATTTCGCCAATTTTAACAGAATTCGACAAAATTACGAAAATGCCCCTCATAAAGTTCATGACCATTTCACACAAAAAATTTCATAAATGACACAAACCAATATTTCCATTGAATTCCTTACGAAAAATCGATTCTAAAACATCCTAAAACATTAAAAACCGACTTAAAACGTGAAAAGTCCTCTCCGGGGGCAAAACAATAATTTCACAATTTTCATAATAAATTTTTTTGAAATTAATAAATAAAAAATTAAATAATTAAAGTGAAACATTAATGAAATTAATTTAAAATTTTGAATTAAAAAATCGATTAATCGGGTTTTCAAGTAAAATTGTTGAGGGTTCGTGAGATATTATTTCTTTAAGGACCCCTCCATTTGGGGGTCCAAAGAATTAAAGATATAATAGAGGGGGGTTCTCCAAAAATTAAAAGTAAATCAAGAAAGACTAAATTCAAGGTATTAAAGTCAAAATTAAAGTCAATTAAGCAAGACTGAAGTCAAAATATTAAAAGTCAATCAAGTAAGACTAAAGTCAAAATATTAAAAGTCAATCAAATAAGACCAAAATTCAAAATCATAATAGAGTTCTAATTAAAAAATAACTCTATCTAATAGAGTTCTAACTAAAAAATAATTCTACCCAAAACAATTCTAATTAAAACACAATTCTACTTAAAACAAGTCTAACTAAAACACAACTCTAATTAAACACTAACTCTATCCAAATCAACCCCTAAAAACATCTATAAATAGAGGTGCTCACACCCTATTTTCGTATAAAATCATAAACCCTAAGAGAACTAGGTCTAAAAGCCCCCTAGCCTCCCATAAACCCTAGTTTTGGAGTCCCAACTCCTTACCTAATATCCCTCCTTCGATTTTAGCCTAAGAAACGCCTAAAAGCCTTCCAAAAACATCCCAAAATCCGCAAAAAACTTGAAGAATTCAGATCCAAAAATAAGGAGATACCTTGTCTCGGAGATCCGAAATCAAATCCAGAGACAGAACGAAGCAAGGGAGTACGGTACAAGGAACTATTTTTGTCAGATCTGAGGGAACAAAGTCCTTGCTATCGGAAATGTATAAATTTTTTATTTATTTATTTTTATCTAGGTTTTTAGCAATGTAATTTATTTGGGAAGTTAGTAGAGACTGGCTTTGGTCGGGCGGGGTTGGTGCCTAACACCTTCCAACCTCGTAACATGATCCCCGGATTCAGATTTTCTGTGGTAGATTAGTTCTTTTTATCTATTTTAGAGTCAGTTTGATTCGTAGACCACAATAACTAGGTGGCGACTCCCAAACCTCAAGGGTCAAAAGCGGATCCGCGCACCCCGCGGATCGAGGGTGCTTTCACCGCCTCACCTTCTCGTTATCGTGAGGTAGTGCCATAAACTCGGACTGGGGAAGCGCTCAGAGCACAGAAGAAAGAGGAAGAGACGGAGGAAAGGGCGAGAACAGCCTAGACTAGAGGAATTGAGAGCGAGATCTCCTCCCCGCAGCCTTGAAAGAAGAGCTGCTCGCCTAGAACAAACTCACGAACCCTTTTTGGCGCTTTGCTTCGACGAACCCGTTAAGCCCTACCTCTCACCTTGCCATGCAGAGGATGAAGACTTCGATTTCAAATCCAACGATTTCTTTACTTTACCTATGAATCTGCTATCCGCAGGAACAGACACAAACTCCTTGCTTTCGGGATGCCCATCGGCAGCTTGAGCCGAGACTTGATCAAGCCAAAAAGACAGTAAGCGTTCGGCCTCTTGATTGATTGACTCACAAAACAAGAATTCGGGGCATAAGAAGTAAAGCAAATCCACGGACTTGTCGATCCCTTGGGACTCAACTATTATCAATTGGTGGCATCGAAGCACGTTCCATACGCGAACTAGATCAAAGGGAGAAACCTCAGTCGCCAATCGATTCGACAAACTCAACCCTGGTCGAAGTTCAACATTTGGTTACTCAGGTCAGCCAATCAAACTGACAGCAAAGGTTTTTATTCCTCTCCTGCTCCACCAAGCTGGGTTCCTAAGTCTGGAGTTCCCCTTTGTGTATTGACGAAAAGAGCCATTTTGCATCAAAAAATCCCGGGAAAACGCAACTTTTCACTTTGAGATCTCCCGTTATGAAGGAAAAAGCCATTGCTACCAAAATTCCCGGGAAAATGAACTTTGATCGTTCAGATCTGACCCTAGGAACCTACCGTTGAACTGATTTTAATCCTGGACTTCGACCTTGGGCCATCATTCATAGAAAGAAGGATGGGTTCACCGACAGAACGAAGAAGGAAAGTAGGGTGCTCCTCTCTTCCCAACTAAGATAGTCAGAGAAGCGGGTGCTTTGTCCGCTCAATTGCTTGCTCCTCGTCCTGGGTGATGGGATTGTTCTCCTGAGTTCGTTGTCTTTTAGTGGAATGTGGAAGAAGGTCTTTCTCTTTCTCTTTCGTCTAGTCTTCGATCTCGAGAAAAGCCTATCCCAGAAGTTGGTCATTGCTTGCCGAACTGAACTAATTGTCTAAGAGAAGCGGGTGTGGACATAGTCAAAGTCCTACTAGAAGGCAGAATCAGGTGAGGGAAAAACGACTTCTTATCAATCTCAGTGGAAACAGCTGAGTTGGTAGATTGGGTTTTTGGTAGGTGCGGGAGATTAGATGATCAATCATATGATCCAGAGATCAATCTTTCCACAGGTCACTCTGCCAAGGTGAACTCTTTCCTTTTGCATGTCGAATGAATTAATCAAATCTTCTTAATCAGACTCGTCTCCGTGGATCAATGAAATCTCATATTTAGTGTCGAGAGTCCTTTGTTTGGAACTTCACTGATGGAGCTCCATCTCTCAGACTCAATCTTATGAATGGGCTCAATAACTGATTTCTTCTTTTTTCTTTCATTCAAAGATATGAATTAACATCTCGATTGGGTGAGTGTTCATCATCAGCAAGCTAATGAACTCGACTTGAAACCTCAATCGCATTCTTAGATGACGACAAGCGCATTCCCTTCTTTCAAAGAGAAAGTTCGTGATCCACGCGCCTAAAGGAACTTCTTTTTTACTCGCCCTGTCTTTCTCTTCAATAGGAAAGAGCACTTGTCTGTTCCACCTTGGATCGTAGGTAGGATAGTAGGCTAGACAGAACTAATTAGATCTAGCCATGGTAGCTAGTCGAATGTAGGAGATAATATAACTGATTACCTTTAGGACTCGGCATTCACTTCCTGACTCTATCTATTCTAGTTGAGTAAGGGAGGCCTCTTGTGACAGACAGCTTTAGCTGCTCTTTCCTTCCTCTCTACGCCCACCCTGATGCGTAGCATCAGCCTGATCATTCCGCCCACCCTTGAATTTAAAGCTGTCAGTCTGCAATACTTGCTCATAAGAACCCTAGTCCCGTTTAGGCTCCC
Organism: Akebia trifoliata; assembly: GCF_017979445.1. Classification (NCBI taxonomy): domain Eukaryota; kingdom Viridiplantae; phylum Streptophyta; class Magnoliopsida; order Ranunculales; family Lardizabalaceae; genus Akebia; species Akebia trifoliata. The sequence continues at coordinate 10,543,630 of NC_141387.1, forward strand.
CAGTTCAGTCGGTTGTCCGCCGCCTTTCCCTCCCATGCCCGAGATGGCCTTATGGGTAGCAGTCTCCCACAGAGATGGCACACTGGTCAACTTCTATTCTGCTTGTTGGAAGGTTCGTCCGGATCTCTTCCCGGGTCAACCCACTCAATATCCGAGAGAGGGTAGGCTTTTGGCGGCCGCAGAGACGGCGGATGAAGCAGTGGATAACGCAGCGGATGATACGTACTTGGAAATAACCGGATCATAGAAAAGTATTTCATGCCTCGACTCTCCCAGCCTTCTTTTCCCCATCTCGAACTATCGACCCTACGGGGAAGGCACCAGCATTAGACTTATCCTCTTGAGGGCTCGATGAACCAATCTTCCAAACCGGGAAGTTGAGGTCCAGCTCTACCACATCAACCTGTATCGCACAGCCTTTGAAGGGATAGGGGCATGGCATTAGATTCCTCCCGCCCTCTTCTTCCAACCAATGCTTGCCATGGCCAGTGCTTCCTTCTTGTTATCTCCATAGAAAGCGAACCGCACTTTCAAATCCGGCCTTCTGCCATTCATCAACTTCCTTTCCCCTTCGTCTATTATCGAGAGGTCTTGACGATACCCTTCTTCCGAACTGCCTAGGCCCAGCCCAGTCACAGGATCATATGAGAACGTCGTGCAGATGCTCAGGTGCCGTAGGCTGGCTGGTAAAAGAACCGGGAAGTAGAATGACCGACTCCGCCGTCACTTACTTTTCTTTCTCTCTCTTAGGCCGTGTGACAGTCTGTCTTCCTTACGTTATGCCAGGCGAAAGAACACCAGGCTTTCCAACAGGAAAGATTACATTACTCACAGGAGTGAGTTAGGGCACAGCTGCCGGCTCCCCCAGCATCTCAAGTGATTAGGCGGGGACAGGATTCGAACCTGCTCGTGGCTGGGTTCTGGGATGCACCTTATTTATTACGTCATTACGTACGTGAACGCGATGGATTTGAACAAGGCCCTCAACTACGGCAATCGATTCGAGAGTCAAAAGCAGTGGCTTCTTCTTTCTATCTGGTCGCTTTCTGCTCTACTTCAGCTTCCAAGCAGGAGCTTGCCTCTTCAAATCCTTCTCTGGCTAATGATGATGAACTTGCTTATGCTCCCCTTTGATCGAGTGCTATTTCTATAAAAAAGATTGAGTAGGCACTCTTGCTTGAATTGGCCGAGATTGCCTCGGCTTCTTAGGCACATGAGGAACCGGCCTAACATCTTTTCAATCGAAATCCCAATCAAAGACAAGTTCTACCAAGGCTAGGATCTGAAAGAGAAGATTCACTTTCCAAAGTCGTCTTTTCAGATTTTCAACCTTACGAGCTTGCCTTAATTTTTGCATAAGTCACCCTTTTCGGATTTTCAACTTAGCACGCTTCATTTCTTTGCTCCAATTATTGTCAAAATCGTCCTTTCAGATTTTCAATCTTGTGAGCTTGCCTTAATTGTTGCCTAAGTCGCCCTTTTGGGTTTTCAACTTAGCAGGCCCTATTTTTTTTCTTATTTTTTTATCTGAACTTATGGAATTGCTGTCTGATCATGCTTTACTACCTTCCTTGACTTTTTCACTCGATACTTAGGAGGACTTTCATAGGTAGGCTTAGGACTGGGCATAAAAAGAAAGGAATTTTGAGGCTCAAAAATCCGAATGCCCCTTATGTGGCATTTTTTTTTTGAATTTTCTTCCCTATTTGATAATATATTTTTTTTTACTTTTATACATTTTTTTCTAGATTTTTTTTTATTTTGATGTAGTCGGGCCTGAAGTAACTTCTTAGGTTGCCTACGTACCCCAAACTTTTGGGATTAGACCAAAACGTAATTCAAATCATTCCCTCCCCTAGATTAGGTGATCGGGCTGAAAAAGAAAGGTTTATTTATTTATTTATTTTTTATTTTTTTAAAAAAGGCTGCAAAGGGCTGAGAAAGGAGATATTGAACTGCATAACACGAAAATTGATTTGGCAAAAGATGACATCCTTAAATGTAGTACCGCTTGATCTGATTAAGGTTGGTTAACTCTGGTAGTTCAATTTTATCATGATCTTGAAGTCTGACAGCTTTTCCCAGTAATATTTCTTTAATGATGAACGGACCTCCCCAATTTGGTTTGAACTTCCTTCTAGAGTCAAAGATAGGTTTCTGATTTTCTTTGAGTACCAAATCCCCGACTTGTAAGTGATAGGCTTTGATCTTTTTGTCAAATGCACGGGTGACTATTCTTTGATAAGCCTGTACGTGATACAGAGCACTTAGTCATTTTTTTTTCGATCAAATTTAATTCTTCATACCGTTGACGAACCCAATCCGCTTCTGACAACTGACTTTCTAACAAGACCCTGAGAGACGAAATTTCCATTTCAACTGGCAAGTCTGCTTCCATGCCATACACTAAGGAGTAGGGAGTAGCTCTAGTAAAGGATCGAATTGAAGTTCGATATGCCTATAGTGCAAATGGTAATTTTTTTGACCAATCTCGATGTGATTGACACATTTTCTTGATGATTATCTTGAGACATTTTTTATTATTGACTGTTTCAACCTTTCCATTAGTCTGAGAATGTGGGGAGATGATTTGTAATGTCGAATCCTGAGCTTTGAACATGGAGTGATAACCTCGACTTTGAAGTATGACCCATTATCAGATATCAATTCTACTTCAATCGCTCCATAGGTTTGAGGAAGGTAAAGGAATGATTTGTGAGGTCGGATCTTAAACTTTGAACATAGGGTGATAACCTCGACTTTGAAGTGTGACCCATTACCAGAGACTAATTCCAAAGGTACCCTGTATCAACTTATGACATTTGTTTTGCAGAGAGGATAACATTGACATGTTTTGTAACATCTTCTTTGGTCTCATTGGTATTTCCATTCCATCGAGCGAGTATTTATTCCATGTATTGAACAAAACCTAAACTTACACCAAATGTATCCTCATAGGATCACGTGAACAAGTCTTTTAAAATTTTTGAGTAAATTCATTATCCCCTCGTGTTCCTTTAGGGATAGAATGGCTTCAATTTGAATTTCTTGGGAATTTTTTTGTTATGAGGTCAATGACCTAAAGGTTGAGTCTAACCATTATTTTCTCGTTCAGGAAATAAATCTATCATTGAAGTCAGATTATTAGTTAATCCGTTAATGCACTCGAGGTATTCAAGAATTTCCTTTATCCAATCAAATTTAGATGGGCCAACAAACACCTCTACAGACTCGACAAACTAACTTGACTCAACAGGAAAAAAATAAACTCGATCTAAAGAAGATATGATCTCGCTGAAAAAAAGAACTCGAGTTAACCCAAACGATTCATGAAAACTCAAGACAACTAACCACAATGGGCTTGATTAGGACTGAGGACTGAGACATTGCTTACAACCGGCAGGACTGAGGCACTGTGATCTTCAAGGAACAACTGTGTAATTTTGAAAATTTTTGGGGTCATTGCTGACGATTGACTTGGTGTTGACATTTGTTCTAACTGACCGGATTTACAACCCTAGTTAAACAATGGACGATTGAGCTTAAGTACAATGATAACCTTGTAACCCCATCAAATGTGGATTATCAATTTCAATGTTACCCCCTTAATAACATTTTAAATGAACCCTGAGATTTTATCGAATTCTGTGCACCAATTTATTCATGTAATGATTATTTAGAAGGAAAATAATTTTATTGCACTGTTGAAAATTATTGACAAATAATGTTTTCATTGAATAAAAGCTTTCACAAATCTGATTATTTTTTGCAATCATTTTTTTTTTAGAAAAATATATTTTGATAATTTTCCAAGGTCCATGCAAAAAATAGGTTTTTTGTAAAAAAGATAATTCACAAATTTTTCATGCAAAAATAGGTCTTTTGCAAATCATTTTTCCTTCATTTCCTTTTCTTTTGAAAAATATTTTCTTCTGGAAAATATTTTTTCTCTAGAAAATATTTTTATTTGGAAAATATTTTTCTTTTGGAGAACATTTTTTTTTAAATTGATTGAAACTCAAATTCAGCAAAAAGTTTGAATACCATTTTGATTTGAATGGTCCGACCCATCATGATTGTTGGACCGAGATGGATTGGGTCATTATGAAAATGGATTCTTTATTGGGTTGGTGCACCCAGCAATATGATAGCCTTGAGCTAAATTAAATAAAAGTTTGGTCTCTTAAGGACAAAACTATAACTTCCCGATATCAACGTTTGTAAAGTCCATTTCCAACAAACAACCTAAGAACACCCACGATAAGCTCGAATCGTGATTTATAGGGGAGTTTCTAGACTCTAGGTTTACTACATGCAATGCATTTTTATCTGGTCACCCTTGTCCAAGTACACCTATATAACAGATGATACGTAGTGACTTGGTTTGATATACCGTATAGGGGACGATCTAAAACTTCAACTCACTTCTTTGAAGCCAAAAACAGCCAGTTTAATCCCCAGATCAGAGGTGGCGTGCGATGCTTGAGCAAAGGTACTCTTAAATCTCCTCTTTTCTAGAATAGACGTAGTCTATCCTCTTAGTACCGTAGTACATCGGAGCAGGATCTCGCTTAGATACTGATTTTGACCAAGAAGTACAACTGATGTACTTATATTATCCTTGATATACCTATGGGTACGAGTCAAGAGTTGTAGCTTTCATAAATGGTTTGGCATCCCACGAGGGGACAGACCACGTACTAGTACTACATTGACAATCGGGACATGTGACTGTGTGACTTACAATAGGTCAAAGATTCAGGTCACTCCAGCCTGGGTGCATCGATATACCTTTCAGAGTCACCTAATCAGACGGTACTGATGCCCCAGTTTGATATACCTTAAGGTATGTGATTGGAATTGTATTGTCTTCGAGGCTCGCTTGATCGTGGAGTCTGATGCACAGCTATACTCTGTTCCATGTCGTGGGCTCGAGTAGCTAGCTCTTCGAAAGTATGTGGTTTAATTCCTTTCAAGATGTAAAGGAGTTGCCAGTGCATCCCTTGAACACACATTTCGATAGTAGAAGATTGAGAAAGTAGATCCATGCAGTTGAGGAAAAGATTTCTCCATCGCTCGATGTACTCGATAATCGGTTCATCTTTCATTTGTTTGACGGTGGCGAGTTCCACCATACTCACTATTCTTCCAGTGCTGTAGAAACGGCCAAGGAACACTTTTTCAAGTTGATCCCAACTATCTATTGAGTTGGGTTCCAAGTCAGTGTACCAATCGAATGCATTGCCGCGGAGGGAGCGAATGAATTGTTTCACCATGAAATCACCGAATATACCAGTATTATTGCAAGTTTCGATGAAGTGGGTAATATGCTGCTTTGGATTGCCTTTTCCTTCGAACTGTTGGAATTTTGGTGGTTGATATCCTGCTAGAAGACGCATTTGTTCGATGTGTTGAGTGTAGGGTTTGGAGTAAACCAATGAGGACTGTGGCATACCCCCATATTGAGCATGAATGGTGTCAGTAATAATTGCTTGCAGTTGTTGAACAGAAAGTGAAGCAACAAACCCATGTGGTGGATCTCGAGTAGTTTTTCGTGAACCATAATAGTTTGCTCGTTATTCTTCTTCGTGCGGAGCCACGTATGCTTCAGGGGTGAATCCTGGAAGATGTAAGGGTTCAATACTCAATTTATTCTCTTTGTCTTTCTGCTCTAAATGGCTGACGAGAGTTGCAATTTAGATATCTTTGTCTTCCATTACTTTTGTTAACTTGATGGTGTCTGCCATTTGAGCAACTTGTTCCTCCATCGTTAGCGCTTCAACTGTCATCATTACTCTGATAGATGTGTGAGTTTGTGACGGAGAAGTGATCGATAAAGATCTAGATGACCCATCACTTGACTTTGAATCAGATTCAAAATCTGACGAGTCGTCTTCTACCACGTCTGCCCACGATTCCTTCGTGGTAAGTGCCATTTTTGTGACACATTTCTTGGAGTGATGCTGGAGAGGCTCCACTAGCTTGGATCCATCAGTCTTTGTCATTGTTCGTGTCACATGATGATCGCAACTAATAACCTGAGCAGATTCAAGATTGGAAGAAAGAATTTTCTTACCTTTCTCAGTAGCGACAGATGCGATAGCGTTGACGTTGCGAGATGCCATTGATGATTTAAGTTATATTCTTGCAGTTGATTAAAAGATGAGAGGTTGAGATTGTCCTACCGAGCGTGCCAGAAATTTGTCGATAATAAATTTCAACAGATCTACCTCGAGATTCATGAAATTAAGATCGTAAATGATTTGATTGATTTTTGATGAAAAAGAGATACAGATCTCAAGGTTTCCTCTGATTAATAGTCAAATACAAAATAGTGATGACGTATGTAGCTTTTCTTCTCTCCGTGCTTCGCGTTTTATCTGTTGAGAAGGATGTTTTGACGATGTTTTTACTTTGTGATCGATCTTTTGTAGAGGCTTCTGTAGATCTTCTTCTCTCCAAGCTTCGCGTTTTATCAGTTGAGAATATTTTCTTGGCTTTTGGAGAAGGATTTTATGCTTGATCTTCTCTTTAGTCAGAGTCCGGATCTCTGAAGAACCTTGCTTTGTCTATAGAGGAGGGCTTAAGAGCTTCTTCTTCTCTAGAGGGAGAGTTTCTGTCTTCTGAGAGAAAGTGATCCACATCCCCTCTCAATGAGAGAGACTCTTGTATTTATAGACTTAAAGATAATTTAACTTTCCAATTATACCACAACTTAAAGAGGTTTAATTGATTTGTTTAAAAGGCTAAATTTGTCCAAATCCAATTTTAAAGATTTTCTGGATTATTATTGGGCCAAACTTATTTATTTGGATATAAGGCCTAATATGTAATGTGGATTACTTGAATTTGTTGGATCATGAACTTTATCTGTGAAAACCCAAACCCAAACCATATGTAGGAGGCTTGTTCCTAGTTAATGGACTCAATTTGGCTGCGAAGCCCATTTATAGCTTTAGGGATTTTTTTATTTATAAAATTTGTAAAGCTTCCTCATTATTTTGGTGCCTACAAATATAGTGGAAGAAGAACCTTCCAAATTCATTAAAAAGTTCAAACCCGGATTTTAGAAAAAATATGTAAAGAAAAACTTGCATGGTCCAAAAGCCAATATCCAGAAGATTAAGAGAAATTACTATTTTTGGAATAAACCTGGACACCGGGCTAAGGACTGTCGTAAAAGGAAAAATCAGCAATACCATCAGAAACATGAACAAGCCAATGTGACTGAAACCCAGAACCTATCAACGGTTGTTTCACAAGTAAATCTGGTAGGAAATACCAATGATTGGTGGTTGGATACGGGAGCCACCGAACACATATGCTTTAAGAGAGGCATGTTTTCCTCTTATAACAACGTTGGAGATGAAAAGTTATTAATGGAAAATTCTTCCACATCCACTGTGATCTGAAAAGGCAAAGTGAATGTGAATTTCACATCTAGCAAAGTTCTAACTCTAAATGACATGCTTCATGTTCCAGACATTCGAAGAAATCTGGTTTCAAGTTCTCTTTTAAATAAGAGAGGTTTTAAAATAGTGTTTGAGTATGATAAATGTATAATTACAAATAATAGAATGTTTGTGGGCAAGGGCTATCTATGTGATGGGTTATTTATACTCAATGTAATTTCTGATTTTATTAATAATATTAATTCTTTTACTTATGTTTATGAGTATTCTAATATTTAACATACTAGATTATGCCATGTTAATAATAAATCAGTTATCAAATTAATGAATAGTGGTATGATTCCTAAAATGCATATTGATACATCTAAAAAATGTGAAATTTGTGTTGAATTAAAATTTGCTAAAAAACCTTTTAAAAAATTGAAAGATATACAAAATCTTTAGAATTAATACATTCTGATGTGCGTGATCTCAAATACGTTCAATCTAGAGGAGGTAAAAAATATTTCATAACTTTTATTGACGATTACACTAGATTTTGTATGATATATCTTTTAAATAGTAAAGATGAAGCATTATAAATATTTAAAATTTATAAATCTGAAGTTGAAAATCAACTTGAAAAGAAAATTAAAATTTTAAGATTTGACTGAAGAGGAGAATATGAATCTAATCCTCTAACTTTATTTTGTCAAGAAAATGGTATAATACGCCAAACTACTACTCCTTATTCTCCCCAACAGAATGGTGTAGTAGAGAGAGAAAAATAAATTTTAAATGACATGGTTAACTCTTTACTTGTTAGTTTAGGCGTATATTTAAATTTATGGGCAGAAGCTCTTTTAATATCTTGTTATATTTTAAATAAAATTTCATTAACGAATTCTGAAAAATCGCCTTATGAACTTTGGAAAGGTAGAATACCTACTTTTAAATACATGAAAGTGTGGGGGTGTTTAGCCAAAGTGGTTGTCCCTTTACCTAAAAGAACAAAATTAGGTCATAAAACTATAAATTGTATTTTTATTGGATATGCTATTAATAGTAGTGCGTACAGATTTCTTGTATATAAATCCGATATAAATGATATTAATCTTAACACTATAATTGAATCTAGGGATGTTGAATTTTTTGAGGATAAATTTGAAAAACCATTAAAAAGATCTCACATTGAATTATCTAATAATGAACCTAAAGAACAAGAGTCTAATATAGAACCTAGGAGAAGCAAGAGAACTAGAACAGCAACATCCTTTGGACCTGATTTTATTATTTTTCTCTTAGAAGGAGATCCTCAAACTTTTAAAGATACAATTTCAACACCTGAGGCTCCATTTTGGAAAGAAGCTATAAATAACGAAATTGATTCAATTATGAGTAATAATACTTGGGAATTAGTTAATCTACTTCCTGGTAATAAAACAATTGGTTGTAAATGGATCTTTAAAAGAAAATTAAAATCTAATGAAACTATAGATAAGTATAAAGCCAGATTAATGGCTAAAGGGTACAAGTAAAAAGAAGGCATCGACTTTTTTGACACTTACTCTCCTGTTATTAGGATCACTTCTATTAGAATTCTTATTGCTATAGCTTCCATTTATAAATTAGAAATTCATCAAATGGATGTAAAAACTACTTTTTTAAATGGAGAACTTGATAAAAAAATATATATGGATCAATCGGAAGGATTTGTATTTAAAGGATATGAAAATAAAGTTTGTAAATTAATTAAATCTTTATATGGTATAAAACAAGCTCCAAAATAGTGACATGAAAAATTTGATAATGTAATGATATTAAATGGATTTAGAATCAACGACGCTGATAAGTGTGTTTATTATAAAACCATCGTTGATTCTTATGTGATTATTTGCCTATATATAGATGACATGCTAACTTTTTTATCTAATATAAATGTTGTAAATCAAACTAAGAAATTGTTGTCTAGAAATTTTGACATGAAAGACTTCGGTCCTGCTGATTTAATTCTTGGAATAAGAATTTTTAGAAATAATAATGGATTTGGTTTATCAAAATCTCATTATATTGAAAATGTTCTGAAACGTTTTAATCAGTTTGATTGTATTCCTACAAAAAAAACCTTTTTATCCAAATTGTAAATTGATGAAAAATATTGTAAAGGTGTTTCTCAATTAGAATATTCTCAAGTTATTGATTGTTTAATATATATTATGAACTGTACTAGGTCTGATATTGTGTATTCAGTAAATAGATTAAGCAGATACACTAGCAACCCATGACATGATCACTAGGAAGCTTTGGTAAGGATCATGAGATACTTAAAGTATACCATGAATTACAGGTTGCATTATAATAGGTATCCTGCCGTATTAGAAGGATACAGTGATGCCAATTGGATATCAAACTAGGAAGAGTCGAAATCCATTAGTGGCTATATTTTTACACTTGGAGGTGCAACAATCTCATGGAAATCCACTAAGCAAACGTGCATAGTTCGTTCCACCATGGAATCTGAGTTTATTACCATGGACAAGACTGGTGAAGAAGCTGAGTGGTTAAGGAATTTTCTTGTTAACATTCCTATTTGGCCTAAACCAGTATCTGCAATATCTATTCACTGTGACAACCAAGCTACCATTGCGAGGGTAAAAAATAATGTATATAATGGCAAGTCAAGGCATATTAAACAGAAACACAATTCTATAAAACAACTACTCTCTAATGAAATTATTTTCATTGACTTTGTAAAGTCTAAAGAAAATTTGGCGAATCCTCTAACAAAAGGATTATCTAAAGAATTAGTTGCATCGACTTCGAGAGGAATGGGCCTAAAGTCTATTGATAAAAAATTACTTCAATGTAAATCCAACCTAATTGATTGGAGATCCCAAAAAAATAGGTTCAATGGGAAAACTAGTTGAATGTAATTTAAAAGAAAATACTAATGGAACAGAGAGTTCAAAGTCCATTTCTATAAAGTGTTTCGTATTGCCTATAAAGAAGAAAGGTTGAATTATAATTCTTAATGTTGCCTATAATTGTAAAAGTGGAGTATATCAGGATACTTCTCATAGACACACCTAAATGAGTGTAAAATTGGGCCAATTCTATGACAGTTAAGGCTAAGCTTTCTAAAGCACTCATGATACCAAAATATGTTCAGGGCCAAAATGAATACCATCGATAGAACTTGATAGTTGATTGAGCAATCTATGTGTATAGTCTATTGTTTTGGTTTACACTAAAGGTTGTCAGTTCAAGGCTTAAAGTCCACTGATCGACTTGTAAATCTGATAGACTTATACTAGGTAAAGTTCAAGTTCAAAATACACTTATACTGAAACATGATTGTTCAAAGTGCTCTCTCTTTATATATATATATATATATATATATATATATATATATATATATTTTGAGTTTTTTGCATTCATATGGGGGATTGTTGTAATTTAGAGGGTTGAATTCGAAAACCCTTTAATATTCAATTAGTTTTAACCATATGGTAAATCAATGTATTAACTATAGGGTATTTTAATCCCATGTTTGCTTTATGCTTTTTACTTTATTGCTTTAAGTTTAGTTGATAGTTTTGTTTTTGCATTGAATAATTTTAATCCCACATCGACTAGGAGAATAATTGATTTGCAATTATTAAATAGTTGTGCTTTTAATAACTTTAAAGTGGATAGAAGTAATGGGCGGGCTCATACGCGCACAAGGGGGCCCAAGAGGAAAACCTAAGGTTCCAATTGGGATTTGGATCTACCATGCCAAAACCCTTAATGCGTGTGTGCACGTACTACGTGTGTGCAGGGGGGTGCAAAATCTCGGATTTACACCTCACATGGGTGCGCGTAAATGCTCGTTTTTTTGCTTTAATTATCAAGGCCCAAGCCTAATTTCTAGACGTTTTTTATTCTGTTTTGAACCAGTGTGTATATTCTGAACCAACACAATGTGTCTGTTAGGAATAGATTTGTGACTATTCTAAACAGTCACTTTCTCTTTATTTATATCAAATGTTTAGTCGATTTAAATCACTTGATCTTTGATTTTTATTTTTTTACATATTTTCGACTATCAATAATTTATTATTCATTGTGAGAGCACACAACATCGTCGAGTTCGAAGTTACATTCCAATTTAGAGTACCCTTTTAGATACGTGGGTTGTTGAATCTTGCAGAATGAATGCCTACAGACTGTGGTACCGTAGTAGGGGCGAATTTCTTTTTAGGACAGTGCTTTGTGCATGCCTCAACCATTTCTTTTTTAGGTAATATTTTTCTATTACATTCAATTTGAAAATCAAGATTTGTTGTAACTTCTTCTCTTTCTGCCATAAGAAATCAATATTCAGTAACAACACAATGGTGATGGTTCCATGAGGAACATGAATAGCTACAGCACATCATTTTTTAGGTCATCTTCAACATTTCAAAATCCTCCCCATCGCCAAAAAAAAAAAATAATAATAAAAATAATAAAAAATTTTGGAAAAGGTGGTGGATCTGATTGGTGCTTTGTAGAAGCAACTATGAAGATGGTGATGAGTGAATCTCACCTTTTTAATTAAATGCCCTAATGAACAACTGAGGGTCCGGCAAGTGACGGCAACGTTGCTTTCCGAAGGACGATGGCCAGGACTTTGAGCTTGATCAGATGATCAATAACTCTGATATCAATTACATAACCCTAGAGCATAAAAAAACGGAAATCCTAAGCAATATGACAAACACAATCTAATAGGATCTTATTTAAATCTCTATCAATATAATTTGGTGTATCGCAGTACACCTTATTACATTGCTTCATATCAATACTCTGACACCTACGTTCACGGTCGACACTAGTAATTATTTATATGTATATTTATGCAATATAAATTTGAGATAGTGATTTTTTTACCTGTTTATCGTTTTTGGTCATCCAGTAGCGATGTTTGTTGATGAAGGACATCTAATGTCTTCTTTGCTAAATGTTGAGCGGCTCGATGACTCCTGTGTTGACGTAGTCATCTCTATCTGACTATCTGAAGAGAATCTTGAGAAGTCTGTTTGGCTGTCATGAGAGAGAACTCAAGCCTGTTCTCCTTCAATGAGCCATAGTTTATGAGGTGCGCTTGGCCAGTCATTTTTCCTTCAAGGATGCTCACCACAGAAGACATAGTGGGCCTTAGAGTAGGAGATGGGTTGGTGCATAAGAGGGCCAAGTTTAGCATCTGCATTGCCTCTTCTTTCGAGTAGTTTAAGCCAAGTCTCGGGTCAACAAGTTCTAGGAGACTTCCCTGCTCTTGTACTACATAGGCCTTCAGTTCCATGTAGAGAACAAAGTAACTGTTAGTGTCTCATGGCCATTTTTGTACCAAAAAAGTTAAAAATATGCATCTATAAAGATAAACTAGAGAAGAAAATTTTAAAGAGGGCAACAAAAGCTAATGATTCAATTCTAGTCATAATTCAAAAAGCAAGATTTGTTACAAAAAATAATAAAGATTTAGCATAAAAGATATCATATTTGAAGACATATAAACTGAAATGATAGTTAGATTACCCAATCAAGAAGATAAATAAACTCCTCTTTCGGTCTATAATTTGTGTTGCTCTGCCCACTGACAATCTCTAATGCTACGACTCCAAAGCTATAAACATCTGCTTTGTTCGTCAAATAACCCCTCATCGCATATTCAGGAGCCATATATCCACTATAAAATCCAATTTTCATGGTTAAACAATAATTAGCATTAAAATAGTACATAGTTTGCAAAATACTAAGTCCAACAATTGAAAGTAAGCCATGCTACATTACAAAAGAGAGAACTAAAAACAAAAATGCGTAAATCACATTAGCTATCCTTCTCAATAGTGTCCCCAATAAAATCAAGTATATCTGAGATATAAAATTTCCCAAGAAAAACTAAAGAAATTTTGAAATATTCACCAACATTTCTAAACATAAACAGAGAATAATGGAATCAAACAATATAGCATCAGAATAGTACATAGTTTGCACATGTACTTTCATATCTTTTTTTATTGTCCCAATCCATGAATTTTTCAGTCTTTCTCTCACCGTTATAAAGCTTACAACCTGCACCAAATTGCTTCTTCTGGATGATGCTTTCATCATTTTGTTACACATACCTGACCCATCTTAATTGAATCTACTTTATTTTACCACATATCACGGATACTTCTAGATTCCCTCGTATGTGCTCATTCATGTTTCCTCTTTCCAAGTCTTTCCATTCACTATGGAAACATCCACAACTCTGCTACACTTGTTCTACACAATTTTGTTTTTTGATTACCAACCATTTTGATCCATAAAGCATACGTTTGTTTTATCACTTCCACGTATAGTTTGATTGGTGTGAGTGAGTCACATACTATCAAGAAGCACATCTTCTTTTTATTCACCCAATTTCTAATGTTATATCCTACATCTTGGTCAATTTATCCCCTTCTATGTATTGTTAGAACCCAGATAACAATACTAGCTATCGTCTACTTTATGTTGGAACAAAGTTCCCAATGCAGCAGTGATCCAGGAGGATCTACATATGTAGCCTATAGTAATTTGGGCACAACTTTGTCATACAGACTCAGAATTCCACATAGTGGAATTAGCGTTAACTTACAGAAGAGTTTCGGCTTTATTTACCCCTCCGAAATTACGGTCAAAGTTGGACTTTCTATTTATGGAATCTTTGATCGTGAATAACTTTAGCATGTTTGTGATTCTGTAGTTGTGGTAGAAGAGAGTTTTAACATACTTAGGATTCTTAATCCAATTAGGAAGTAACTAGAATTTCACTATTTTTAGGCTTACTATAAATATTATTTACTATTTATAGTAAGTATGCAATTAGAATAGGATTTGGTTTCTTTCTGCTTCTATAAATATAATGGACAATAAGGAAAAAGTAATTCTTTCTCCATTAATTTATTTTGTTCTTCATCTGTGGTGTGTTTGGATTAAGCAGAATAACACCAAGATCCCCTGAGTTATAATAGTAGAACAATTGAGAAAAATGGAGAAAACAACCAACCACACAAGAACACAAAAAATTATGAGTGCTAAAGGATATCTCCATTCACAATACAATCAAGAATTTTCACCATGAAAATTTAGCAAATATAATTAAGACCAATTTTTTAAGCCTCCCCTAAATTCCAGTCAATTATTATAAGTAAGTATCTATTGATCTCAGTCTCAAATCAACTTCAAATAGTATTTGGGAGCGGTCTCAGTAAGGAGCGTTGTCCCATCATATATGCATGGACAATTGTAGCGAAGAGGAAACAATGAAGAGTCCAAATTCAACTGCCATGCTTTGCTCTATTTAAAAATTCTCACCTGGAGGAATTGAGGTTTTGAGGTGAGAAGGTAGGGTCCTAGCCCAAGGCTTAAGCCTCTTTTGGTTCATAAGAGGGTTATGCCTTGCCTACCTGAGGCTTAAGCCTCAAAGCTCCGGGTGCACATTAGATTTAGAGTCATTCCTTGATAGGCTCATTTACAATCAATAAATTATAAAAGGTATATTTTTTTTTTCCCATTTTTCTATTTCTTTCCCTTAAAAATACCCCTTTTATTTTATCTTTTGCCTCCAATATATTTCATCTTATGCCTTTCATTATTCCTATGAAATCAGACAAGTATAATTCAGATAAGTTCATCAAGAGGCAAGGCTAGTTGGGCCTCAAAAGCCCAGTCCAACCCTGGCCCACCCAATAGCCAGATTACGCCAAAGAAAAATTCACCCATGTACAAACCCAGCCCAATAAGGCTTAATAACACTACGCAAACCCTGTCCACAATGGGCCGACTGGGCAACCCTGGCCCATTCACAGCATTATCTAGAGGTGTTTTGAAGTGACTAAAAATGCTAGAGCACCAATTGAGCATGAGAGATAGAGAGAGAACTTCATCTATGGGCTATGGGAACCTAACCAAATGAATAGCCAAATCTAGGCACACAATAAAGCCTAAACTAAGCCCACTTTTTAGCCCATTTAAAGGCATATAAGAAACCATCTGACCATCTCATTTACTCCAAGAGCCAAAAGGAATTAATCATGTGGCCAACTTATCTCACAAATGCTCTATATATATAATGGATGACATAGTGGCTAGGCATGATCAAAGCATCATTCTTCGCATACAACATTATTCTAAGGTGAGTTGACTTCATACCAATAGTAACTGAAAGTTCAATAAAAATGAAATGTGGGGAAAAGCAAAGAAGAAAGTAAAAAATGACTCACATAGTTCCAGCTATTCTTGTGTTGATATGGGTGTTCTCATCATCGTCAAGTTTTGCCAAACCAAAGTCAGATATCTTAGCATTAAAATCCTTGTCAAGAAGCACATTGGTTGCTTTTATGTCTCGGTGAACCATTTTCAATGTTGATTCTTCATGAAGATGTGCCAAACCCTTTGCTATCCCCAAGCATATTTTATGCCTTGTTGACCAGTCCAAGTTCAATCGGTTCTCCTCACGACCTAAGTAACGTCAAGTATTACAATTTTTTATTATATGGTTGGACCAAATGAAAAGAAACAGTCCGAAATATAGTCTAAAGTTGACGAGAGAGGGTTCTTTTTACCAAATAGTGCAAGAGCAAGGTTATTATTTTCCATGTATTCATATACTAGAAATAGTTGGTTTCCATCAATAGAACATCCATAAAGCTTTACGAGATTCGGGTGTTGTAAAGCAGATATCATGCTTATCTCATTTAAAAATTCCCGGTTCCCTTGCTTCGATTTGGAGGAAAGTTGCTTCACAGCTATCATTGTGCCATCTGATAGTGTACCCTGACAAACACAACACACATTTTGGAATTAAAATCTCATTAGACATAACTAGAAGGTGTCATGTGCAAACGCACATGTATCAAAAGGGTTTATTTGTAATTAAAATTAATGAGTAAAGGGTTTTTCAGACCAGATGGTAAGAAGAAGATATTTTTGTAATTTCAAAAACTAACCAACATGATTTTGAGATGTGTGGCAGTGATTTTATTGGTTTTTGACTAAAATGACCCTGATTATATTAACTTCAAATATTAGGATGAGGGCCTTTTTGGAATCCAAATTTTGGTGTCGTACCACTTCCACTCCACCTTCTCTCATTATAATAGTAAATATAATATGATACTTAAAAAAATCTTTGGGACAAATTTCTTTCCCTTTTATTCCTTATCTTTGAATATATAAGCTTGGAATGAGTCTACAACCTCAAGGTTGCAACACATTAGTGCTTTCAGGTAGAACTACGCATTAGATCAATAAAAATAAAATGCACTTTGCAGACGACAATCGGCAAACTAATATTAAAAGAGAAAATATCCAAATCCTTAATTACCTTGTAAACAGACCCGAACCCACCTTCACCTATCTTATTTGCAGGGTCAAAGTTTCCGGTTGCAGCTTTAATCCTTCTTAAACTGAAGTAACCTGGTTGTAGTTCTAGGCCTCTGAGTTCTGTCAAGATAGAGAATAAGTAATAATATTACATTAATACTGTTATGAGTTCACTCTTATTACACTCAACACTCCCCCTCATGTGGCAAGAATCGAACCCGTGACCTATACGAACCTAGCACTCTGATACCATGTTAACCAACCAACTACTCCAAACGAGAGTGGAGGACAAAAAGAATAAGCATTGTTCCATTTATCTCACCCTTGTTCTTGAGGTTTTTTCTTCTCATGTAACATTTTATCCAAATGAATGCCAAAGCCAATACAACGACCGCACATGAAGCAACCGCAATGCCAACAATAGCTCCAACAGATAGCCCAGTATGAGGATCAAAGTCTATAAGTAAAAGAACACAAGTATCACCACAAGGCAATAGAAAGGATAGAAGCAAAATGTCTAGATGAACATACTTGGTGTCACTGTTATAGCTGATATGAGAGGTCCATGTACACCTTTGTCTGGAATGGTGGTAGTCCCTTTCCCAGACCAAAATAGGTGGATCTCTAGAGTGCTACCTGTGACAAGAGTATCAAAATCCCTTGTGATGCCCTTACCAACCCCTCCAGCTTCCTCTACAATATTAAAATCCTTCAGGACTCTTTCACCCTACAGGAAGTCCAAGCAACAATGTGGAAAATTGGATTGAAAGAAAAATGGTCCTTAGTATTCCTTAGGTACAAATATAGAAGAGCAAATTACCAAAATGGTGCACTATTCCAATTAATTACCAAAATAGTAATATACCATTTTGATAACTAAGTTATTTTTATCAAAATGGTAAAATTTGAAATGAACAGTAACTTTTGTACTAAAACTACCCTTTTAGCGTTGTTTTATAAAACAGTATACATATATTCCCCATTTGAGGAAATTGATATAAATTCCACTGTTATGTCCTCTTAATTCTTCTAATGAAATGTTTTTCTTCTGATAATCAAAATATTCAATGGTACTGAAATAAAGTAAATCTTGAAAGCAAACATCAATGTACTAACATCTCCGTTTCTTAAACAAGGGATTTGTACATTGTTTTATAAAACAAAGCTAAAAAGGTATATTTGGTACGAAAAATTACTGTTTATTCAAAAATTTATCGTTTTGGTAAAATAACTTATTTACTAAAATGGTAAGGTACCATTTTTGGAATTAAAGTGAATAGTTCACCGTTTTGTTAATTTTTCAATTTTCTGTGCATGTTTTGGTAAATTACCCAATATAGAAAATATGATCAAATGACGATTAAAGCATTACACCCCAAACATAAAAAGGATTGTGAAATTAGTACTAATGATCGCAATTTTCCAATCACTCACCTGGATTGATACATCGAAAAAACGCTTCCCCAGGCTACTGAATGTCTGGTCACTTGTAAACATTATTTCAGCAAAGTGAAGCCGTACTTTATAACTTCCCTTTCGTAAGCAAAGGCCGTAGTACTTGAGTGAAACAGGGGTGATGCGGGCTGTCATGTACAAATCTGGATTGGACATATTAAGAGTGGATATGTTTGTTGCTACAAAATTTGTTTTATCATTACTAAGGGGCGAGCCTGTACTGCTAGAAGCCCATCTTTCAGAGGAGAAGAAGTATGATGGACCCATAGTTGCTAAGTCTTGTTCATATTCCTTTCCTTCAACGGTCAACTTCTTGCCTCCGCAATTAATGAACAAGTCATAGTCTGCGAATTCAATGAAAGATTAATTTTTATTGGGCTTATTTATTTCTTAAGGACTTTCACTAATTATTGTTTGTTACTAATATGAATTTGACACAATGTACCATAGTATCTGATACCCAAATACTACCTTATGTTTGTATCCATTTACTCGCCAATCAAAAATAAAAACTTAAGGACTACACGCTACCAATATTGGATACTACATATGCTACCAAATATAAATTTTCAAGTGCTCATTATTTTATAGCTATCAACTGAATTTTTTACTGTTTTTTTTTTTTTTGGTTGGGCCGTACGTACCAACCACCCTTCACATATACAACAGTTAAATATAGTCACTTTATGTGGAGGGGCATATAGAATTTTTTACTGTTTTTATGAATACTGATGCTTTTAAGTTAGAGTTATGATTTAATAAGTATTTATATTGATTATGCCATGTAAATTCAGCACTAACTTTCCAAGAATGAGAACTTCATGATTGCATATATTTAAAGGATTTTACACTTACATTTGGGTTTCTTAGTACAGGGTAGATTTTTCCTCAAGCACCATGAAATCCTACAAAAAAAAGAAGTTTCAAACTCATGTGCTCATCTATTTAAACCAAATAAGCATTCTAGGATATAAGGAACTTACGAGTTGTCCTCAGAAGATGAATAGCTTGCGATGTATTTCCTGTTAAGCAATTATAGAAGGAAAAATTATAGACGAAATTAATAAAGAATAATGTTGAAGTGACCACAAGATTGGACCTCATATCGCACACCCTGACATGAAAGTGTATGGGAACCATAGATGCTTTCCTTGAGATACGAGTGAAAAACATCTATGGTTCCTATCCACTTTCATGTCAAGATGTGCGATATGAGGTCCAATCTTCAGAACAAGTCATAAATAAAAAAACGAAGTGAAGGATGGATCCAAAAGAAATAACAATTGGAAAGTTACTTACACATTCGATTGTTGGCAACTTGATATCGATGACCCCGTGAAATTGTTGTAAGATATGTCGCTGCAAGACACATTTTCATAGCTTCATAATAATTCATTTCTTAATGGAAGCTATAAAGTCAATTATATTCATGAAAGAGGAAGTTGAGGATTTAATATGAAATTGCATACATGTACTGCTTGCTTGTCAAGATCCAACTTGGTATTTCTCTTGTCAGAGAGTTTTCATTGAGATACCTGCATCCATAAGCAATATAATGAGAATAAAAAGATTATTAATTACCTTGCACATATTATTAGTGTACAAAGTGTTTGAATATAAATAACTTATTATAAATGCTTATTTTCTTACATAAAATTTATGTTTGACAAACCCTGAAGGTTTGGAGGAATTTCACCAGTCAATCTGTTGAAGCCCAAATCTCTGCATAATAAGTCATCATTAGAAGGAAGAATGAAGTTAATTATTGACTCATTATGCATTCACGTCACGTCCATATTGGATCCCAAACCCCGGCTTTTTGATGCCATTCTGACTTTCTTTTAAGCAGTGTTTTTAAACTCTTAAGGCATGAGGCAAAGCATTTCACTAGACAAATGCGTAAAAGAAGAAATTTGACTACCTATTAGTATAAAGTTTCCATCCAAAACAACTTACAGAGTTTTTAAATTCATCATAGTTTCTCCAATGTATTGCGGGATTGGACCAGTGATCTTGCAATTTCTTAGCACACTGTTGCACACATGAACAAGGTTAACTACTTCATTAGCAAACAGAAACACATAAACAAACTGATATACTTAAAATATGCATTGAAGTATACAATAATTTAACTCACAGCTCTTTCATATCTTTCATGCCTTGCAATTCAGGGAAATCCATACTTGGTCCATTCAAGTCAGACACCCTCCTGAGATACAAAATGTGTCACAATTCAGGAAAAATACTTGGGTCCATCTTACAGATTGGTTAAGTTTGTAAAGGCAGCCTTACATATTGGTTAAGCTTTTCAAGAGAGAGATTGTAGAGGGAAAGGGGCCCTCCATGGCTGTGCCTTGCAAATCTCTGCATTAGAAATTTTTGTATCACATTAGTGTTTAAGCCAACTAAAAAATTGAGGAAATAACATATAAGTGAAAAAGTTAAGGTACTCACAGTATATTAAGTTGTGTCCAGTTCCCAATGAAATCAGGTATCCTCCCAGAGATAGCAGTTCCACCTATCCTACTGAAAGTTGTAACCAAATTTAAGTATTTGATACTTCCGAATAACAGATGACCCTAAATAAGTGAGTCGTGCTGGAGTGACATCAGGATTGTACCTCATATCGCACATCTTGACATGAATGTGTGTAGGAACCATAGATGCACACTTTCACGCCAGGATGTGTTATATGAGGTACAATCTTGAGGTCACTTCAGCATTATTATAAATAAGTAGCACAACTTACAACTCTGTCAAGTTCTTCAGATTGCCAAATGTTGTCGGCAACGTTTCATTGCAATTGTTCGCCGAAACAACACTGCAGGAGTAAGAAAGCAAGTTATAATTAGTTCACCTAAAATAATATATTATTATTATTAATGCATATTCGACCAATATGCATTGTCAGAAATTATCTGTTGGAGACAAAAGTCAAGGATCAAATGGCTCAAATGTGAAGAAGAATTATAAATACCAGAATGTATCGCTCGATACATATTAGTATCAGCCAATCTCGATATAAAACATTGAATGTTTCGGGAAAGTACAGACCGAGACTGAATTGTTTTTTCATTAACCGAAATATTCAATTTATATGATATTTTAAACCTTGGATGGATCCTTGTTAGACCAAGGTAGCCTTACAATTTCTTTAATCGACTCAATTTGCCAAGCTCAGGAGGAATTGGTCCTTCAAGATGATTACTTTCCAAGATCCTGCAAAAGCCAACTTGAATTGGTAATCATGATAAGACTTGATACATTCTTCTAGCCCACCAAGATTTTAGTTCATATCTTACAGGTTTTCAAGCGTAGTGATGTTTCCAATTTCCTTCGGGATTGATCCACTGATACGGCTTCCCATAATGGTCCTGAATTGTACAAACAATTTAAATAATGGACTCCTCCTTATAGTTTGATTAGTAGCTGAATTGAAGAGCTTACAGAGTGACAAGAGGGAGCGAAGCCCAACTTTTGGGGATGGACCCACTGATATAGTTGTTGACGAGGTCTCTGTTTAACAAAAGAAGCATTCAAATGGTCGTTAGAGGGGAATTTATAATAAGTTACAACTAAAATTCAGTGAATAGACCCATGAAATTGAAGAATTCCATGTTAACTAATCTGTTATTATATGTAAGATGGACTTGAACCCATGACCTCAAAGTTGCTTTGCAATGTTTTAATTGAATTTTGATACCAACCTGACCAATACACGAAGAGTAATGATTTTCGGACTCCCCCACGTGGCATACTATCTTGATGTGGGATGTGTTAGAACCATAGATCTTTTTTTTCTTGGGATACACAACTGCACATATGTATGGGGATGTGAAGATGTGTATCCCAAGACATAAATTCCATGATTCTAGCACATGCCACATCAGGAGTATTTTAAGTATGTCACGTGGGGGAGTCAGATTATTATGACCAAAGGCACTTAATCTCTAAGACTTGTGATAATCTAACTCCGCCATACTCTCTTGATATGGCATGTGCATAGAATCATAGATTTTTCCTCGGGATACACATGTGTACATCCCCATAAATATATGAACTTGTATCCCAAGAAAAAAAAATCTATGGTTCTATGCACATGCCATGTCAGGAGAGTTTGGGGGAGTATGTTAGAGGGGGGAGTAAGAAAATCATTATTCAATCTCTAATTTTCTACCATGCTCGGTGGTTTTAAAACTCATAAGAGACCGAGACACCTGAGCCGTCTCGGTATCGCCCAACAACGAGATGGACAAACATACATTTTAGGATTCATAGCGTCTCGCGCGATGAACGAGACGTCTCAAATGAGATATTGAAAATCTCGTCCAAGATTTATGAGACAATGCCAACTTCCTATATTCTTAACTCACGATTTAGTTGCGCTTAAAGACTAAACCCAAGCTTTCCTACATGCCAAATGCTAGTCCATGATCAACACATTCTTTGGGGTCAGGAGTTGAATTGAAGTGCGACAACTAACTCAGCTATGGGTCCATTGATGCAAGACAACGTCTCGCATCTCATTGAGGCCACAACAACCTAACGCAGTTTGGTCCAATCTTGTTCTTTCGGAGGGAGAATTTGTTGGGCTGAAGCACACATAATCACAAAACTAGTAGTGGGTAGCCAAAATGGTAGACCACTTACATTTCTTGTAGATATCGAAGCTTGGAGAATTCTTCCGGTAGAACTCCTGTTAAATTGAGACGTCTAAGCTGACTGAAGATTTAATGAATGGAATTTGAGGGGAAAAAAAACAAAGAAGCAAAGAAAGATTAGAAATAATAATAGGGAAAAAATATCAATGTAAGAAAAATAAAAATAGGCAACATGGTTTCAAATACGTACTATATTATTTTACAATGCTTTGAAATTGAAAAATTACTAGAGGGTTTAATATTTTAATATTTGAAAAAAGAATCTATTTTTTAAAAATTATCAAAAAACAAATTAAGTTGTTGGACAGCCAGCATTTTAGTAAGTCATTGGACTAACCAGTGTTTTAATCATTTAGAGGGTATTTTTGGTAAATCAATGTAATTGAACACATTAAAACACTGGACTTTCTAACGGCTTAATTCGTTTTTGGTGATTTTTCAAAAAAACGATTCTTTTTTGTAAATTAAAAAAATTTAACATTGATTTTAAAGTTATGACTGTTACAATTAGGGTCATCAATGGATGCTTATTGTTTTGAATACAGGAATATCCGAATCCGATTCTGAAAATTTGATAAAAATTTAATCAAATAAAATAATATATATTATATATTATTTTGAATCGGATTCGAAATGTTAATATCCGAATCCATATCCGATAAGGATTTGAATAAAACTATCTGAATTCGAATCCGATATCCCAAATTTTCAGATAATATCCGATTTTGGGAATTCAATTCGATTCGGATTCGAATTTTAGACTATCCATTGATACCCCTAGTTACAATCAGCTCCATTGGATCCAATACCAAGATCCGTACCCTATATTATCGGAATGGACATTGGGTCAACCTGATCCATTGACAGCCATTCTCACACACAACACATCCTGTGCAGAGAGTTGCTTAAATAAGAAGAAAAATAAAATGAAAATGTAAAAGAAAGAAAGGTCATATACATACATGTTCGTGATATGGCAAACACTGAAATTATTGTGAGAACAATCGCAGCTAACATTGGTAAGGGCTATGCGAGCTATGGTCCTGTTTGAACCTTTACCACCATTGCAAAAATTTTCATCGACATTCCAATATGTATTATTTAATTTGGTAGATATTTCCCGAAGAGCTTGCACTGTAAGAAAACAATGTAAGTGGTTAACATGCATTCCTTAATGTAGCAAAGATGATAATTGCTATAATTTATACCTATTTACATTTCGTTTTAAAGAGAAATGTGGTCTCACTTAGGGAGACCTTTTTTTTTCAATAACAACAACAAAACCTTATCTGAAATATTTGGAGTCAACTAAATGGATGACGTTACTCCCTTTCGTCATCCATCCCTTTCACTGTGTTCAAAGTCAAGTTTTTATTATTATTGAGAGTGGATGTTTCATATCTTATTTACGATCTCCATATAAGTTCTTTTGGGGTAATCTGCCACTCTTTTGGGATCCTAAAGTTAAATATTTTCTAAAATTGTGGTTATAATAGACTTTTATTGAACATGCCAAAACCATCTCAATCAACTTTCTTTTTATCCATCGTTTATGAGAGTTATTCTTATGTTTTTCTTGAATACTGTTGAGTACATGTGCATTTGGCTCGTTATAATATGAGAACTGATAAAATGACTCCCCCACGTAGCATACTCAATCAACTCCCCTAACATACTCCTTAGAATACACAACTGCACATCTATGATTCTAACACATGTCATGTCACGAGGAGTCGATTGAGTATGCCATGTGGAGGAGTCATGTTATCACGATTCTTATAATATCAACTACTCAAAACATTATAGCACTTGTTCAAGTAAGTTCAGCAGTTGTTTACAATTATGATTAGGTTTATATAAAATCCTAAACAAAAAGAAACAAATCTAGAAAAAAAAAAAGAGTCAAATAAAAATGAGGGCTTTTATTGGCACCCCAACTTCTACTTATTCTCAATTATTCAATTATTTTATTTATTTTAATTGGGGTGTAATAAGGAAAATTTGGGGTGCCAATAACAGCTCTCTAATTATACACCAAAGCCCCTTAGAGGCATGACCATCTTGAGAGACTCCCTATACTTTCAAAATGATGACATGCCCCCTTGACCTTGGTCTTCTCTTATAAACTAATGAAAATAATTTGAATACTTTTATAACTCTTAATTTTTGGATAGAGAAGATTGTTAGGTTTTCGTGACTATAACTATTCTAATTTCAACCGCTCGAACTCGAATTGTGGGAATCATTGAAATACTTCGTATCAACAAATACTTGATATTCTCATTCAATGAACATTCTCAACATTATGTCTTCAAGAGAACTTGAACCTCCATCATCTCCACATGTCTACCATTTACCATCAAGGCTTTCAAAAGTCCATTAACTCCATACTTTACAAGGGTTTGTACATTTTAGCAAGATGTTATAGATAAGGGCATTTAGGTCATTTTACGTTAGTAAAAAAAGATGAGACAAAGGTCAAGGGGTATGTCATCAGTATTCCAAAAGGAGGAATCTCAAATACCAACTTCGTGACTTTATTGTCTAAATCACTAAAACCTTAAAAAAGATGACAAGGACCTTTTCCTCTTTAACTTTTTAACTATTGTGTCACCTTCCCACGTGTCACTATCTCATCCATTTGCAGGATATTTTGTACAAGCGACGGTGGATCCTATATACGTACGGTACCACACCTATATACATATGGTACCACGAATTCCTCGAAAGAGTAATAATAAAACTTTAAACGTAAATGAACACTTGAACTCATGGAACATCAACGGTTAGATTTGTGTATGACTTTGCTAATCTCCATACATAATATACACATTATCATATCCCATGCTTGTGATGTGAGTAGGGGGTGCAACTTGGTTCGGTTTGAGGTCAAATTGGAATCGAACCGACATAGGTGGGTTCCACTAAATAAGAATCAGAACCAAACCAACCCAAACCAAATTAAAGTTGATTTGATTTGGTTCGATTCAACGGATTGCAAATATTTTATAAATTATAAGTAAGATTTTTTAATGAAAAAATAAACATAAAATTTCATATAGTAAATCACAAATCTATCCATAAAAAATCATTAGTTTATCCATAAAATATCACTAATCTATGTACTATCTCTTAAAGTAATTCATAATAATTATTATATGGGAAATGTTCAACAACAAACATTTTGGTAAAACATTTTTCAAAACATGGGTTAGAGGTTTTGGAATGGGCTGATTTTTGGTGAGGATGATCTCCAAGATGAGGAGATCATCATCACCAAAAATCAGCCCATTCCAAAACTTCTAACCCCATCAAAAATGATTTACAAAAAATTGACGATCCACAATTTTTCAACTTGTAAACTGGGGCTAGAAGTTTTGGAATGGGCTGATTTTTGGTGAAGATGATCTCCTCACCGTAGAGATCATCCTCACCAAAAATCAGCCCATTCCAAAACCTCTAACCCATGTTTTGGAAAACGTTTTGCCAAAATATTTGTTGCTGAACGGGACCCTTATTATATACATATATATTTATTTATTACATAGGGGTTCGATTCTCGGTTTGGTTCGGTTCTATACAAGCTTGATCCAAGAATCGAACCAAATTCATCGATTCTCCATTTTCATAACTCGAAATCAAATCGCAACTTGTTCCAAACCAAACCAAACCACCCCAAAGCTATCGGTTTGATTCGGTTCTCGGTTTGAACCGGACCAAGTTGCACCCCTAGATGTGAGGGTATGCATATGGTGTCAACTATCAAAAATCGTCCGAGTCATCTAGGCTCGGAGATGACTCAGGCGAGTCAAACGGGCTTCAGAATATGGATGACCCTCTCAAGGTCCATGTGTCATTGAATCTATAATAAAGTCCCAAAAAGTGACACGTGACTTATCTTTCCATCCTTGAGTGGGCTTATCTACTAACGAGAATCACGAGAATGAGAATTTGTGTCCTTTTATACTAAAATTTGAAATTATTCAAATAAAATAGAGAAATTTCAGAGATTCCATTAAAGATTTAACATTTCAGCCAAAAAAAATAAAAAATAAAAATTACTAGACAAGATTTGGATAGATCGAAGCATCAAATCTCAAAGATATATCAAAGAAAAGTGAGAGCTTAATTTAATTTTTATGGGTAATTAAGTGGACTTGAACCCACGACCTCAAAGTTGTTGTGCAATATTATGAGTCAATCCAGCTGAGATTCAGAGCTTAATTACCTTCTTCATCTAGTAGAAGCTGAGCTTCAGATCTAAACACTCCAAAGCAATTAAACTGAAGAAGGACAAGAACAAGAACAAGAAGTGCCAAAACCTTCTTTGAGATTAAGAGAAGAACTGATTCCATTTTTTCTTCAAATCCTCCAATGTTTGATCGAAAAGGCTCTTTTGAACACTGAGACTACTTTAAGAACCCAAAGACAGATCTGAGAGAGAGAGAGAGAAGCTTTACTGTTTAGGCAGACTTATGTGCTCTACATGGTGGGAAACTTGTTATTTAGTCGATTATTCCATACTAGGGCCGGCTGAAGCATATAGGGCCTTAGGCAAGTTGTCTGAGGCCTCACTTTCGGAGAACGCCACCAATTTTTTTTATATTCAAGGTTGCCTTGAAATTTCTACCCAAGCTTTTTAATTTTTTATACTCTATCTGAGACTTGACAGAGAGAGACTCTAAAAAGCAAAAAAAAGGAAGAGAGAAATTTAACAATGCAACTTTCTTTGGGTTTTGGGCCGATTTTTGCTTTCTTTAATCCTAATTTAGCCATGAGTTTTGGGTCGTTGAGTAGTCCACTTGGTAAAATTTTCTTTTCTTAATTGTCTGTCAACCTAATCTCACATGACAATCTGACAACACTACATGCCAAACTCAATTCACTACCTAACGTGACAAGTTTGAGAATTGTACATGTATGTTGCTCAAGATACACAATTCCCTCGAGATACACTTTTTTATGGGGAAGTGCATCCATATATCCCGAGAAGTGCAGATTTACGATTCTTTAACCTGTCACATCAGGATAGTCGATTGAGTTTTCTACATGGGATAGTCAAATTATGAAATACTTAAATTAATTTTTTTATTTTTTCATTTTCTTCACATAGGTTTTTCAACTGTGATTCCAATTATTTTAGATGATTTTTTTTTATCGTGACCAAGTTTTATTTGTTGTCGAGCTCATCAATTTTTATTATAAAGTTTTACAATTTGTTTTTTAAAAATGTCGAATTCAGACAATAAAAATGTTAAACCCAAAAATAAAAAGTGGTGAGCTCGAAGTTGGTGAAACCAACCCCTTTTCGTTGTTCGAGTTTTTTTGGCTAAAATACATGGAAAGATCGACTAAAAACTTAGCATAACGACTCGTGTAAATAATTTCAAACCAAAAGAACCATCATTGAGCGATTTTCATCCAAAAACTAAGTAAAAAAACATTGAAAAAAAAATCTTAACTCTTTACATACATCTTCAAAATACTTGAAAACCCTTTGAAAATAGCTTCTCATTCCTTCTCAAATCCTTTCCGTTGGAATGAAGTCTCCAAACTCGATTAATAAGATGTTAGAAATCCAATTTTTTTGGACAAAAATAGTGAGTTTGAATGGTAAGGACAGTTTCCACATTTAAATTGTAAGAGATGTATGAAGTGGGATTTATGAGCTGATTAGAAATAAATAAAGTGTAAATACCCCATTTTTGCCTAGGCCGAGTCTTAGAGTATTAAGAAACTTCCGAGAATGGGCTTAACCCAAGGTATTTTTCAAAAAGTTTTAAAATCCATCTTTCAAGTAACCACATGGCCCGAAGTCCATCTTAAGAGAGAATTTTAAGCCTGGCCGAATCTTACCTTTGGTCAAGCCATTTTTAATCTTGGAATGACTTCACCCACGCCAAGGGCAAGTTTTGATATGACTAAACCTTAATTTCAGCTAGACCATTTTTTTATAGCTTGGTTGAACTTAGGTTCAATCAATTTTGTTGGGCAATAATAACTCATTTGTATTCGAATTTTTCAAGGGAAATGACTCCCTTATCCTTCCCTTAAGAAATTCTTCATTTTTTATCTTATTATCTTTACATTAATTCTTTAATATTCTTACCATCTTGTTCGTCAGGTAATTTTCCAAATATTCTAATTAGGACTCTTGGTCAAGATTGGTCCCCACATAAGTGTTATTATCTCCCTAACCTCATCCTGTTTAGCTTAAATTGAGGTAAGTTACACTTGTGCTCATTAATCCTACCTCTATTCTATAAGATTTCCTATGATTCAAGGTAATTTGACCACCTTCAAAGGATTATGATTATTCTATCTACCCTAAAAAATTTCCTAGAATTTGTGCACAAGGACTAGACCACTACGGTTGTTAGAGAATTACTTAGGTTAAATGTCTAGAAAGTCCAAAAACCAACCACATAATTGCATACCATATAGTTTGATTCTCTCTAATTAGACTTAAGATAAAGGTCCTAGGACCATTTTAGTCTCCATCAAGAATTCTCTAGGACTATTGAGCTTTTACTAATTTATCCCTTCATCATCTTGATTGATGAAACCCATGGGTGAATAAAAAACCAACAAGGCCAATGAGAAGATGTAATTGAGATCTTTCATTGAGGTTTTAATGCAAATATTGAGAACTCTAGGATTTATGACAAATTTATCCCTAAAGGTTTTCCCAAATCCTATAAATAGGACCTCCCAATTAAGGGTAAAAAAAATGAGGGGCTTAAGCGATCCAAAATTCTTTTCAATCCATATTCAAAGTGCCTACCAAAACTCTACCAAAATCCCATACTACCTTCCCAAGAAGCTTAAACCAAAAAGAAGATGAAGAAAATGAAAGAAGAAACTAAGGTGGAGAGTAGTTCTAGTTCCTTGTAATAACCCATTCATATCCCTTACTTCTATTTAGTCTCCTATTTTTCAAATTCAAGCACCTGTAAACACCCTATTTTTGCATCTACCTAATTTGACAATTCGTCACCTAATTGTTGTAGATTCCTAATGATGATCGTAGAATGTGCGAAGAAACTATAAGTTTGTAAAAGTTCTTCCTTCAATTCATCATAATTCTTTCATAGTCCCCGTGATTCCATCTTTCCCTATCTTAGCACGTTAAACGTATAAATTACACACGCTTAGGATTGCTATACTTTAAACTTAATTTAGTAAATGCGTATGCTTAGGTTCGTCACACATTTTTGATGACGTAGAAACCTTGCAATGCTAGGAAAATGTAATAATCGAGACTTAGAAATAATCACACTGAAAAACAAAAAAGCTACACAATGAAATTGACAAAAATCAATAAATTGATGAAAATACCCCTCACAGGTCCCATACCTCTGAAATATCTTGATAGTAGTTTCATTACTCTTGTAATATGATTTCGAATATAATGATATTAAAAGCAGTGAAAACGGAAAATTTTACGAAGAATTGCAAAAATGATAAAAAATATCCTTTGACATTCGACTTTTACTTAGAAACCTCGATTCTTAGGCAAATGTGACTTCCAAAAATATTCACGTACATTAAAAAAATCCAGAAATCTTTACGTTTAGTGAAAACTAAAATTTTCATATAAAATGATATATTTTCTCATATAATGACACTCATGACACATAAAATGACGATTCCTGTCATGCGGAATGACATCCATTGATCACATAAAATGATAAAAGTCAGACCAAAATTTGAAAGATTAAAATATTAAACTAAAACTGACAATTAAAATCCAAAAACTTAAAAAAATTAAAATTAAAATTTGACCCATTAAAATCCTCAAGATATTTAGACCCTGAATCAACTAATCAAGTTATGTAAATCCAATCAATCATATTCCGTGAAATTCAAATCGAATCAATTAAACCAAATTTTGACCAATAAATTTTAAATATCACCAATAACATCAATAAAATTGTTGAATTAAACCTCAAATTAATTTTGAACATCAACCAATAAATAATCCAACCAATTAAACCAACCAAAGAATCAAAATCCATTATTTACTAATCCAATAAATAAATTTTGATCAATCAATAAAGTAAACCCTTAATTAACGTATTAAACCTTCAATTAAATTCAAAATCATTGACCAATCAACGAAAGGGACTTAGTAAAGAACGTTGCGAAATATACATGATCATGTTCTCCATAGTTCGGTCAAAGCAAGTATATAAAATACAAAGAAAAAAAAAGACAGTTTGAAAAGTTAGGAAAATATAAAGAAAATAAGAAAATACAAAAGAAGAGAAGGAAATCTAGTCGAAAATATCCCCACTCATGGTTCGACTAGTTAAGAAGGAAAATGAATGAAAAAGATGACTAAGATCTAGAAGAAAAATTCTCATAGGATCACGTCCTTCATAGAAAAGAAAAAAAGAGAAGGTTAAAAAAAAGGAATTCGTTAAGATAAAAAAAGAAGATTTAAGAGAAGTTTTTTTTTTTGAAAAAAAGGGTTTAAATAAAGGAGGGGTTCAAATTGAACTAGGCATCCTCTTGACATCACAGCCCCTCACAATACCATCGAGATATTTCGTTTTACTTTTCTTTCCCTTTCTCATAACTCCTTTCGGCCTTCCTTCATCTCTTTCGAAAGCATCTTCTCTCACCAAACTCTCTCTCTCATTTTCCTTTCATAGTAGCCTCCATTAACACTACCCATGCCCCCTATAGTGGCCATGTTATACACTTCATAGTAGTCACTTCAAGCCTCTTTGATATAACTCGTTCGATTTATTTCAACATTTTAATCTTTTTTTCGGACTATTACTATTTTAAGCATCCTTATACCATTACTTCTTTCATCAAAGGATCTCAGACCACTCATAATATTGGTCAACCATATTGCAGCCACGATCTAATAAATCTGAAGGATACACAATAGTCACATTAACAAAATGTGGTATTTTATTTTTTATAATTTTTATTAACTCTTCATATTGATAGGTTCAATGGAGCAATGCATCGATTTCATTGAAGAAGCTATTATACATATCATCATGTCAGAGGATCAAATTCAAGGTAATGAATTTTGATAGAGCATGAACACTTAGAAGTGAAAAAATTGTGTGGGTTACTATTTTTTATGAATCGCTAATCTTTGTTGTAGGTATAAGATAAAGTGTTCATGTCTTGAGAAATCAAAGCGAAAATAATCATGTTGTTCTCACTTTCCTCTTACTCTTTTATTTTGTTATTTTTTTCCTTTTTCCTTATCCTTCTCACATATACGTGATCCATCATACGATCGTACCTAGTGGTTATGAAGGTTTCTTAACTCATTTTCTCGTAATTTTATTATTATTATTATTATTATTTTTTAAGAATTTGGTTGAACGATTTGAGTTGAATTTTTTAGTAGTGCCTATATGCGAACTTTCTCTTGTCAGGGCAATTGCATTCACCTGAGTAAGTATGATTTAAATTTCTTGAATCGCACAAACAAAGCAATGAATTGATTTTTATATGATGAGCCAACTCATTAATTTTTCAGAATATGTTTTTTTAGAAAATCAATTTTTCAAAAAAATAAACCATGGGTGTTAACTCTCTCGGGGCACATTAGCTTCTCTGATTTTTTTTTAAAATCTTGAGCCAACTCGTTAATCTTTAACTTGTTAAAATTTAACTAGAAGGATTTAAGAAAAAAGAAAGGATATGCATAGACGGGTCAATTCTTTTCTCTTTGGGTGTATTAAGTCGAGTTGATTCACTTTCCAGGCACATTGTGAAATCATTACAGTTAATTTATTATCAATTGGTGAGAAAATGATTAAATTGTATGTGTTATTTCATTGGATCAATTGGTATTTAGTATGCTGATTTTATTGATGCGGTCAAAGTAGCATTAAATCTCCCATTAAGCTTGATATCTTTGAATCGAATTGGAAACATTAAATCCCAAATCCTGCAATGACTATTTCTTGAACTTTTCGTAATTCGATACAAGTATATCTTAATTTAAATTTAATTATTCTATAATTGAATCGATTGAAAAGACATACCCTCCTCATAATACAACTTTTTCTTCAAGGATTCAAAGCCCATATGTTAAAATTTAATGGAAGTGATTATAAACCTTATTTTGACCTTAATACTCTTCTCTTGGCTTTAGGATTTTCTTGGATTGTAATAGGGACCAATCACCACGATTGGTAGGTTTGGTGCCTAACACCTTCCAATCTTGTAATTCGACCCATGTACCACTATAGATTCATTTATAGTCATTTCATGATTTCTAGACTTAAATTAGGTGGTGACTCTTTTTTTTTTCATTTTCAAAGGCCTCCTAATCACGATATATCTTTTTATTTTTCAAGCAAAAAAGAAAAAGTGTTGAGGCACTTTTAGTGACGACTCCACTAGAGATTTTATGGTCAAATTTGACCTAATCCAAGACTATCCTTAGGTTGACTTTTACTTAAGTCAACCTGGTTGACTTTTACTTAAGTCAACCTGGTTGACTTTTAGATGAGCCAGCCAAGTTGACTTAATGAGACATTTTAGACTATGTTAGATTTGGTCCTTCTTTTATGGGTATGTGTTTGATTATTAGACGATTATGTGGATACTTCTGTGATTGGATTTTTTGGCTTATGTGGTTGATCATTTTTTAAAAAGCATCAGGTACTCCCCACCTTATTTTCACATACTACTAGCATGTTTAATTTATGATGCATTGCACGTTTGTATGTCCCTTATGGCCAACGTGATATTAGTACATGGTTTGATTTTCTCATGAGATGCAATGCCATTTATGAAATCCATAACTCCAATTGCGTACTTATATGGTATCTAAAATTGGGGCATTAGTACCATTTGATCAAGTGACTCTAAAATGTATATTAATGCACCCATGTTGGAGCGACCTGAGCCTTAGCCCTATTGTAAGTTATAAAATCGCATTTCCCAAATGCCAACTTAGTATTAATACGTGGTCGGTCTCCTTGTAGGATATTAAACTATTCACGAAAACTACAACCCTAGTCTCGTACCTATATAATATATCTAACCAAACCATTATATATTATATAATTAGGTATGCTCGAAAGGTATATATGTGCATTTAGACGAGGATAACCAAATAAATTGCATTGCATATGACAAACCTAGAGTTTAGGAGCCTTCCCATAGGTCATGACCCAAACTTACCATAAGTATTCCCAGGTTGTCTTCTAAAAAATAGGACTGTTCAAATGCTAAGACTAATACATGAAAATCTTGTCTTCAAGATAATCAAACAATTTTTTTAGTTTAATTTAAGGCGATTATATCTTTAGGTGCACCTACCTAATGAAAAATCCATTCTAACTATGGAAATGATTCAAAATAACTCAATCTATTTCAATTCAACAATCATTATGGGTCAAGTCATTTGAAACGATATTCAAAACTAATTAAAATTTTTCTAAATTCGTATCTAGACCCATCTCAAATGATGAATTTAAAAAAAAAGATAAAAAAAGAAGAAAATGGCCTTTAAAAAAATCTTAACTCATCTATATTTTCACTTGGACCTTGGAGAATTATTGAAATACCCTTCTTGTGTCATCTTAAGAGGCTAGCTATGGGCAACAACCCAATTAACCATTTGGTCAGAATAAGAGTCATAAGGATACATTCTGTAGAAAAGATAAATTTTGAAAACTTCATGTTAAGATGTGCTATTTACTTATATAAGTTTGAAGTAGATTGAAATATTTTGCATGCCATGGCTAAGCGTTGGAACCCCATACACTATATTTTTCATATTGGGTATATGCACTTGTATACTACTTTTGAGAAATATTGCGGGATCATGGGGATATTCACTTTAGGACCTCTAACTAATTCCTCGTGAAAGATGGGTTATTATGATGACCTCAACACATGATTAGATATCTCAAAAGAACAAGCTAAGGTCCTAATCCATAATGAAAAATTGGATTTGATACTGTTATTTTGTCCTTAACATTCTCATAGCTATCATGTCAATATAAAACCAAAAGCTTTATGAGTCACTGAGGATTAACGATTGTGTTTAGGGATCCTAGCCGAATACATATTGACCTTTAAAAGTGATGGTCAGACCATTCTAGAGTTTTTCATAGACATAACTTCTCAACTCTCAAGAAAAGCCAACCTCATGCCCTTCATTTTAGTTGAAACGTTCTCAGGTCTAGACACCATGAAAAATTGTGAGGGAGAAGGCTTCAAAGTAAGCCCCCACCTATTCTATATGTGATTTTATGATCGTCTCAAAATTGTGGACCTTACCTCAATCCTTGAGTATGGACTAGAACATTTCTCTAAAAGAAATCTAATGGTACGTCACAATTTAGTTAAGGCTTGGAGTAATTGATTGGATTCACGTCTCGTCCATTATATTGATTTGAAGTGCCCTTGGAAGATGAATGACTATTATGTACTATGTACCAAATGATCCTATTACTTTTGTTTAAACTAGATGAGTTATTTTTCTACCAACCTAACTTGATTCTAGAATAATATGAAGTGCTTATAGATTTCTGGTTATCCTAACATAAAGCCTTCTTCCCTCCTTAACCGTTGATTGAAAATTTAATGCACATAATTGAAAAGACTTCAAACAAGTGTACCTTAAAGTATCCAAAAATATCATAAGAATTTAAGAAATTAGTCATTAGAACTAAGAGAAGCAAGTCTGATTGTTCTAGCAATCTTGATGACCAACAAAACAAAGCCAAACATTTATGTAAAAAAATAGTTTGAATTAGATATGTTGGAAATTGTTATTCATTAAAAGCATCATATTTTGTTTTTCATAAAATCACTTTCCCCTTTAATGATGAATTAATCATTACATGAATAGATTGTTTAATGGATTGATGCATATAAATCAACAACCTTAAGATTTATGAAATGCTATTAGATGAGAATAAAATTTAAAGAAGAGAGGTTAATACGTGTTAATGTTTCTTCTTAGAGTATCTTGTCACCCTTATCAATAAGATAGTTTGTTTATATAAGAAAGATTGAGTAAAAGATTTTATCATTTTAGAAATTCTTGTGAAGAAAGAATGATGTTCTTGGAGGATTATTTAAGAACCTACATAACATAGGTGTGCAAATTGAAATTGAAATTATCATTGAAGTTGAGTGACTTTATAGCCAATTCAAATGTATTGCATGAATAACGTAATTCATTGATTTAGAATTCGATGAAATATACGTATTGATTAATAAGAAATGGAGCATAGTATACTAATAAATTTTTTTTTTGGGGAAACATCATTGTATCGAACAAGAGTTATATGTCAAATATGTCTAGTTATTAATTTCGAAGATATATCATATGAGAAAGGACCTGCACAAATTGTAGATGAATAAGAAGAGAAATATAGATCTTACATTATTCCTTTAGAAAAATTCTTTAGAACTTTTAGAAGAGATGATTGACACTTCAGAGAATTAAAATAAGTAGTTATAGAAGATTATTATTAATGTAGAATAGGGGGAAAATTTATTTAATCATTCATTCAGATTTCAATTTGTTAAGAAATATAAAATTAAGGGAGAATAAAACCTTTGAAGTAGACATTTTTATCAACTTAAGTAACAATTTAAGATTTCATAAATTTTCTTTAAAGATTAAATATTTGTATGGAATTTGATTTGTAAAGGAGAAATCTATGCTTGTTCATATTTTGATTAAAGATTTTCAATTTATCAAAGAAATCTATGAAATCAGTCAAGGAAGTGAATTTGAGAGTTAAAATTTAATGATTCGATTAGAATTCAATATTATGATTTTGAACTGTTAATGTTATAGGATTGCAATTAATTTATTAAAAAGATTGGATTAAAGATTGGTATAAATTTGAACATTCTAATTGGGAAGAATCATAATGGTTGAAATTGTATTGATGAACTTGTGAAAATTAGAAGATATATAATGTTAAAGTAAAATGCTTGTTTATATGAGTCAATAAGTCTAAGTTAAGGATGTACTTGTAGAATTAGAGATATATTTATCTTTGATTTGAGTTGACTGGAAGAAATGTGTGATACAAGATTTATGTCCTCCCATAATGTTTATGATATAAGTTTTAAGAAAATATCACAATAAATATAATATGGAACAAGAAGTAAAAAATATTGAAATTCGATTTGGATATCAAATGTAAGGATTATTTGAAGAATAGAATTTGTTCATAAATTTTGAGGAAGAAATTCTCTTTAAGGGGGGAAGATGTAATGACCTGAAAATTTATCATGTATCTCGAGACTAGATTGTAAGTTATAATTCATTAAATTTTGAGTTTATTTGAACGACTTAAAACATTTGGATTTTGATTTATTAATATTTGGGGAAATTCATCATCGTCAATATATTTAAAAGGACTGAAAAACATATTTTAACTTGTAAATACACCTTAATAAAAGGTCGATCGAAAAATTTATCAAATTCTCGAGTTTTGTATCAAGTAGTTATCAAATAAGTAAACGATAAATTTAAAGACATAATTTGTGAAATCTGATTGCATCGTTAGTTTCGTATTGAAATATCACTCAAAATAGAATATAAGATTGTTCGAATCGGCATTCGAGAAGAGTAATTCCCGAAATGATGTTTATATCCCTACCTAAGTAAAAATACTAATACTTAAGTAAATTTTTTATTTTTCCTTCTTTTTTTCTAAACAACAAAAACTAGCATCAGATCCTTTTTACCTTGCAACTCAGATCTACTTCAAATGAGAGAGATCTAAGTTTTGTCATAAAAAAGAAAGACGTTCATGTTGTTAAGGGATACACGTGAACACAAAGAATCTCGTATTTCCTCGAAGAAAAGCTTTCGTGATCGATTGGAGGCGATCATCAACTCCGACCAATCATCGAAATTGACTTAAAGTAAAATGCCTTCCCTTTTACCTTTTAGTTATACAAAATTTTTAGAAAATCAATTTAAATTTGACATTTTTGATATTTTTCAATTATCAATTACTTCATTAATTTTATGTATTTTGAAGAATCGATTTGAAATTGTTATTTGTTTCATATGATGACTTTATCAAATCATGATTTAATCATATCAATTTGTTTAGTGTTTCTTGTATATCTATGATTTAAATTGTATTTGTAGTGATTTTGGATGAATCTAATATAAAAATCAGATGAATATTGAAGAAAAATCATTTTCTGGTTCGTGTCTAGCGGTGGCATCGTTTTTGCTACTGACAGACATCAATTTCAGCCACCATCAACACTGTTTGCTCACTATATTTTCCAACTGTTATTCCAACCTTAGATTTCATTAAAATTTTTTCCTGTTTTAGATTTCATTAAGTAAATGTCTTCTTTAATTTTTTACTTTTTATTTACTTTAAGTTCTTTAATGAAATTAAGGTTTTACTCCCCATTTGAAAAATTTATGAATGATTTTAAAATTCAAATCTTATCGTATCAAAATTTGATTTTTGATTTTAGGAACAAAACGTAAATTAAGACATTTTTGCTTGATTTTCAAAATTCGACATCATTATCATTCCTTTGAATGAAGCTATAAAAATGACATAGTATTTTCCATGTAATCTAAGGCTTCCATTTACAAAAAATCCATTTCTAATTTAAATAAGTTTGAAAATTCATATTTTTTTTTATACTTGACTAAATTTTCACAGTTGTCCCAACTTTTATGTCTTATGATTTTATCATATTTTTTCAAGTTTTCCTACTAAACCAAAATCATCGAATGAAATTAATTGATGCTCTCTCGAATGACTTTAGAAATGAAAATACTTTAATAGATATGTAAGAAATTAGATGATGGAGTAATAGATTAATTGATTGATAGATAAAAAGAACGTATGTTCTCGACTGATTGATGGAACAATACCTTAAATCTTATGTAGTGGCATGTTATGTAAAACATGATAGATAAATAGTCGGATGTATATCTCACATTCTCAAAATCACGTGAGATATGATAGATGGATGGATGGAGAGACAGATAGATGTCATTGGAAAGCAATATCGAATTTTACTTGTATTTTTTATAAAAAGAAACTAGTATATATTACAAAACAAAAACTATTTTGTTTATGAGACGATATTTAAATGTTAGAAAAAAAAATATAAAATGAATTATTCTACAATTCTATGCATGAATTTTGAATTAAAATCATATTAAATTTGAAACTAATTATCAAAATTGAAATAAAATAGATTTCATTGAAAATTATGAAACGAATTTAAAATTATAAGTTTCTAATATTTGAAACTCAGTTTTACGCGTCCCTATGACATTAAAATATTTTTTTAATTAATTATCTCGACGATTCAACTAAATAATCCAGTGACTAATTTCGAAGTCGTGGATATTTTTTTCTTCGGTGCCGAATCTTAATTCTTATCTAAAATACGTTTAAATCTCAATTAAGCACAATGTGCATGAACCCACTTTCAAACTCACTCGTCTCTATCCCGATTCCAATATCATAAGTATAATAAACATCAACTTATTTTCTATTTTATCATAATATAAAATTTTATATTATAATATTTAAACTAATACATTTGTTGTATCACATATTCTAACACCTTTTAACTTATAATATTTTATTATATAATATATAATATAATATAATATAATAATATTTATTTTAATTTTAATTATATTTTACCCCTTTAACATTTCAAAATTTTTATATCTATCATTTTTTATAAATAATTACAATTAAACCCAATTTTGATAAAATAATTTATTTTAATATTTTAATAATTAAATAATATTATTATTTTTATATATTTTTCTTTTCTTCGTTATATCTATTACATTAGATTAATTCGAATTGTGTATCTCTGATTTTTGAAATTCTTCATCGATATTTTTTATTGACCAAAACACCCCTTACGCCTTAAGTTTTTTTTTTCTTCATAAAATTGATATTTTTATAACTTATCATATTAAATTGGGATTTAAGCATGCTGACAGTCTATATTATATTTTTAGATACTTTTGAATTCAATGGCAACGTCCGTTTAATTAAAAGAGCTTCTTATAAAATTTTGAGTTTTATCTACTTTAATTAAATGTTTTAATCCTTTGATAATAATTATGATAAGATTCTCTGAATTGTATATTTCATTTAATGAGTTTTCTTTCTAGAAATTGTTATTTTAGATCGATACTATTATGATTTATATTTAATAATTTATTTATTTTTTAATAGGAAAATAGGTCAATATAGTTGACTTAATTCCTTGATATACACAAGAAATTTCAGGCGTTATAGAAGATGTCTTCAAGAGTAATCATTTGTCGATATGGATGTTACCTTGCATTAAAGGTATCACATATATTGGTGGAAATATTTAATTTTTATCGACTTCATCAGAAATTACATATGCGGAGTTAAAAGTTCTTATTCTTTCAATCTGCAATATTCAACTACAATTTTCAATAAGATCAGTTATTAATTTAGATAATGAAAAATTTTTAATTGATATTTTTATCAAGGAACTTGAAAATATATATTAAATTCTAATCAAAATTCCTAAATTATACAACATGAAAAATTTGTAACGTATCAATCAAATTATGGTCAAGATGGGCCTAACTCATTGAATAAATATCAAAATACCGATATAAATTATAATGTTGCATATGTTACAACTTAATCTAATGTTGTAACACAAAATGATTCCGATAGGGATGTAGATGGATTTGTTGATAACAAGACCAAGATCATGATTTACATCATTTTATTAAAATATTAATCTTGATGTTGATCAATATCAATATCAAGATTTCAGATCAAGTTAAAAAAAAAGACAGCAACAAAGTAGAAGATGATTTTGGTATGCAAGAGGGGAATTGATTCATATGCCAATTCACATAAGACGAGTATTGAATTATTATTCTATAGGTTCTCTTGCTTCATCATTTAATCGATCTCAATGACACAAGTTATGCTTTTGAATAACATTAATTGTGGGATTATCATACTAATAGATTAATTTCTTGACATATATATAAGTCAAATAGTATTAGTAGGTTTAATGTTCACATGGAATTGATTTTAGAATAGTGTAAAATCTCACTATCATTCCATAGGATGATGTTGTTTGTGGAGCCAAATGGCCTTTATCTGGAGTAGGGTTATCGCTTTAAACTTAGAAATTGATATATTTTATAATGGAAAACCTAAGTGGGGTTTTGACCTACTCAACTTAGTTGTCGTTTTAATTTTTATCTGAATCACTTAGGGGGTGTTGGTTTAATACTGATTTCAACACTTAATGCTGAATGCAATTCAACTTCAGCAATCAGCACGTTTGTTTACTCCACATTGTCAGCACTTATTGCTGAAAAATAAGTGAAAAACATTAAGTGAAGTTGGATCACTTAATTTTTTTGCTGAAACGGTAAGCACCGATCTTTTTCAACACGAACAAATATGCCTTTATACTTGAAATGATATTACCTTTTATGTCCTATGGATAATGATATAAGCACCCCACAAATTAATAAGACAACCCACACCAATATTATCTCTCTCCTATTTTCTCTCTCATCTACGTATTTAAATAATATTAATTCAAATTAAAATATAATATTAATTCACATTAAAAAAATAATCTTAATTCAAATTAAATAATATTAATTTAAATTAAAAAATAATATTAATTTAAATTAAAAAATAATATTAATTCAAATTAAAAAGAGAGAAAATTTTGACTCTTAAAGGGTCAAAATTTTCTCTCTTCCACGCATTTAAATAATGTTAAATATTTCGAAAAAATAAAAGAGGAGAGAAAAATTTCCTCATTCTTTTTTATTTTTATTTTTTTAGAATATTTAATATTTAATATTTAACAAAATATTTATATTTAATATTCTCTTTCTTCAATTTGAATTAATATTATTTTTTAATTTGAATTAATATTATTATTTTTAATTTGAACTAAAAAATTTTAAAATTTACTTTTTAAATGATGCGGAAGAGAAAATTTGTTCAACTAGGTTCCCAAGACGAATTTAATTAAATTTAGTATTTTTTTAATAAATAATTTTTATTTTTGAATTTTATTAATAATTTCCTCTTAAACATACAACTGTTGAAAATGGTAATATGGTCAATTTACCAGTTTTCACGATTAAGTAACAAACAAATTTATGTGATTATAACGCTTAATTTGAATCAGTTCAGCACAATTCAGATCGGTAAACAGACAGCAATTTCAACACTTAAATTCAGCGCTTATACAGTTCCAACAATTATAATCATTCAGCACTTATTTGTTCAGTTTAACAAACAGCGCTTTAGTATTGACATTCTTCATAGATCACTTTGTTAAAGAGTCATGATAATCTTACTTGAAAAAATGTGCTCGGTTTGTACGCGGTTGACGTGGCAAGTACATATAATCATAAATCTTTTTCTTCATGATACAAAGAAAAATATTTATGGTTCTATGCACTTGTCACATCAATCGCGTAGAAACTGCGTATGTTTTTTTTGTGTCATTTTATCATTAGTCTTTGTTTAATTAATTTCATAGTCAAAGAGAAAAATCTATATTTTCTTCCTTTTTATACTTTATGGGGGCATGTCCAATATATCCAAGAGGGAATTGGGCTTGTAACCCTAAAGTGTACCTTTTAACAAATTGGCAAAGGTGAAATACAAATAATTGATTTCTAAAAAATCAAAAATATAATTTCTTTTATTCACTGAGTCTAGTGAGACAGAGTCCAGGTTGACTTATGCTCAATTCTGTAGCAAACAACTTAATGGTTTTTGGAAATCAACTAGCATGGACTAGGGTTGGCAACGATCCGTTATTGACCTAGTATTTAATGATGAAATTCAAATAGATTTTCATCAAAGTTTCAAATTCATAAAAAAAAAATACAACAAGCACATACTTCTAGTAAAGGCTTGTTTGTAATCTTGATTTGCTCTTTTTACAAAAAATAAAGTATAGGTAATTTTTCTTAAAATTTTCTATAAATTCTTCTATTTTCCAAAATCCCCAAAAACTAAGTTTCTAATTTTACCTTTGTTCAATCTATTGGTAACCATCTTAGGATGGAAGGGATAAGGTGTCTAACGTTTTCCTTGGCCCACAATAGAATCTCTTTGTAGACACCTCATTTTTTGTATTCGCCTATTCCATAATTTGTCGCCCTGTTGTTGTAGATTCTTAATGATAAGTGTATAATATATGAAAAAGTAGAAAGTTTGTGAGAAACTGTTTCCCAATTTCTTCCTATTCCTTTTTTGTTTCTATCCTTATGATTTCATATCTCCTACTTGACATCCTCGACATAAAAATTATGCATGCTTAGGGGTACACTCTATACTCAATTTAGTAAGTATGCACGCTTAAGTTTACTATACATTTTGATGATTTAGAGACTTCGCAACACTAAGAAAATGTGACATTGAGGCTTAGAAATAATCATATTGGAACTAAAAGAAGTCACTCGTCAAAATACAACAAAAATTGACAAAATAATGAAAATACCCTTCATGGGTTCCACCCTAAGAAATGTCTGAAAAGTACTTTCATTACTCTCAGAATGTGATTTTGCATCTAACGAAGCTAAAATCAGTGAAAACGAAGTTTACAAAAAATTGTAAAAAATATTCAAAATATCCCTTGATATTCGATTTTTACTCAGAGACCTCGTAGGAAACGTAACTAAAAATAAACTTCCGACAATATTCACGTACATCAAAAAATTTTAAATACCCCTAAGCTTAGGAAAACAGAAAAAAATTCACATAAAATGACGATTTCTATTCACATAGAAGGAGACCTGTCGATCGCAAGAAAGGACGAATTTATTCCACAATCATCGAAACTTCAAATGGAACCTTAATTTGAAAATTAAAATTAATGGACCAATAAAACCTAAAAGAATTGAAACCACCTCGTCAAATCATCAATTGTTAATTCAACTAAGTAATCAATCAATTAAGAACTAAAATTGAGCCATCTTGAAAATGACCAACTAATCAAATCCCTTAAAACCCATCGATAAATTAATCAAATTAAACAAATTACTAGCCAATTGAATCCATCAATGCCAAATTGAAGCCGATCAAGTCCAATCGATCATATCACTAATAGTTAATTCACCTAAATCATTAAAAAAAAAAAAATTGATCAATCTTAAAAATAATAAGCCAATCAACCAATTGAAATCAACATTCAATCAATTTTAAAAATCATCAACCAATCAATAGATTAGACTTAGACAACCCATCAACTAATTTAACGTATCATTCAAAATCCAAGCAACAATTTTCAACTTCAAATCGTCATCCAATCAAAATCATATAGCTAATATGCAAAGCATGGGATCACTCCCCCTACTATGTAAAAACTAAAAATTTTGACAAGAAAATTCGACGGGCCAAAGCCTACAAATTTTAGAAAGTGAATTTTGACGGCTTATGACATTGAAATTTTTTATGA
This sequence comes from Akebia trifoliata, assembly GCF_017979445.1. Classification (NCBI taxonomy): domain Eukaryota; kingdom Viridiplantae; phylum Streptophyta; class Magnoliopsida; order Ranunculales; family Lardizabalaceae; genus Akebia; species Akebia trifoliata. The sequence goes on from NC_141387.1 coordinate 10,587,980, forward strand.
TCCTCAATTCGATGGTTTAGAGCTATCAAATTTCTCTTATCCTCCATTAATTTAATGATTTGGGTCCATCCAAAAAAAATGACAATGAAAAATTTAATGTCTTAATCCATCAAATTTTATGAAATTCGATTTTTTTTTTTTTTTCACGCGAAGGTCTTTGTTCAATGATTCGATCAACAAAGGCAACTAAAGGAAGAAAACAAAAGAGGAAAGAGAATCAAAGAAGAAACAAAGTAAACAGGAAACTTGTTGTTTTCTTCTTTCATAAAAAAACTCAAGAAAAAAGAAAACTCTCGCTTTAAAAAAAATAAAAAATTAAATAAAATAAAAAATAAAAAATAAAAAAGGAGAAGACAAAGACATTCGGTCCACAAAGGACTGCCAGAAAGGAAAAAAAAAAAAAAAAAAAACATAAAGAGGAAAAGTAGAGAAAGAAAAAAAAAAAAGAGTAACTCCCATCTTTTTCTTCGTCTCTATCACAGCCATTACCCTCACACCATCAATTTTTTTTTTCTCCTCCAGCCCTCCATTTCACCATTTTCTTGTCTTCTAGTCCACAACCTCCCTCCGTCTTTCCCCCATTAACACCTCATCTCATTCAACATCTTCTTCTTCGACCACTCACAAACTTCATATTCCCTATCCATCACCCACGTCCCTTCCTCCCTTTCAGTTTCAGCCAACTTCTCCTTCACCTCCCTTTCTTCACTTCTACCACACCACAACCACCTCTTTAATATCATAGCAATCCAGCCCTCTCTTCCCCTCTCATCCGATTTGATCCAACACCTCCACTAACTTCTCTCAACCACCCTCACCTCTTAACACCACAACAACCCAGCCCTTTCTTCCTCTCTCAACTATCCTCACCTCCACCTACGTCTCTCAGCCAACCTCACCTCTCGGCCTTTTAACATAACAGTAGCCTCCCTCTTTCTTATCTCTCAACCCCTCTCTTTCAACACCCTCATCATAGCACCCCCCACATGGCAGCACCATTACAACACCCCACTCACTCATCTTTTTCTCTCGGGCTCCCTCTCTTTCTTAGCCCCTCTTTCGTCCTTTTCACCTCTCTCGCACTCACAACCACACCATCTCTCACTTCTTAAATTTTAAAGGAATCTTGCAACCAAACTTATGTTATACGTGCATTCAAGGTAGGTTTAGTTCCTTTTAATTTCATGATTTATCTTCTTTGTTGTGAATCTAATCGGTATTGTAGGGAGACTCACATCCGAGTACATCTGATCTTAAATATCAAATAATATTTTGATATTAAAAAATATATAAAATCAGGATCGATCCATTTTAATATCATTTGGTTACTGAAATAGGCCTCTAGATGCTTTTTAGATTGTCTTGAATGTCACACGTGGAATAACTTAATTTGATGAATCATGGAAAATGTATCACTTGAGGCGAACTTCTCGTTGAGGCGATATCATTAATCGATCCTGGATGATATTCATGGTGACAATTTAGGTTGGGCTGAACGAATGAACACGCATCCCATGGAAGTTGTCCAAATCAGTTTTTAACCTGTTGTTGATTGTTATTTTGGACTGATTGCGAGAAAGGATTTGCGAAAGATCTATTTTCATTCTTTTTAAATAAGGACGAGGCTAATATTTTTTATTATTATTAAGGTTCAAGGTTAAAGATTCATTAATTGGATTTGTAGGTAACAATTTGAGACGGCTTTTCTTAGGTTACTCAAGTTTCCATGGTCCTAAACTTGTGGTTTGTAGCAACTTTTATTGGATAATGTGTTGATTGTTGAGTTGACTCATTGATTTGAAAATACTTTATTGCATTTAAAGAGATGCGATCCAACTCAATGTTTTGAGGTATGCGTTAAGTAGGACATTGAAATTTTATGTGAGTCATCGTTAGGTGAGTTGATTCACTAATTTTTGTTTATACAATATTTAAATTAATGTTTATTTTTCTAAAACATGACTGTTGAGTCGACTCATTAAATTTTGTGCACGTGGCACATAAAAACTAATTTCGGTTTGTAAAAAACACGCGCCGGTTGAATTGTTAATTTTAGTGTGCATTAGAATTAATTGGCAAATCATTTCATCATTTTGCTGTGTGGGTCTTAGGATATGACTAATTTTTTTTCTTAAATTATTTTCTTTTGGTGCGAAAATCAAGAAAATTGTGTGATATGTAAATTTAAATCCATTTGGTGCATTAATTTGCAATCTTGTTCATCAATACATGCCACATAAAACTTGGATATGAGTTAGGATTTTTCAAACTGTTCATTTTCATTATGCATGTGGAATTTGAGGAAATTGTGGCCATATGAATTAATTAGCCGACTTTATGTAAAATGACGATGATCTTGATTGACTGACTCAGCATCAAATAATGATGATGATAGGACATTAGCTTAACCGTAGTTTCCCTCTCATGACCTTAGGACCATTTTGGAACGTAATAGAGACCGATCACCTCGATCGGGCGGGTACGATTCGTAAACTGACCCTTTGCATGTGGATCGATCCGAATCTATTTTGGAGTTATCTATAATTCTTACACCTAAACTAGGTGGGGGCTTCCATTCCCTAAAAATTACCTAAAATTATTATATGTTTTTCATTTTATAGTGAAAAAGTTTCGAAGCACTCACTCTTTATCTTAATTTTCTAGGTAGACATTTACCCTTATCGTTTGGATATGTGAGTCGCTACAAGTCAAGAAAAATAAAATTTCAAACATTTTTTTATAATGTTCATTCACACTTTAATTGAATAATGTGACTTCTAAACCCGCGTAGATAAGCTCAAACCCCAAAAGGTTTCGAAACTCATGTATCTACAATCTCAATTCATTTTCTCTCCCAGGTGTTAATTAGAAAGATTTCTATCGCCTTAATGGCATGAAAATTATTTCAACATCCCACTTATGTCTCCAATTGCTAATGTCATTACCTTGTTTGAATAGTCGTCAATAATCATATTCCTTACAATTTTTTAAAATTGTTAGTTGGATGAGACACGAAGTTTGATTTGACTTACTAACTTCCTAAGAGATTTCACACTTGACTGAGGTCAATTCTTGAGAATCAGATGTAACTAGAAGATCATAATTGTTCCTTGTTTTCTCCTGAAGGAAATTTTCATTTCATAGGACATTTTTTATTAGAGAATTATGATGAAGGAAATTTTCATTTCATAGGACATTTTTTATTAGAGAATTATGAAGAATTGGTAAGTCATTTTCCATTGATAGTGGGTCATCGATCATTCATGAACAATCATAGAATTCCTCATCAAAGTGCAGTTGGTCACTGAAGGTATTCTAAAGTAAGGGTTGACTTCCTTGAATTCAGGTATCCTCACTGTAGAAATGATTGAACTCCCCTTCTTGTAAAGATGGTGTTAGTGACCTAATTTAATCACCATGTTGACTAGGACTTGAGTAGTCTCTTGATTTATTTGAGATTGAGAATGATTGGTTTCATGTTGCTGTTGAATGAGTTATTGTTGTTGTTGCTTTAACAATCAAATCATCACGCACTCTAATGTAGAAGATTACCGAAAAATAAGAGGAGGGTAGTTGTATTCTGGTTCAGGCTCTAAAACTTTTTGCTCGGTGAACAGTTGTGGAGACAAGTAAGATTGTTGGGGAATCATGGTTTGATTCATCCTCATAAAAAATCAACCTATTATGAAACTTCTAACCCATATATAGGACAAATGTTGTCTCCCTAATGTTTTTTCCGAACGAGGCCCATTTGTAATACTTAGTAAGATTTCAAAACTTATTATGGGTTGTTCAACTCATCTTGTGGCATCAAAAAACCTGATCTGGTGCCACAAGATGTAGAGAAAAAAAATATTTATGAACTAAAAAAAAAACCTTAAAAAATAACATGTTATTTTTCACCATGAAATTAAAATTTGGGAGTTTGGTGGAAGTTCAGTAGCAATCCATTTTCAAATATTTGGATTGAGCCAATTTTATTGTTATTCTTTTATATGAGTTTTTCATTGAAATCTAGAGGATGGTGATTGTGGTGTTAAACTGCCAATTTGATAATCTATTTGAGCTCAACGACTCTTACTAAGTTAGTAGGAAAGTGTTTCTCAGTCATAAATAGTAATTTTCCATAGATTGGTAACAAAATTGAGACAAGTATCTAACGTTTTCATACCTAACACAAATTCTACAATGTGGTGACAAGCTTATAATTTTATAAGAGAGTTACTATTGTACTATGTGAAAACTGAAAATTTTGACAAGAAAAATTGTCGGGCTAAAGCCCACAAATTTTAGAAATCAAATTTTGACAGCCTATGGTTATTGAAATTTTGTATGTTCCCCAATTCGACAACATAGAGCCATCAAATATCTCGCATCCTCCATTAATTTGATGGTTTTGACCCTTAAAAAAAAAAAAAAATTGACAATGACAGATTCGACGCCTTGGCCCATTAAAATTTATGAAATTTGACGGCCTTGGGCTGTCAAATATAGGCTTTTTCACATTGTGTTGGCACCTCAACTTCTACATATTATACACCAATTTCTTAAATTATTTAGGGATCGACTAGTTGCACACCACCGACTACCAATTGCATTTCATCACTTAAAATTTCCATTTTCCCTCCATTTGGATGATTGCACTCAAAATTAAAATTAAAATATTGCACCCTCTGTTTTTGTTTCTTTGTTTTTTCTTCTTTGTCAACTATATATGCTCATATAAATTGTTGTTGGCTCAATGATTTTGAAAAAAAATACTTGGTCATATAACAAGTATATTTACAATTTTCATGAGTAGAAAAGATGAAGTCACGAGAAGGTGAATAACCATAAATCTTAACTTTACCAGTAATGAAGTGCAATTAGTAGGTTATAAAAAAAGGTTAATTTTTCAAGGTTGGTGTGCAATTAGAAGGTCCTGTTATTTATCACACCCCAATTAGAGATTAAAACACACTTTTCAAAATTTACTTGCAATCTCGTTAGTAATTTATAAAAGTGACAAACTTGCTGGAAAACATGTTTTGAGTATTAAAATGATCAGGTACCATAGCCGGAATTTTGTCATAGGTTGAGCATGTTTATGGAAATTTCTCTATTTTCTTTATTTGGAGTGTAGTAAGTGCCAATAGCATCTATCTTTTATAAATCTTACCATTGACTCCTAAGAATGATTCATGAAAAAAACACATGATCCCAACTCTTTAAACGCAAATCCAATGGTTGAGATTTAAGAGTATTTCGATAACACAAATCTCAGAGATACTCATCCCGAGGATAAATCTCAACCATAGAATTTTGTATTTAAAGGTTGGAATCTATGTTATTTCTTGAGTCAGTCTTAGGAGTCAAGGGACCATGACTCTTTTCTAAATAACGAACTTAGAATTCATATATATATATATATATGGGTGGTGTTCTTTGGACAAAATCCTAAACAACATTCTAGACAAAGCATTTTGTCTTACATGGGCTAAAATTATTAAAATGGGCTGATTTTTTGTGGGGATAATCTTTATGATGAGAAAATCATCCTCACAAAAATCCGACTATTCTGAAATCTTTTGGCCATATAAGACAAAACATTCTCTAGAATGTTGTCTAGGATTTTGTCAAAACAACCTTTCCCTATATATATATATAGGGTCACGTTCCTAAGACTCATATTGGGACTCACATTGCGACACACCGTTTTGTCTTATATGGGAAAAAATGTTTGGAATGAGCTGATTTTTTGTGAGGATGATCTCTGTGATGAGGGGATCATCCTGGCAAAAAATCATCCATTCCAAAACTTCTAACCCATCAAAATTGATTTACAAAAATTGGACGGTCTATAATTTTTCAACAAAAATTGGACGGTCTATAAGTTTCATAATGAGCTGATTTTTGGCAAGGATGATCTCCTCACCATAGAGATCATCCTCACAAAAAATCAGCCCATTCCAAATATTTTTGCCCATATAAGACAAAACGGTGTGTCGCAATGTGAGTCCCAATATGAGTCTTAGGAACGCTGTTCATATATATATATATATATATATATATATATATATATATATAAATTGATAAAAATATTAATAAAAGATTAATCAATTGAGAATTTTTTGTATTAAAATATATATATATATATCTATATATATATATATATCTATATATAGGGTCACGTTCCTAAGACTCATATTGGGACTCACATTGCGACACACCGTTTTGTCTTATATGGGCAAAAATATTTGGAATGGGCTGATTTTTTGTGAGGATGATCTCTATGGTGAGGAGATCATCCTTGCCAAAAATCAGCTCATTATGAAACTTATAGACCGTCCAATTTTTGTTGAAAAATTATAGACCGTCTAATTTTTGTAAATCAATTTTGATGGGGTTAGAAGTTTTGGAATGGGATGATTTTTTGCCAGGATGATCCCCTCATCACAGAGATCATCCTCACAAAAAATCAGCTCATTCCAAACATTTTTTCCCATATAAGACAAAACGGTGTGTCGCAATGTGAGTCCCAATATGAGTCTTAGGAACGTGACCCTATATATATATATATATATATATATATATATATATTTTAATACAAAAAATTCTCAATTGATTAATCTTTTATTAATATTTTTATCAATTTTGTTAAACTCTTTAAAAAAAAATTCTCAAATGATAATCCTCACATGTGGACACTATAGTCCCCCTTTAAAAAAAAAAAAACTATCTTGCTATAAGACAAGCCACCCCACAGACTATCCGGCCCTTTTCTTATTTATGACGAATTAATTCCTTTTGATTTCTAGCGTTCTCCTTTTCTTCCCTAGGCTTGAATACACCGCCTAGATTTCGATTGTAACTTCTTGTGTTCTTCATAAAAAATACAAAAAATAAAAGCCCACAGAAGAAATAGAAATGGACCAATCCGGAGCGGGCAAAGCGTCTACCAATATTAACTTGACCTACGATCGAAGCCAAGAATTAAAGGCCTTCGATGATTTGAAAGCGGGTGTTAAAGGTCTAGTCGATGTGCATCGGAGACTTGGGGTTTCTTCCAAGTGGTGAACCATGGGATCCCTCTAAATGTCTTGGATGGGATGATTGAAGGAGTGCGTAGGTTTTATGAGCAACCTAAAGAAGTGAAAATGAAGTACTATACACGTGACAACATAAGAAGAGTGATTTACAATAGCAACTTTGATCTTTATCAAGCACCGGCCGCTAATTGGAGAGACACCTTATTTTGTCCCATGGGTCCTGACCCTCTCGACCATGAAGAGTTGCCCCTGGCATGCAGGTACGTGATGAGTTGAATACATATTATAGGTCATTTACAATGTGAAAAAAACCCAAATTTAATAGTTTTGGACTGTTAAATTTCATAAAATTCGACGGACAAAAAGGTCAAATTGGTATCAATTTTCTTTCTTTCAACTGACCGAAACTATCAAATTAATAAAGGATGGGTGAAATTTGACAACTTTAAGCCATTAAATCTGGGAATATTTAAAATTTCGAAGGTCGTACGCCATCAAAATTCAAATATCAAAATTCATGACATCAATTTTTTATACCAAAATTTTCAGTTTTCATGTAGTGGTTTCCTGATCAACTCTTCTAAAATCCATCCAAGTCAATCTCGAAATTCATTCATTTTCCTTGAATCTATTTATGTGTATTTTATTTTATTTTTAATTAAAAACACTTTCTTAATAGTAAGGAAGTTTGCTCATAACCCATACATGCTCATACCACAAGACTTCTTGTGCTCATACTTTAGATCTGATTTAAAAAACAAATGTAAAAGCAAACTTTTTCTACCTGATCCAAGACTCCAAATTTTAGTCGGTGTAAAATTATTATCTTATTGACATGTCGCTTTCTTAACCATGCAAATAACGCTGTAGAGCTGCAGAGTAAAGGTACTCAAATTATTATCTTATTGGCATGTCGCTTAATAACGCTGTAGAGCTACAGAGTAAAGGTACTCAAATTATTATCTTATTGGCATGTCGCTTTCTTAACCATGCAGTAACGCTGTAGAGCTACAGAGTAAAGGTACTCAAATTATTATCTTATTGGCATGTCGCCTTCTTAACCATGCGTTAGAGAAAATTATCATCTAATGCCACTGGATACTGATTTAAAGAGTTTTAAAAAAAAAAAGTATTTCTTACACTAAAATTTTAATTTTAATTTTAATTTTGGGAGTTCAGTGATCATTTATTTTGAAAGCCTTAGATAAGTTGAAAACTTATTAAACTTCTTATTATTAAGAATAAGGATGAATGCACGTTGATTTTGGTAATACCCAATCGCTAGACCATGAATTCAAGAGGACTGAGGTGTTACTTTGTTAACCTTAGAAACCTCATATGCCAACAACCTTGCGAGCCTGACTAGGTTAGTCGCAGTAACCTAATCCGCTTTATTTGTTAAATATTTATATTTTAGAAAAAAGAAAAAAAAAATCCTTCTTAAATAAGAAAAGTTCTGAAACAGCATCACCTGACATGTCACATGATCGGATGTCAAAAGATAGATCACAAAATTATAAGAACTTTCAAAAGAAAAAAATATTTAAAAAATTTAAATTGTAATCACGAAAGTGTGAATTGAAGTCAAACTTAAAGTCAATTCAGCATTATTCAATTTATTAAGTTAGCCACACTTAAGTATGACATGAACATGTAACTTATCTTTTCCAAATTAATATATATATGGGGGCGGTTCAAGGGCCATATGAGAAAACATATGAAAAAACTTTCGTTTTTCAAAATAAGAGTTAGAGGTTTTGGATTGAGCTGATTTTTTGCAAGGATGGTCACTATGATGAAAAGATCATCGTCACAAAAAATCAGCTCAATTAGAAACTTCTAAATCCATCAAAAGTGATTTACAAATTAGTGATAAAATTTGGTAAAAAATCATGATCCACATTCTAAATCACTTTTAATGGGGTTAGAAGTTTCAGATTGGGCTGATTTTTTTTTTTTTTTTGGATGATCTTCCCATCATAGAGATCATCCTCACAAAAAATCAGCTTAATCCAAAATTTCTAACTCATATTTTAAAATTTTATTAAAAACGAAAGTTTTTACATATGTTTTCTCATATGGCCCTTGAACCTGACCCTCTATATGTATATATATATATATATATATGGGTCACGTTCCTAAGACTCATATTGAGACTCACATTGCGACACACCGTTTTGTCTTATATGGGCAAAAATGTTTGGAATGAGCTGATTTTTTGTGAGGATGATCTCTGTGATGAGGGGATCATCCTGGCAAAAAATCATCCGATTCCAAAACTTCTAACCTTGATTTACAAAAATTGGACGGTCTATAATTTTTCAACAAAAATTGGACGGTCTAGAAGTTTCATAATGAGCTGATTTTTGGCAAAGATGATCTCCTCACCATAGAGATCATCCTCACAAAAAATCAGCCCATTCCAATTATTTTTGCCCATATAAGACAAAACGGTGTGTCGCAATGTGAGTCCTAATATGAGTCTTAGGAACGCTGTTATATATATATATATATATAGGGTCCCGTTCAGCACCCTAAGTTTTACCACACACTTTAACAAACGTGTTTTGTCTTACATGGGTTAGAAATTTTGGAATGGGCTGATTTTTGGTGAGGATGATCTCTATGGTGAGGAGATCATCCTCACCAAAAATCAGCTCATTCCAAAACTTCTAACCCAATCAAAAATGATTTACAAAAAATGGATGGTCCACGATTTTTCAACGTGTAAACATGGGGCTAAACATTTTGGAATGGGCTGATTTTTGGGGAGGATGATCTTCTAATCATAGAGATCATCCTCACCAAAAATCAGCCCATTTCAAAACTTCTAACCCATGTAAGACAAAAAATGTTTGTTAAAGTGTGTGGTAAAACTTAGGGTGCTGAACATTTCCCATATATATATACCCATATATATATATGGGGGCGGTTCAAGGGCCATATGAGAAAACATATGAAAAAACTTTCGTTTTTCAAAATAAGAGTTAGAGGTTTTGGATTGAGCTGATTTTTTGCAAGGATGGTCACTATGATGAAAAGATCATCGTCACAAAAAATCAGCTCAATCAGAAATTTCTAAATCCATCAAAAGTGATTTACAAATTAGTGATAAAAATTAGTAAAAAATCGACGGTCCACATTCTAAATCACTTTTAATGGGGTTAGAAGTTTCAGATTGGGCTGCTTTTTTTTTTTTTTTGGATGATCTTCCCATCATAGATATCATTCTCACAAAAAATCAGTTCAATCCAAAATTTCTAACCCATATTTTAAAATTTTATTAAAAACGAAAGTTTTTACAAGTTTTCTCATATGGCCCTTGAACCTGACCATATATATATATATAAGGGTAGCGTTCAATGGCTAACTTTTTTGCAAAACATGAGTTAGAAGTTTTGGAATGGGCTGATTTTTGGTGAGGATGATCTCTACGGTGAGGAGATCATCCTCACCAAAAATCAGCCCATTTCAAAACTTCTAACCCATGTTTACAAGTTAAAAAATTGTGGACTGTCCATTTTTTGTAAACTATTTTTTATGGGGTTAGAAGTTTTGGAATGGGCTGATTTTTGGTAATGATGATCTCATCACCATAGAAGTCATCATCACAAAAAATCAGCTCATTCCAAAACTTCTAACTCATGTTTTGAAAAATGTTTTGCCAAAAAGTTAGCCATTGAACGGGACCCTATATATATATATATATATAGGGAAATGTTCAGCACCCTAAGTTTTACCACACACTTTAACAAACGTTTTTTGTCCTACATGGGTTAGAAGTTTTGGAATGAGCTGATTTTTGGTGAGGATGATCTCTATGATTAGAAGATCATCCTCCCCAAAAATCGGCCCATTCCGAAATGTTTAGCCCCATGTTTACACGTTGAAAAATCGTGGACCGTCCATTTTTTGTAAATCAATTTTGATGGGGTTAGAAGTTTTGGAATGAGCTGATTTTTGGTGAGGATGATCTCCTCACCATAGAGATCATCCTCACCAAAAATCAGCTCATTCCGAAATTTCTAACCCATGTAAGACAAAACGCGTTTGTTAAAGTGTGTGGTAAAACTAAGGGTGGCGAACGGGACCCATATATATATATGAGAGGCATTCAACGCCTTCTATTTTATCAGTCGTTTTAACAAAAGAAACCCAACCGTCGGATATAGATGAATTGGACAGTCAAGATTGCATCTGCGTTAAGTTATAAACTTATGGGCTTTTTACAGCGCCATCCCTCAGTTTTACATTATTTAGTGCCACCTCCCTGGCACAATTACAAGGGAGCTGGATTACAATAACCTGACCTTCAGCACACTTGATTCCTATCCAACCACCCGAACAAGCTCCGTAACCACTATCGTTCCAACTCTGTAAAACCCTTTTTGGATCGATTAAATCGTGCTTAAGTGCTTGAAGAGCTTGATAATCGGATTGAGTGATGATAACCCCGTCCCATGGTTGGCTCGAAACGGGCTGAAAGGCGAATAATAGAAGTGATTGAAGAAGCAAGACCGAAAACCGAAATGGGATTTTGTGGAAGGATTGATTCTTCCACTTTTGCTTCTTTTTAATTGAAACAGGGCACTCATCAGTGATTTTTTTCATTTGGGTTTGAAGAAGCTGAAATGGGTATCTGTAGAATCCATCATGTAACTTGTTTTGATCCTCCATAGCCATTAAAGATTAGCACAAACAAAGGATAAAGTGAAGTTCGAACTCCTCTGTTTCTTAAAATTTGGTGGAGATAATCTATGGGGGGGGGGGGGGGGAGAGAGAGAGAGAGATCAGAAGATAGGATTTTCTAGAGAGAGAGAAAGAAGCATGTGAAAATCCTAGTGAAAGAGACTGAGAGATAGAATCTTGTTTTGGGGATACAAAATTCATGTGGGTTGGTTCAGAAGCTCTTCGTAGTTGAGCCTAACGGCTAGTTTCTTCTTTTTTAATTATTTATTTATTTTTCTGAACAGGTAAGAACCGCCCCCATATATATATATATGTTCAAGGGCCATATGTAAAAACATATGAAAAAACAATGGTTTTTCAAAATATGGGTTAGAGGTTTCGGATTGAGCTGATTTTTTGCGAGGATGGTCACTATGATGAGAAGATCATCCTCACAAAAAATCAGCTCAATCAGAAACTTCTAAATCCATCAAAAGTGATTTACAAATTAGTGAAAAAAATTGACAAAAAATCGACGGTCCACATTCTAAATCACTTTTAATGGGGTTAGAAGTTTCAGATTGGACTGATTTTTTTTTTTCGGATGGTCTTCCCATCATAGAGATCATCCTCACAAAAAATCAGCTCAATCCGAAATTTCTAACCCATATTTTAAAATTTTATTAATGTTACATTGTTTTTACATATGTTTTCTCATATGTCCCTTGAACCTGACCCTATATATATAGGGAAATGTTCAGTAACAAACATTTTGACAAACATTTTGGCAAAACATTTTTCAAAACATGGGTTAGAGGTCTTGGAATGGGCTGATTTTTGTGAGGATGATCTCTACAGCGAGGAGATCATCATCACCAAAAATCAGTCCATTCCAAAACTTCTAACCCCATCAAAAATGGTTAACAAAAAATCGTGGACCATCCATTTTTTGTAAACCATTTTTGATGGGGTTAGAAGTTTTGGAATGGGCTGATTTTTGGTGATGATGATCTTCTCACCGTAGAGATCATCCTCACCAAAAATCAGCCCATTCCAAAACCTCTAACCCATATTTTGAAAAATGTTTGTTGCTGAACATTTCCCTATATATATATATATATATATATATATATATATATATATATGGGTCAGGTTCAAGGGCCATATGAGAAAACATATGTAAAAACAATGTAACATTAATAAAATTTTAAAATATGGGTTAGAAATTTTGGATTTAGTTGATTTTTTGTGAAGATGATCTCTATGATGGGAAGATCATCCGAAAAAAAAAAATCAGTCAAATATGAAACTTCTAACCCCATTAAAAGTGATTTAGAATGTGGACCGTCGACTTTTTGCCAACTTTTGTCAATAATTTGTAAATCACTTTTGATGGATTTAGAAGCTTCTGATTGAGCTGATTTTTTGTGAGGATGATCTTCTCATCATAGTGACCATCCTCGCAAAAAATCAGCTCAATCCAAAACCTCTAACCCATATTTTGAAAAAATCAGCTCAATCCAAAACATATATATATATATATATATATATATATATATATATATATATATATATATATATATATATATATAGGGTCCCGTTCGGCACCCTAAGTTTTACCACACACTTTAACAAACGCGTTTTGTCTTACATGGGTTAGAAGTTTCGGAATGAGCTGATTTTTGGTGAGGATGATCTCTATGGTGAGGAGATCATCCTCACCAAAAATCAGCTCATTCCAAAACCTCTAACCCCATCAAAATTGATTTACAAAAAAAGGACGGTTCACGATTTTTCAACGTGTAAACATGGGGCTAAACATTTCGGAATGGGCTGATTTTTGGGGAGGATGATCTTCTAATCATAGAGATCATCCTCACCAAAAATCAGCTCATTCCAAAACTTCTAACCCATGTAGGACAAAAAACGTTTGTTAAAGTGTGTGGTAAAACTTAGGGTGCTGAACATTTCCCATATATATATATATATATATATATGTGTTCAAGGGCCATATGTAAAAACATATGAAAAAACAACGGTTTTTCAAAACATGGGTTAGAAGTTTTGGATTGAGCTGATTTTTCGCGAGGATGGTCACTATGATGAGAAGATCATCCTCACAAAAAATCAGCTCAATGAGAAGCTTCTAAATCCATCAAAAGTGATTTACAAATTATTGACAAAAGTTGGCGAAAAGTCGACGGTCCACATTCTAAATCACTTTTAATGGGGTTAGAAGTTTCATATTTGACTGATTTTTTTTTCCGGATGATCTTCCCATCATAGAGATCATCCTCACAAAAAATTAGCTCAATCCGAAACTTCTTACCTATATTTTAAAATTTTATTAATGTTACATTGTTTTTACATATGTTTTTTTATATGGCCCTTGATCCAGACCCTATATATATATAGGGAGCGGTTCGGCAACCCTAAAGTTTGCCAAGTTTGGTGTCAAACATTTTTTGTAAATCACTTTTGATGGGGTTAGAAGTTTTGGAACATGCTGATTTTTTGTGAGGATGATCTCTACGGTGAAGAGATCATCCTCACAAAAAATCAGCTCATTTTGAAACTTCTAACCCTAGTCTGCAAGTTGAAGAATCGTGGACCATCCAATATTTGTAAATAACTTTTGATGGGGTTAGAAGTTTTGGAATAATATGATTTTTGGTGAGGATGATCTCCTCATCATAGAGATCATCCTCACAAAAAATCAGCTAATTCCAAAGCTTCTAACCCATATTTTGAAAAATGTTTGGCACCAAACTTGGCAAACTTTAGGGCTGCTGAACCGTCCCCATATATATATATATACACATATGGGAGCGGTTTAGCAGCCCTAAAGTTTGCCAAATATTTTTCGAAACATGGGTTAGAAGTTTTGGAATGAGCTGATTTTTTGTGATGATGATCTCTATGATGAGGAAATCAGTCTATTCCAAAACTTCTAACCCCATCAAAAGTGATTTACAAAAATTGGACGATCCACGATTCTTCAATTTGCAAACTAGGGTTAGAAATTTCAAAATGAGCTGATTTTTGGAGAGGATGTTGTTCTCATCATAGAGATCATCCTCACAAAAAATCAGTTCATTCCAAAACTTCTAACCCATGTTTTGAAAAATGTTTGGCAAACTTTAGGGCTGCTGAACTGCTCCCATATATATAGGATCCCGTTCAACAACAAACATTTTTCACAACATGGGTTAGAGGTTTTGGAATGGACTGATTTTTGGTGAGGATGATCTCTACGGTGAGGAGATCATCTTCACCAAAAATTAGCTCATTCCAAAACTTCTAGCCCCATATTTACAAGTTGAAAAATTGTGGATCGTCCATTTTTTTAAAACCATTTTTTGATTGGGTTAGAAGTTTTGGAATGGGTTGATTTTTGGTGATGATGATCTCCTCATCGTAGAGATCATCCTCACCAAAAATCAGCCCATTCCAAAACCTCTAACTCATGTTTTGAAAAATGTTTTTCCAAAATTTTTATTGCTGAACATTTCCTATAATCTAATCTCCATGTTGACTAGGGCTTGAGTAGTCTCTTGATTTATTTGAGATTGAGAATGATTGGTTTCATGTTGCTGTTGAATGAGTTATTGTTGTTGTTCCTCTAACAACCCAATCATCATGGACTTTATTGTAGAAGATTATTGAAACATAAGAGGGTAGTTGTATTTTGGTTCAAACTAAGTCTCTTTGCTTGGTGAACAGTTGTGGAGACAAGTAAGATTGTTGGGGAATCATGGTTTGATTCATCCTCACAAAAAAATCAACCCATTCTGAAACTTCTAAGCCATATATAGGACAAATGTTATCTCCCTAATGTTGTTTGCCGAATGGGCTCATTCATAATACTTAGTAAGATTTCAAAACTTATTATGGGTTGTTCAACTCATCTTGAGGCATCAAAAAACCTGATATGATGCCTGCCATCAAATATCTTGCATCCTCTGTCGATCTGTAAAAAAAAAATAAAAAAAATAAAAATTGACAATGACAAATTTGCCTTGGCCCCTCAAAATTTATGAAATTCGATGGTCTTGGGCTGTCAAATATAGGCTTTTCACGTTATGTTGGCACCTCAACTTCTACTTATTACACACCAATTTCTTAAATTATTTAGGGATCAACTAGTTGCACACCACCCACTACCAATTGCACTTCATCACTTAAAAATTTCCATGTCCCCTCCATTTGGATGATTGCACTCAAAATTAAAATTAACATATTGCACCCACTATTTTTTGTTTCTTTGTTTTTCTTCTTTTTCAACTATATATGCTCATATAAATTATTGTTGGTTTAATAATTTTGTAAAAAATACTTGGCCGTATAACAAGTATGTTTACAATTTTCATGAGTAGAAAAGATGAAGTCACGAGAAGGTGAATAACCATAAATCTTAACTTACTAGTAATGAAGTGCAATTAATTAGTAGGTTAATTTTTCAAGGTTGGTGTGCAATTAGTCGGTCCCATTATTTATCACACCCCAATTAATGATTAAAACACACACTTCAAAATTTACTTGCGATCTCGTTGGTAATTTATCAACAAGATCGTTGATTATAAAAGTGACAATCTTGCTAGAAAACATGTTTTGAGTATTAAAATGATCAGGTACTATAACCGGAATTTTGTCATAGGTTGAGCATGTTTATGGAAATTTCTCTATTTTCTTTATTTTGGGGTGTAATAAGTAATATATGGGGTGTCAATAGCATTTATGTTTTATAAATCTTACCATTTTTCTAAAGGGTTAGGATCCGTTGACTCCTAAGAGTGACTCATGAAAAGAACACATGATCACAACTCTTTAAATGCAAATCCAATGGTTGAGATTTAAGAGTATTTTAATAACACAAATCTTAAAGATACTCATCTCGAGGATAAATCTCAACCATTTGGATTTTGCATTTAAAGGTAGGAATCATATGTTGTTTTCTTGAGTCATTTTTAGGAGTTAAGGGACTGTGAACCTTTTCTAAATAACGAACTTAGAATTCCTAATTTATATATATATATATATATATATAGGGTAGCGTTCAATGGCAAACTTTTTGGCAAATTTTTCAAAACATTGAGTTAGAAGTTTTGGAATGGGCTGATTTTTGGTGAGGATGATCTCTACAGTGAGGAGATCATCCTCACCAAAAATCAGCCCATTCCAAAACTTCTAACCCATGTTTACAAGCTGAAAATTCGTGGACCGTCCATTTTTTGTAAATTGTTTTTGATGGGGTTAGAAATTTTGGAATGGGCTGACTTTTGGTGAGGATGATATTCTCACCGTAGAGATCATCCTCACCAAAAATCAGCCCATTCCAAAACCTCTAACTCATGTTTTGCCCAAAAGTTGGCCATTGAACGCCCCCATATATATATATATATATATGTAATATTTTAATACAAAAAATTCTCAATTGAGTAATCTTTTATTAATATTTTTATCAATTTTATTAAATTCTTTAAAAAATAAAATTCTCAAATGATAATCCTCACATGTGGACACTATAGTCCCCCTTTTTTATTTTTTTTGAACCTATCTTGCTATAAGACAAGCCACCCCCAGAGACTTTCCGGCCCTTTTCTTATTTATGACGAATTAATTCCTTTTGATTTCTAGCGTTCTCCTTTTCTTCCCTAGGCTTGAACAAACCGCCTAGATTTTGATTGTAACTTCTTGTGTTACAATCAAGAAAAATAAATAAATAAAAGCACACAGAAGAAATAGAAATGGACCAATCTGGAGCGGGGCAAAGCGTCTACCGATATTAACTCGACTTACGATCGAAGCCAAGAATTAAAGGCCTTCGATGATTTGAAAGCGGGTGTTAAAGGTCTAGTTGATGATGGTGTAGCAAAGATCCCACAAATCTTCATCCAACCTCTAGATCCACTCGACAAGAATGCCGCTTTGGACAATGGGCACTTTACAATTCCAATTATAGATTTGGAAGGCATGGAGAAGAGTGTTGATCAACGTAAGGAAATCATTGATCAAGTCCGACGTGCATCAGAGACTTGGGGTTTCTTCCAAGTGGTGAACCATGGGATCCCTCTAAATGTCTTGGATGGGATGATTGAAGGAGTACGTAGGTTTTATAAGCAACCTAAAGAGGTGAAAATGAAGTACTATACGCGTGACAACACAAGAAGGGTGATTTACAACAGCAACTTTGATCTCTATTAAGCACCAGCTGCTAATTGGAGAGACACCTTATTTTGTCTCATGGGTCCTGATCCTCTCGACTGTGAAAAGTTGCCCCTGTGTCACGGCCCTATTCTTTCAAAGTGGGGTCGTGCGGCGCAAGGAGGTCAAATCCACTTGCAAGCCTGTAAAATGATCGTACACCACACACACGTAGCTAGCAAACAAGTAAACGAAGCAACACGAGGCAAAGTCCGGAGGCAACTTTGTCGATATAATATTGAATTACACGGTGCAACGCGTTACAAAAGCAATAGATGCGTTACAAGCAAATGATGATCCTATGACACGCGGGACTTCCACGGAGCTGGGCTTCAACAATGTGGGTGTAGGCCGGGGATTGGGATAGCACTGACACCCTTCCTACAAGGTAGATATCTTTTCCTTTCTAGGTTTCCAGAAAGAAACATCAAAAGTGGAGGCCGGTCATACTCCCTTATTACGAAAATGCCACTAAGCTAACAAAGATGCCCTGGCATGGGGCTGACATGTACCCTAAGCTAACAGATATGCCCTGGTACGGGGGTTGACATGGCTTCATAACGAGCCTTACATAGTATTACATGGGTGCTCCCGGGTGACTTCGGGGCGAGCTACACCTAAACTCTAGGTGTCAGAGTACATGGCCGTTACAGTCTCCCCCACCTATTCTGCAGACGTCCTCGTCGCATTGTCCCTGACTAACTCTTCAATCTTTTGCTTGAATGGTTGTATGTTCTCTTCTCTTTCCCAGGTGACTTCGCATTCTGGTAAGTTCTTCCATGTGACAAAGTACTATATGTGCTGCTGCTTGCTTGAACTGCTGCTGACTTGACGCTCGACGAGAACTTGGTCGACAACACGTTCCGGCTGGATTGTTGAACGAGAGGGTGAACGTGTTGGAATGCTGCGTGCTGGATCTGCATGGAATGGCTTGAGACCGCTGGCATGGAAGACAGGGTGGATGTTGCGTAACCAGTATCGTAACTTCAGCTTGTAGGAGACCTTGCCAACTCGAGAGAGGATGAGCATTGGACCTTCATAACACTGTAGTAGTCCCCTGTGTGCTCGCTATACTCGGTTGAACCTTCTCAACTGATCTGTCTTGAGTAGAACAAAGTCACCAACTTTGAAACGATCTGGTCGACGATGTTCATCAGCCGATTTCTTCATCCGCTTAGACGCTTTTTCAAGGTAAGATCTGGCAATTTCATTGTTGTCCTGCCAAAACTTAGCAAACTTGTACGGCCTTGGACACTGTCCCTGATATCCTGAAACAATAGTATAAGGAGTTAAAGGTTGTTGGCCAGTAATAAGTTCAAAAGGACTCTTGTTGGAGGAAGAGCTCTTCTGAAGGTTGAAACAGAACTGTGCGACATCAAGTAGATTCGCCCAATCCTTTTGGTTGGCAGTGACAAAATGCCTGAGATATTCCTCCAACATGGCATTAAATCTTTCAGTCTGCCCATCTGTTTGAGGATGTCCGTTGATCGAAAAGTCAAGCTGAGACCCAAGTAATCTGAACAATTCGGTCCAGAATCTCCCTGTGAATCTTGAATCTCTATCGCTGACAATGTTCTTGGGCAAACCCCAATACTAGATGACATGCTTGAGGAACAAGTGCACTGTTTCTTCTGCTGAGCAATATGTCGAGGTCGGTATAAATGTAGCATATTTGGAGAAACGGTCCACAACCACAAGGATGGATCCATACTCTGCAACCTTCGACAAACTTGTGACAAAGTCCATAGAAACACTTTCCCAAGGCCTTTGGGGGACTGGAAGCGGTTCCAGTAGCCCGATTGGTTTGTCGCGCTCGATCTTGTCTTGCTGGCAAATGAGGCAGGTCCTCACATAATCTAACACATCATCACGGATGTTCGGCCAGTAGTATCCTCGCTCTAAGAGAGCTAATGTGCGGCGCCAGCTCGGATGGCCAGCCTATGGAGTGTCGTGGCACTCTTTCATTAGTTCTCGTCTTAGCCTGTCCGCACGTGGAACAAACATGCGGCTCTTAGTGGTATATAACAACCCATCACGAATCTAGAAACGGCGTGCTTTCCCCTTCTGCACCATATCCATTATGGCCTTTGTTTGGGGATCACTGTTCAAACCATCATGAATTCTCTGCTGTAAAGTGCTGGTAACTTAAGAAACTTGTCGCTGAAGTGCTGCTAGCTCTGCTTTGCGACTCAAGGCATCAGCCACGCTGTTGTTCTTTCCTGTCTCGTAATCCAAGGCCAAGTCAAACTCTGCGAGAAATTCTTGCCAACGAGCCTGTTTCGGTGTTAACTTCTTCTGAGTCAGGAAATGGCTCACTACCACATTATCGGTCTTCACATGAACTTGTGATCCCAACAGATAATGTATCAAAACTCTCAAACAGTGGACGACAGCTAACAACTCTTTCTCCTGTGCGGTATAATGTCTCTCAGCATCATTGAGCTTCCGACTTTCATAAGAAAGTAGATGCCCATCCTGTAACAACACTCCTCTAATAGCAAAGTCAGATGCATCTGTCTGAACTTCAAACGGCTTTGTGATGTCGGGTAGAGCTAAGACTGGGTCTTGCATAACAGCAAGCTTGAGGTCTTCAAATGCCTCATGACACTTGTCCGACCAGTACCAAGTGTGATCTTTCTTCAACAGGTCTATGAGAGGTGCGGCTCTTTTGGAATAACCTTGGACGAAACGTTTATAATAGTTCACAAGACCGAGGAATGACCTGAGTTCTGTGACAGTAGAAGGGGTTTTTCATTCATCAATAGCTCGCACTTTCTCCATGTCCATCCGGATCTGTCCATTACTCACAACATGGCCAAGAAACATAATCTGCTCTTGAGCGAATGAACATTTCTCTAGCTTGACATACAACTGATTGTCGCGAAGCACTTGGAATACCTTGCGTAAATGTTGAACATGTTCTTCTAAGGTAGAACTGTATACTACGATATCATCAAGATATACCACAACAAACTTGTCGAGGTACGGTCTGAAGATGTCGTTCATCAAGGTGCAGAATGTCGTAGGTGCGTTCGTGAGGCCGAAGGGCATGACTAAGAACTCATAGGCACCATACCTAGTAGAACAAGTAGTTTTTGGCTCATCTCCATCTACAACCCGTACTTGATAGTACCCTGATCTCAAATCCAACTTGGAAAAGTACTTGGCTGCCCCAAGTTGATCGAACAAATCGGCAATCAGTGGAATCAGATACTTATTCTTGACGGTAACCTTGTTCAGCGCTCGGTAGTCTACACAAAGTCGCAATGACCCATCATGCTTCTTCTGGAATAAAATAGGCGTCCCATAAGGTGCCTTCGAAGGTTTGATAAATCCAGACTCCAGAAGTCCATCAAGTTGCTTGCGTAGCTCAGCTAGTTCCGGAGGACTCATCCTGTATGGCCCCTTTGCAGGAGGCTTGGCACCAGGTATTAATTCGATTTGATGATCAATCGGCCTACGTGGCGGTAGGGTCTTCGGAAGCTCTTCCGGCATAACATTATCAAATTCAGTCAAAACCTGTTTTACCAATGGGGGAGTTGAACTATGGTCCTGATCATTTGGTTCAACTCGTAAGGTAGTAAGAAACGTTTGCTCACCTTTCTTCAACCCTTTCTTCAGCTGAAGGGCTGAGATCGTCTTTCCCTCTTCTTTACCTGTAGAGGAAGGAATGAAGCTTGGACTTTCACCTAGCAAGCCCAAAGTGTTAGCAAATGGCATCGGAACGGCCCTGTTTTGTCGTAGAAAGTCCATCCCAATGATAACTCGGAACTCATCGAGTGGAACTGCGAGAAGATCTAGCTTACCCTTCCATGGACCTATCTTGATGGCCACAGACTTGGCCGACCCTTGTATAGGAGTGGCCTCGGAGTTTACAGCTTTCATACGGCTTGAATCCTTTTCGAGCCGGATATTGAGGCGCTTCGCCTCTGCAGGGGCAATGAAGCTATGTGTAGCTCCCGTATCAATCATTGACTGGGTGGTCTTACCACCAATCTCCACATCAATATACATGAGACCCTTACGCTGACGGATCGTCTTAGTCTCAGAGGTCTGTTTCATTGCATTCAACAGATGCATAGCTCCCATATGAGAAGATTCATCCTCATCTTTCTCACTTGAATTCTCGTGACTAGGGTCACTCTAGGAAGCTAACAATGCATTCAACTTGCTTCTTTGCGGGCAATTGAACGTCTTATGCGGACCACCACACAAGTAACACTGAATCTTGTTGGGGTGATTGTTGGACTGGGTACCTGTGTTCTTCGAAGGGGAGGAATCCCGGTGGGATCTCCTGCTTGGACTGTGTTTAGATCCTCCATTTTTACCTTTGGAAGACCCATGGGTGCGTTCACTCTGCGAAGAGTACCCTTTCGACTGATTGGATACCTTCTTTCTATTCCCATCCACGGGAGAATAGTTTGTCAACCGCTCAGCTGTGGCGATAGCAGTCATGAGGTCTTGCACACGTTGCCTCTGTAGTTCTGTCTGAACCCAAGGCTTAAGCCCTTCTATAAACGAGAACAGCTTGTCTTTCTCTGACATATCACGAATATCAAGCATTAAGGCGAAAAACTGCTTGACATAGTCGTGCACGGTACCAGTATGTTGGAGTTGCCTCAACTTCTTGCGGGCAATGAACTCCACATTCTCGGGTAGGAACTGATTCTTTAGCTCCCTTTTGAGGTCTTCCCATGTATCGATGGAGCATTGGCCACTCTCCATCTCGGTGTACTTTGTTCGCCACCATAACTTAACGTCACCTGCAAGATACATAGAAGCAGTTGTTACTTTTACCTCTTCTGAATCTGGATGAGCTGCACGGAAGTACTGTTCCATATCAAATAGGAAATTCTCGAGCTCTTTCGCATCACGTACACCACTGAAGGTGCGTGGCTCGGGGACTCGCAGGCCCGAGGGAGAAGCATCACTACCGGTAGGCCGCTCGTTACCAACGGCTCTTACCAGGAGACCTACCTTAGTAGTGAGCTCCGTAATCTGTTCATGTAACATGGCTATGGATCCTCAAGTATCCTCCTCGAGGTCAGTTATTCTGGTTCTGAATGTCTCGGATCTTTCCTCTAGCGTGTTCTGGCGATCATCTATTCGCGTAATACCATCAACTATACCGAGGAGCATGGCTATCTTCTCCTCCAATACCTCAATGCGTTCCTTGTTTGTATGTGGTGCTGGTGTGTTTGGAGCGGGTTGGTCCGCGGTACTAGTAGTTCCTCTTACCATCGTTCGCGTGAACTAAATGGAATCTCGGGAGAATAGCTAGGGGGAATACCAACTGTGCTCAAACAACTGCTGCTCTGATACCAACTGTCACGGCCCTATTCTTTCAAAACGGGGTCGTGCGGCGCAAGGATGTCAAATCCACTTGCAAGCCTGTAAAATGATCGTACACTACACACACGTAGCTAGCAAATAAGTAAACGAGGCAACACGAGGCAAAGTTCGGAGGCAACTTTGTTGATATAATATTGAATTACACGGTGTAACGCGTTACAAAAGCAATAGATACGTTACAAGCAAATGATGATCCTATGACACGCGGGACTTCCACGGAGCTGGGCTTCAAGGGCTTCAACAACGTGGGTGTAGGCCGGTGATTGGGATAGCACTGACACCCTTCCTACAAGGTAGATATCTTTCCCTTTCTAGGTTTCCAGAAAGAAACATCAAAAGTGAAGGCCGGTCATACTCCCTTATTACGAAAATGCCACTAAGCTAACAAGGATGCCCTGGCATGGGGCTGATATGTACCCTAAGCTAACAGATATGCCCTGGTACGGGGGCTGACATGGCTTCATAATGAGCCTTACATAATATTACATGGGTGCTCCCGGGTGACTCCAGGGCGAGCTACACCTAAACTCTAGGTGTCAGAGTACATGGCCGTTACACCCTGGCATGCAGGTATGTGATGAGTTGAATACATATCATAGGTTGTTCACAATGTGAAAAAAGCCCAAATTTAATGGTTCTGGGCAGTCAAATTTCATAAAATTCGATGGACAAGAGGATCAAATTGGCATCAAATTTTTCATTGTCAAATTTTTTTTTTGACTGGCTGAAAATATCAAATTAATGAAAGATGGGTGAAATTTGACAGTTTTAAGTAGTTAAATATGGGAATATTTAGAATTTCGAGGGTCGTAGACCATCAAAATTCAGTTTTCAAAATTCATGGGCTTTGGTTGGTCAATTTTTCTGTCAAAATTTTCAGTTTTCATGTAGTGATTTCCCGTTCGACTCTTCTAAAATTCGTCCAAGTCAATCTCGAATTTCGTTCATTTTTATTGAATCAATTTATGTGTATTTTATTTTATTTATTTTTAATTCAAAAACACTTTCCTTATAGTAAGAAAGTTTGCTCATAACCCATACATGGCATCCAGAAATAGGTAGCGGATCTTTTGCGGCACTTCATCTACAGGTGAAAGACTGCCACGTTGAGAAAATTAGCACCACAGACCTCTTGTGTTCATGCTTTAAATCTGATTTAGAAAACAAACTTTTCTACCTTACCGAAGATTCCAAATTTTGGACAGTGTAAAATTATTATCTTATTGACATGTCGCTTTCTTAATCATTCAATAACGCTGCAGAGAGCTACAGAAAAAAAGTACAATAGAGGGTCCGTCCCCCCAAAAAAATGACCTAATACCTCTTCTGGAGGCTGATTTAAAAGAGAAAAATATAATAATAATATATTGAAATATTATTATTATTAAGCACAATGATGACCAGGAGTAATCAAATGTGTTTTATTTGTTAAATACTTATATTTTAGAAAAAAAAGTTCCTTATTAAGTAAGAAATGTTCTGAAACAGCAACACCTGACATGTCATATGATCAAATGTCATAAGAACGTAGATCACATAATTGTAAGAATTTTTAAAAGAAAAAAAATATTTAAAAAATTGAATTGTTGTAAGCATAGCGTGAATTGTGGTCAATCTTAAGGTCACTCCAGCATTATTCATTTTATAAAGTTAGTCGCACTATCCTGACTCATTTATGACATGACGTAGTAACATGTCTTCAACAAATTAAAAAAATATATATTACACTTGCCTCCGTTGACTATTTACAGGTAATTTTTGCATGTGAAAATTATTAAAAAAGAGTTAAATATTTTAATATTTATAAATTTTTTTTTTTTAAATTATCAAAAACGAATTATGTAGTGAACAATCCAGTATTTTAATGTGTTAAAATACATTACTTCACTAAAAATGCCCTTCAAATGACTAAAGCTCTGAAGTGTCTAGCGTTTAAATAGTTTGCTTTAACACCCGCAAGTAATATTTAGCATCCATTTAAAACACCAGACAGTCCAATGAGTTACTAAAATGCTGGACTATCTAACGACTAAATTTGTTTTTGATAATTTTTGAAAAATCAGAATTTTTATTTTATTTTATAAATATTAAAATATTTAACCCTATTTTAGTTATTTACCCTTCTTTCGTTTGTTCTTATTTCTTTATTTTTTTTATTTTTTTTATTTTTTTTATTTTTTTGTTTTTTTATTTTTTTGTTTTTTTATTTTTTTATTTTTTTGTTTTGAACTGTGATAATTACATTCTTTGACAAATTCAAACAAATCCTTGATTTGTAGAGATAATTAATTTTCTAAGAACCTCTCCCCCTAAGGATAAAAGTTTTTAATTTGTAGGGAAGTAATAATGGAGTACTCAAAGCATGTTATGAAAATGGGGATGACATTGTTTGAGTTACTATCAGAAGTTCTCAATCTAAACCCCAACCACCTTAAGGACATGGAATGCACCAAGGGACATTCGATTCTCTATCACTACTATCCAGCATGCCCTGAACCAGAACTTACAATGGGCACTAGCAAGCATTCAGATAATGATTTTCTTACTATTCTTCTACAAGATCACATCGGTGGTCTCCAAATTCTTCATCAAAATCAATGGGTAGATGTCCCTCCCATGCATGGAAGTCTAATAGTTAACATTGGAGATCTTCTACAGGTATATTCTTTGTTATAAGCTTATTCCATATAATCACATTTTATTGATTACTTAATAATTTATTATTCATGAATTTATAATATAGTTTCTACATTGAAAAATATTATTATTATTAATTTGATGCTTGTGTTAGTAAGGTTATTCAGATAGAATTACCATTGAAATTAACCATTCTTCAAGCATGATTTATAACATTATACATGTTTCCCGCGCACCTACAAAAAGGAAAGATTATGAAACATTATACATGTTTTGTCATGAAATTTTTACTGTCTTTTAACTTATTTTTATTTTGTTGTATTGTCGTCTCGTTACAGCTTGTCTCAAACGAAAGGCTTAAAAGCGTCGAACATAGAGTACGTGCCAACCATATAGGCCCAAGAATATCTGTGGCGTGCTTTTTCTACAACATTCAAATCTCAACAAAGATCTCCCCTATCAAGGAGATGTTATCAGAAGAAAATCCCCCCTTATATAGAGAAACCACAACAAAGGAATTCATGGAATACTACCGGGCAAAAGGACTAGATGGGAACTCTGCTCTGAAACATTTCAAGTTGTAATCGACATTGATAAAAAACTATGATCACACATTTGGTCGTTGAGATAGATAACAGATGATTCATTGCCGTTATTTCTATTTTATATGTGAACATCTATATGTAGCTCACTTATTAATTTAATCAAACACCTATTGAATATTTTACCAAACACCTTGTTTACCACACCTTCCAAGACCTTGTTTAATGATGGCAATGAAGAATAACCCAACTAATAATAGCAAATGCAAAGAAGATAAACAACCACAAAAGAAAACGTAAGAACACAATATCCACAATACTAGATTTTATGTAGTTCACCCAAAGATTATGTCCATGGAGGTATGAGTATTGGAGCTCGATTTTACTATGAAGAAAACAAGACAAATCGATACAAGAAATCACATCTATTACTTAACTTCACCTTCTTCTAAATCTCAATTTTCCCAAACCTCTCAATCTCTCCTCTCTTGAGTTTCTTTCTTTCTCTATTCTTTCCTTTATAACTTAGACTTGAAGTTAGATTTCTTTTCAACAAAAGAAAACAAAACCCCTTTCACAAGCACCACATAAGTAGGTCACTTACATAAATTACAAGCTCAACCTAAATTATCTTGGTCTGACCCAAAAAACACACATATTTGGATCGAACCAAATTGATTTTGACTCATACTTCAATAATTTCAAGTAAAAAACTTGTACACACTTATGTGTAGATTCAAACATTCACGTTTGATTTGGAGTTATATGCTTAAATTCACGCTGTCACTATACTCTTTATATAGATTTTCATGAAACCCTACTTCCTAATGTTGAGAGGGTCATTGAATGAAAGTATTTAATTTAGTTGTATACCTCTAGCATATGGTTGAAGAAATTTCATAGTTAAATTATTGGGATGACAAAAGTGATGATTTAAAGGTCAATGGGTACAATAAGAAATGCCCTTAAATGCCATTATATTGAATTGGTTGAATGGTATTTTCGAGGCTCTTAGCCAACATTTGACGAGCCACAGCTCCTCTTTTTTCAAGAATCCATACATCCCTTATCAGTGTATGGATAGTTATCTCTCGAGCACAGGTTTAGGTTCGGCCTCAATGGGAAAATAAAATAAAGCACCTAACAATGCATCTTCATAGACCAAGAACTACAAGATCACCCCATAATGAAAGGGGTGACGTAAATCTCTTTGTTGATAAAATTACCCTTCTTAATATTATCTTCAGTTTTCAGAAATAATTTCAATAACAAAAGATGTAGTTATAAACAAAATTGAATGGAGGGACACAGAGAGTTTAGCCAACCCTAAATCTCTCAGACGAGGAACTTCAATGATGATTATGAAGATTTTTTCTTTGATTTTCGCTCATTAAATTAAGGGACCAATGAGTTGCACATCACCTAGAACCGGTTGCACTTTATCACTTCAAAAAAAATTTGCATTCCACAGTAATGACTGCACTCCAAAAACAAACAAACAAAATTGCATTGCATTTCTTTGTCTTCTTCTTGAAAATTATAGAGGAACACAACACCAAAACATCAAAAACTCTATATTCAATTTTCAAAGCTACATGATCTACAAGTAAGGTAATAATCTAATGAAGCTCCTGCTAATGATAGATTTGGTGTAAAATCTACAAGAGGACTCCTACCAATGATGGGTTCTTTATCTATAGTACTTTGTTGGGATTTAACAAGTAGGGATAGGATGAAAATTAAAAATAAATAAATAACATTTTTTTAGGTTGGAGTGCAATCGATACTAGGTCATGTGCAACTAATCAGTTCCTAAATTAATCGGAGTTACTATTTTGTATGTAATGCTTCAATCTGTATTTTTAGGAGAGTTGCCATTGGCACCCCAATTTTTACTTATTACACCCCAATTAAAAATAAAGAAAATAAGCTAGTAGTTGAGCATAAGTAAAAGTTGGGGTGCCAATAGCAGCTCTCTCATCTTTTTGCTTAGATTTTTATTTTTTTGGGTTTAAGATTTTATATGAGCCTTGTGGACACGGGATTTTCAATATTTTAAAACATCCCTCCAA
Source organism: Akebia trifoliata (assembly GCF_017979445.1). NCBI lineage: Eukaryota > Viridiplantae > Streptophyta > Magnoliopsida > Ranunculales > Lardizabalaceae > Akebia > Akebia trifoliata. Next base: position 10,616,483 of record NC_141387.1, read on the forward strand.
TTTGGGGTGTTTTGGAGTCGCCACCATTCAAATGCGGAATTGGGTGTGAATGGTCACCCGAATTTGTATTTTTTGAAAAACATGTCATTTAGACATTTGATGACTCACATATGGATAGAGCATATTTGGTCCAACCTTGATTCAAGGTAAGGGGGTCCATTTATGGAGTAGGGAAGGTGTTAGGCACCCTACTCCATCCACGTAATGTGGTAACCTCGGATTCGATTTTTTTTTTTAAATAAAGAAAATAAAAAAAAAATAAAAACATTTGATGTGTGCCCTCAAGTGTGAGGGGCTTTCGATATAGATCCAAATCATTGAGGGCACCCTTATGAAGAAGGGGCCCTTTGGTGATTTAGACCATAGTGGTGTGTGCAAATGTGTGGAGAAAAGGAAAGTAGAAGAGGGGGGTTGAGGGGGGTGTTCCTTTTGTCAACCCACCTTGACCTTCCTTGACTTCCTTTAACCTTCCTTGACTTCTTCTTCTTTGCTTGATTTGTTTGAGAGAAGGTTGAGAGTTGAGAGTTGAGAGTAGAGTAGGAGTAGAGAGTTGAGGTGAGTTGTGGTTTTTTAGAGATTTTTTTGTCAAATTTTCATTAGTTGTTATAAGGGGAGAATGGGTGGGTTTTTATAGAAGTTGGAGGGTTATTTTAGGGGTATAATGGGGTGAAGAATTGAGAAGTGATAGAATGGTATGGGGTTTAAGAGAAGGGTGGGTGTAATTTGATGGAGGTTGGAGGGTATTTAGGGAAGGAGGGTTAAATGGGTTGTTTACAACCCAAATGGGTTGGATCCAACCCAACCCATTTAGGTTGAGTGTTTGGTGAGGGGAATTGATGAGAGTGGTTGAGAGGATGAGATTGTTTAAAGGGGGTAATTAATTGGTGGTTGTGATTAAGTGGTGTTTGATTTAAGAGAATGGAGGATTTAAGAGGGTGGTTGATGATATTTTGGGAGGGTGAGGGAGATGATGACATGTGTCAAAGTGGGTGGAAATGAAGGGTGGAGATGAGTTGATGGGAAAGGATGAGTGTTTGATTTGAGAGGATGGGTGTAGGTGTAAGTTGTAGAGATGAGTTTTGTAGGAAATGATGGGAGTAGATTAGGGGAGGGTGATAGGTTATAAGTATTTGATTTGAGAGAATGGATATGATAGGTTAGGGTAGAGTTATGGGTTGAATTAATTTTTGGAGGGAAGTAATGGAGTTGGTTGGTTGGATGAGGGAGGTGGAAGGGGGTGATGACATGTGTCATATTGGGTGATTGGTTGTGATGTTGGGCTTAGGTAGAGAATTGGGCTTGGGTAATGTGTTGGGTTGAGTTGAATGGGCTTGGGTAGTGGGTAGGATAAGGATGGGTTTAGACTTGTATTGGGTTGGATTGATGAATGTAGGAGGGTGATGAGGTGTTGGGCCCATGGGCCACGTGAAAGGCCTTGGGCCGTTTATTAAAAATAAGATGACAAAATTTATTGGATTTTTGGTAGGTTTGGGCTTCGGAGCCAATTTCGATTTTTGCTATTTTTGGGGCACTTTGCGTCGAGGGCCCGCTCAAATTTGGGTGTCTACAGCTGCCCCTCTTTGCAGGATTTGCGTGCAAAGAACTGCAAAGAATAGACGAAACCCTGATTTGTACGGGCCCGAGGATTTTGCTCAGACAAGTTTTGAAAATACTGATTTGGTTTGATGAATTTGATGGTAAGAAGTGGCTACCCAAGCACGGGGTCTGACAGGGTGAGCCTTTTGATTTCCTCGACCTCGTGGCGCGGAGCTCTTGTGAGGTCTCGGATTTGTGGTAGTTTAGAGAAAAACTTTGAAACGGGAGTTTTCTAACAAGTCTTGGACAAATGAGTTGAGCTTTTGCAAAAATACTGTTTTTCGATTTTTTTGATTTTTTTGATTTTTTATTTTTTCGAGATTTTTTTTATTTTTTATTTTTATTGATTTTTGATTTTTTTTTTTTTGTAATGATGCATTTGATTCTCAATGGTGCAAGCAATATGATTGTTAACAGTTGCCACAGATCTAAGAGAGAGTTTTGCTGTTGCTGGACCACATGCAATATGGTTGTTAACAGTTGTCACTGATCCAAGAGAGAGTTTTGCTGTCGCTGGACCACATGCAATATGGTTGTTAACAACTGTCACTGGTCCAAGAGAGAGTTTTGCTGTTGTTGGACCACATGCAATATGGTTGTTAACAGCTGTCACTGATCCGAGAGAGAGTTTTGCTGTCGCTGGACCACATGCAATATGGTTGTTAACAGCTGTCACTGGTCCAAGAGAGAGTTTTGCTGTTGGAACACAAGCTAATCCCCTCGGTATGTTGTTTACAATACCTTACAAAGAAACTCTCTCAAGTAGAAATCAGAGGTGGAGGGACTTTGAAATTCTGCTGTCATCACTTGAAGGGCTCCATTGTAGTTTTCTGCTAACCCGTTGATACGACCTCAAGAGTCGTTGCTCTTGAAACAATGATGGGTCAATGATTCACATCTATAAGGATCTCAACAAGGTTAATGTGATTCATGATAACAATGGCAGTTTCTCGAGGAGTTTCTGACTTCAATCCAAATGGTTTTGGCCCAATTCCCCTCGGAAATGTTTGCATGTACTCATCTTCACTTAGAATGATCAAGGTTATGTACCTACAATGGTTTTCCTCAGTAGGCCCGGCGATTGATCTCAAGAGAAGCTTGCTTAGGGTCCTTGTTTTAATGCCTTCGGGTCTTACCTGGTGAGTCATGATGCTTTGGATGCTGAGGTAGTGGTGATGAGGCAAGCTGCTCGAATCCATACCTTGGAAGAGAGATTTTTTTTTTTTACTTACTCGGCCTCAGGTGTATCTATTGCTTTGGAAAACATGAAGTTTGAGTAAGTCCTAGATTTTTCATCACTGGCCAAAATAGTAATTTTGAAAGTATTTGAATTTTTGGTGATTTGTCTTTGTCGAATTGATATTGTAGATCCAAAATATGAAGACTTTTTGAAAAACCTTTGTTATCTCGATGATATTGGTGCTTTTGCCAACACTGAGGACATAGATGTCAGCAGTTCTCAGGCTCTTTTTAGAGTCATCCCCAGTGCCCCAGTACTGGGTGAATATCGATCGAGCAATGGGACTTAGGATTTTGGAAAATTTTTCGCCGTTCACAGTTTATACTCATGCGGGCCAGGAGTTTTTTTTTTTGTTTTTTGTTTTTTTTGTTTTTGTTTTGTTTTTTTTTTGTCCCCTTATTGCCCCTGGTGCCAGTTACGGTTTTCACCAGACCCGGTTTCCACATTTTTGCGCATCGATGCCTTTTTGGGTTTTCATCGTGCCGGTGGTTTTGATCTTGCCATAATCTGATTTTTTTACTCATAGCGCCCTTTCGGGTTTTCACTATGCCCTTTCAGACTATGCTTGTATTTTTTTGGATTTTTTCATTACAGATCTTATTTGGAGCCTCTGCGTCTTTGTGGCTTGGTGACTCAAGTTGAGCTGCGAGATCGGCGACTCTACTCTTGTAGTGGCACTCTTTCTTGAGTAACAGATCTAGATTCCCTTCTCGAGTTTGCTGACGACTATTCGTGGCTAGGCAACTCAAGTTGAGCCGCGAGATTGGCTACTCTACACGTCGAGTACTCTTTTTTTTCGAATTTCCGACCCAGACTCCCCTCTCGCGTCTTCCAACGACTAATAAGACTTGAGGACCAGATCAAGCTGCCAGATCATTGGTGCTGCCATCGTCATTATGATGCCTTAGAACATTCCCTGATCCGAAAGGACTTTTAATGGGACGAAGTGTTGGCTAAGGCTGTGTGTAGTGGAAAGATACAAAAAAGGTTAAGGTCTAAGTTTATCTGAAGTGGGCTAGACATGGGGTTCATCTATTTTTGTTTCGAAAAGGTGATCTATGTCTCCTCCCAGCGTCTCTCGAACTTGTTTAGGCTGGAGATTTGGGTCGAGCTTAGATCAAGTGTCCGAGTTTGCTTGGATTTTTTTGATTTTTTTGTATTTTTAGCCGTTCACAGTTTATCCTCATGCGGGCCAGGAGTACTTTGACTTTTTGATTTTCTTCTCTTTTTTTTTTTTTTTTTTTTTGTAACGTTGACTTGCCCCAGTCTTGGGTTAAGAAATGAATGTGATGGCTCAAAGGGGTTGACTAGGGTTAGATAGTTTGTTTGGGATAGCAAAGATGGCCTTTCGTCATCTCAGGGTCAGATCTCAAGCGTAGTATTTTTTAACGATGTCAGCATTGATCGGCTGAGGGAAGATTTGTCCGTCCATTTCTGTAAGGATCAAAGCTCCTCCCGTCATTACCTTCTGCACAATGAATGGTCCCTCGTAATTTGGTCTGAATTTTCCCCTAGCATCTTCTTGTATTGGTAAGATCTTTTTCAAGACCAGGTCTCCTGGTGAGAAATTTCTAGGTTTGACTTTCTTGTTGTAGGCCCGTGCGATTCGTCTTTGATAGATTTGGCCATGACAAATAGCTGCGAGACGTTTTTCCTCTATCAGATTTAGTTGATCAAATCGGGCTTGAACCCATTCTGTTTCATCCAACTCTACTTCCTTTAAGATTCGGAGGGAGGGAATCTCAACCTCGACGGGTAAGACTGCTTCCATTCCATACACCAATGAGTACGGAGTTGCCCCAGTTGAGGTTCGAAATGAAGTCCGATAAGCATGAAGAGCGAAAGGCAACATGTCATGCCAATCTTTGTAAGTGACTGCCATCTTTTCGATGATTCTTTTGATATTCTTGTTGGCAGCCTCAACTGCTCCGTTCATTTTGGGTCGGTAAGGTACAGAGTTGTGATGAGTGATCTGAAAGTCCTCGCACATCTTGATCATATCTCTATTCTTGAAATTCTTGGCGTTGTCGGTTACCAAACCACTAGGGAGTCCGTATCTGCAGATAATGTTGTTCTTGACAAACTTCAGAACACTGCTCTTTGTGAATTGGCATAAGAGGCTGCTTCTACCCATTTCGTAAAATAATCGATAGCGACCAGGATGAAGCGGTGCCCATTTGAAGCTTTTGGCGAAATCTGTCCAATAACGTCCATGCCCCAGAGTGAGAAGGGCCAGGGAGTAGTCATGTTGTGCAATTCTGATGGTGGCGCGTTGATCTTATTGGCATAGATCTGGCAGAGGTGGCATTTACGGACGTGTTGATAACAATCACTTTCCATGGTTGTCTAGTAATATCCCATTCTCATGATCTTTTTAGCAAGCATGTGACCATTCATGTGGTGTCCGCAGACTCCACCATGCACTGTTTCGATCAGTCGTTTTGCTTCTATTTCTGCCACACATCGGAGTAACACTTCATGATGTGACTTCTTGTACAGAATGCCATTGCTCATGAAGAATTGGCCTGCTAGCTTCTGGATAGTCCTTCGATCGTTAGACGTTGCGTCTGATGGGATAGTTCGATCTTCGAGATAGGCTTTGATGTCTGAATACCATGGTTTTTCTTCAGATTTTTCAACTTCGACGGGTAGGCAGTAAGCTGGCTCGTCTTGAAGTCCAATCTCAATAGGGTCAATGACTAAGTCCTCTGAGATACTGATCATGGAAGCGAGCGTTGCTAGTGCATCAACAAATTGATTCTTGGCTCTCGGCATATAAGTAAATGAGATTCTATTGAAGCGTGAGCTTAGTTCTTCTAGATACTCATGGTAGGGGATCAATCTTTGCTCTCGAGTCTTCCATTCTCCAGTCGTCTGATAGACCACTAAGCTTGAATCTCCGAAAACGTCGATCTCATCTACCTCAAGATCTAATGATGCTTTCAACCCTGCTATGCATGCTTCGTATTCAGCCTCGTTGTTGGAACATTGGAACTTCAGTCTGATTGCAATTGGCACGTGAGACCCATCTGGTTTGATCACGACTGCTCCTATTCCGTTTCCCTTCTGATTCGTCGCTCCGTCAAAGTACATTTTCCAGCCTGGTTCTTCATCATCGTCCTCCATTTCTGTGAGCAATATGGCTTCATCAGGAAAGTTTGTCTTCAATGGTTCGTAATCAGGCAATGGATGCTCGGCTAAGTGGTCGGCGATGGCTTGCCCTTTGATGGCCTTTTGAGTGACATAGGTGATGTCAAACTCAGATAATAGTAATTGCCATTTCGCAGTACGACCCGTTAGTCCTGGTTTTTCGAAGAGATACTTGAGAGGGTCCATTCGAGCGATGAGCATAGTCGAGTAGCTGAGGAAATAGTGGCGTAGTCGTTGAGATGCCCATACCAGTGCGCAGCAAGTCTTCTCGAGTGCCGAATACTTTGCCTCATAATCAGTGAATTTCTTGCTGAGATAGTAAATGGCTTGCTCTTTTCTACCTGATTCATCGTGTTGCCCCAGTACACAGCCCATAGACGTTTCTTGCACCGAGATATACATTAGTAAGGGTCGTCCTGGCGTAGGAGGAACCAAAACTGGTGGATTGAACAGATATTTCTTTATCTTTTCGAAGGCTTCTTGACAATCCTGGTTCCATGCTTTTGGCGTATCTTTTCTGAGCAGCTTAAATACTGGTTCACAGATAGGCGTGAGTTGTGCGATGAATCTGCTGATATATTGTATTCTACCCAGAAATGCTCGGACATCCTTTTCTGATACCGGTGCTTTCATTTCAAGAATGTACTTGGTCTTTGCTGGATCTATCTCAATGCCTCTTCTACTGACAATGAAGCCCAATAACTTGCCTGATGTTGCCCCGAATACACACTTTGCTGGGTTGAGCCTTAAGCTGTATTTCCTTAGCCTGTCGAACAACTTTTTCAGATTTACCAGATGGTCCTTCTATACCAGATTTAGCGATCATGTCATCTACGTAGACTTCCATTTCTTTATTGATCATGTCGTGGAACAAAGCTGTCATTGCGCGCTGATAAGTTGCCCCTGCATTTTTAAGCCCGAATGGCATGACTTTGTAATGAAAAGTGCCCCAGGGTGTAATGAATGATGTCTTTTCTTGGTCTTCTTCTGCCATTTTTATCTGATTGTACCCGGAGAACCCATCCATGAATGAGAACATACCATGCCCTGCTGTGCTATCGACTAGAGTGTCGATGTGAGGTAATGGAAAATCATCCTTAGGACTGGCTTTGTTCAAATCCCGATAGTCGACACACATTCTTACTTTCCCGTCCTTCTTTGGTACCGGAACGACATTGGCTAGCCATTCGGGGTACGTGGAGACTGCGAGAAATCCTGCTTGAAACTGTTTCATTACTTCGTCTTTGACTTTGAGTGTCCACTCTGGCTTGAGCCTTCTCAACTTTTGCTTGATCGGCTTGCTCCCAGGTGCGATTGGCAACTTATGAACAACAAGATCCGTGTCCAAACCGGGCATATCTTTGTAGGACCAGGCGAAGATGTCTTGATAGTTACGCAGTAGTTCAATCATTTCTTCCTTTTGCTGAGGGGTTAAGAAGGCTCCGATTTTTACCACACGTGGGTCATCTTCAGTGCCACGGTTAACTGAGTCTGTATCCTCGATGTTTGGCTGAACACCTTTTTCGTGTCGTTCTAACATGTCCTTGATTTCTTTAGGAGGGTATTCCACTTCGTCCTCAGACTCTTCTTCAATTCCCATGAGGTCGAAGTCGAGTTCGAGATCGAAGTCATACTCGTCCTTTTCATATTCTGTTCTGTCCAAAGGTCAATCCGATTGAAACAAATCCCTTAAATTCTGTGAAAACTCTTTTTTTTGGTTTTTGGAATATATCTGTTTTTTTGAGATTTTGAAAACTTTTTGATTTTTTTTTTTGAAGACTTTTTGATTTTTTTGATTTTTGAAGAATTTTTGATTTTTTTGGCTTTTGAATGCTATTTTTCGGACATCTGAAATAAGAAGAACAATCATGCATTAGTAAAGATAGGGAGCCCTCAAAACAGTCTTTACCCGAGGACGAGGGCTCGTTATGATCCTCGGGCAAACTGATGTCGCCTAACAACGTTTTTTTTTATAGAGGCTATGGTAGCCTCAAGGGTTAGAGGGAACTCTTCCCAATTGTTCAGAGTCTCCCCTTCTCTGAGGGGACGAATGAGATGTGAAAGTGATGTGTTGGATGATTTGATTGGTGGTTCGTCAGCGTGGCGCTAGATTGTTTGAGAAAAAAGAATTACATCAGCACGAAGCTGGCATCGACACGGAGTCGGTAAAGCATTTTGAAAGAAATGTCATCAGCACGGAGTCGGTAAAACAGTTGAAAAGAAATTACATCAGCACGGAGCTGGCATCGACACGGAGTCGGAAGAACATTTTGAAGAGAAATTACATCAACACGGAGCTGGCATCGACACGGAGTCGGTAGAACAGTTTGAAAAGAAATTACATCAGCACGGAGCTGGCATCGACACGGAGTCGGGAGAACATTTTGAAGATAAATTACATCAGCACGGAGCTGGCATCGACACGGAGTCGGAAGAACAGTTTGAAAAGAAATTACATCAGCACGGTGAAAGCGCCCTCGATCCGTAGGGTGCGCGGATCCGCTTTTGACCCTTGAGGTTTGGGAGTCGACACCTAGTTATTACGGTCTAGGAACCGATCAATGACTCTAAACGGATAAAAACTAATCTAAAACCAAAAAAACTGAATTCGGGGATCAAGTTACGGGGTTAGAAGGTGTTAGGCACCAACCCCGCCCGGCCAAAGCCGGTCTTTACTAAATTCCCAAGTAAATTACATTGCTAAAACTTAGATAAGAAAATAAATAAAAATAAAAGGTTTACCTTTCCGATGGCAAGGACTTGGTTCCCTCAGATCTGACAAAAAGAACTCCTTGTACCGTGCTCCCTTGCTTCGTTCTGCTTCCGGATTTGACTTCGGATCTCCGAGGCAAGGTATCTCCTTGTTTTTTGAATCTGAACTCTTCAAGTTCGTTGCGGATTTGGGGATGTTTTTAGAAGGCTTTTGGGTGTTTTCTAGACTAAAATTGAAGGAGGGATGTTAGCTAAGGAGTTGGGGCTCCAAAACTAGGGTTTATGGGGGGCTAGGAGAGCTTCTAGACCTACTTCTCTTAGGGTTTATAATTTGATACGAAAATAGGGTGTGAGCACCTCTATTTATAGATGTTTTTAGGGGTTGATTTGGATAGAGTTAGTGTTAAATTAGAGATCTTTTAATTAGAATTGTATTTTAGTTAAAATTGTTTTAGGTAGAATTGTGTTTTAATTAGAATTGTTTTAGGTAGAATTGTGTTTTAATTCAAATTGTTTTAGGTAGAATTGTTTTTTAGTTAGAACTCTATTAGATAGAGTTATTATTTAATTAGATCTCTATTATGACTTTTGGTCTTATTTGATTGACTTTTAATGTTTTGACTTTAGTCTTAATTGATTGACTTTTAATATCTTGACTTCAGTCTTGCTTAATTGACTTTAATTTTGACTTCAGTCTTACTTGATCGACTTTAATACCTTGACCTTAGTCTTGCTTGATTTATTTTGATTTTTGGAGAACCCTCTTCCATTATTTCTTTAATTTTTTGGACCCCCAAATGGAGGGGTCCTTAAAGAAATATCCCACGAACCCTCAACAATTTTGCCTGAGAGCCCGATTGATCGATTTTTTAGGTTCAAAATTTTAAATTAATTTCATTAATGTTTAAATTTAATTATTTAATGTTTTATTTATTAATTTCGAATTTTTTAATTATGAAAATTATGAAATTACCGTTTTGCCCCCGGAGAGGACTTTTCACGTTTTAAGTTGGTTTTTAATGTTCTAGGATGTTTTAGAATCGATTTTTCGTAAGGAATTCAATGAAAATATTGGTTTGTGTCATTTATGAAAATTTTTATGTGAAATGATTGTGAATTTTATGATGGGCATTTTCGTAATTTTGTCAAATTCTGTTAAAATTGGTGAAATGATCTATTTGGTTTTAATTTGTTATTTTATGTGTTCGAGAGAGTTTTCCTAAGCGTAACGTAGGCTCTAGGATTGTTTTGATGTCAGGGGTATTTTGGTAATTTGATCAATTTTTAGTGATTTTTATCGTAAAGCTTCTTTTTGGTCTGTAAGATGATGATTTCTATGTTTCTGGGGTTGTGTTTTCCTAGCGTAGCGTGGTTTCTAAGGTTTTGTCAGTTCGAGATACTTCATCCGGATTTCTGAAACACATCTGGTAACAAAATAAAGCAACGGAATACACATCCATCATTGGGAATCCTTGCGATCGGGTTGACAAGTTGATTAATCAGGCGGATGCAAAAATGGGGTGTCTACAGATGCCCCTCTTTGGCAGAGGGTTGAAGCAAACTAGATAGCAAATCTATCTTGGTAGATAGTGCGATATCCGAATGCCAAAGCTAGTGGCAGTTCATTTTGCAGCCTGATTTAGCAATTCGTCAAGGTGTTCGGATCCTTGAGGGTAAAGCTCTCCCCGAATTAAAAGGTTGTCAGGTCCTTGAGTGCTAACTCTCACTGATGGCGTCAGATCCTTGAATTTTAAAGAATTCTCCCTGACTAAAAGAACAAGTGTGCAAGTGTGTGCACTGTGTGAAACTGAGTAAAATCTGAGCATAAACTAAGCATAACTGAGCATAAATTGAGCATAAAAAAATTTAATGTCTTACTTTACCTACCATGGGTGAAAGAGTAATAAACAATTTTTTTTGGAAAGTTTTACTCTACCTACTCGGGGTGAAAGAGTAATGAATTCTTTTTCGGGAGTTCTACTCTACCTACTCGGGGTGAAAGAGTAATGAACTATTTTTTCTGGGAGTTTTACTCTACTTACTCGGGGCGAAAGAGTAATGAACTATTTTCGGGAGTTCTACTCTACCTACTCGGGGTGAAAGAGTAATGAACTATTTTTTCTGGGAGTCCTACTCTACATACTCGGGGTGAAAGAGTAATGGACTTATTTTCTGGGAGTTTTACTCTACCTACTCGGGGTGAAAGAGTAATGAACTATTTTCGGGAGTTCTACTATACCTACTCGGGGTGAAAGAGTAATGAACTATTTTCGAGAGTTCTACTCTACCTACTCGGGGTGAAAGAGTAATGAACTATTTTCGGGAGTTCTACTCTACCTACTCAGGGTGAAAGAGTAATGAACTATTTTTTTTGGGAGTTCTACTCTACCTACTCGGGGTGAAAGAGTAATGGACTTATTTTCTGGGAGTTTTACTCTACCTACTCGGGGTGAAAGAGTAATGAACTATTTTCGGGAGTTCTACTCTACCTACTCGGGGTGAAAGAGTAATGAACTATTTTCGGGAGTTCTACTCTACTTACTCAGGGTGAAAGAGTAATGAACTATTTTTTCTAGGAGTTCTACTCTACCTACTCGGGGTGAAAGAGTAATGGACTAATTTCATGGAGTTCTACTCTACATACTCGGGGTGAAAGAGTAATGAACTATCTAAGTATAATCTGAGAAAACCCTCGGCGATATCTGACTAAGCATAATCCGAGAAAACCCTCAGCGATAACTGAGCAAAATCCAAGATAACCCTTGGCGGCATCTGAGCAAAATCCAAGATAACCCTTGGCGGAAACTGAGCAAAATCCAAGATAACCCTTGGCGGCAACTGAGCAAAATCCAAGATAACCCTTGGCGGAGACTGAGCAAAATCCAAGATAACCCTTGGCGGCAACTGAGCAAAATCCAAGATAACCCTGGGCGGAGACTGAGCAAAATCCAAGATAACCCTTGGCGACAACTGAGCAAAATCCAAGATAACCCTTGGCGGCAACTGAGCAAAATCCAAGATAACCCTTGGTGGCAACTGAGCAAAATCCAAGATAACCCTTGGCGGAGACTGAACAAAATCCAAGATAACCCTTGGCGGAGACTGAGCAAAACTGGCAAAGGAATGAATGAATTTTGGAGAAAACTGATTAGAATGAATCGGAGAACGAATAAATCTGGAAGATAATGAATCTGGAAGAGAAATGATTGATTCCAAGAATGATTGAATCTGGAAAAGAATCTGGAAAACGAAAGAATGTTATATCTCCTATGTGAGATCCAATATGCTTTTGTTTGAACCTCAAGGATTTATCAAAAAGTTTTATGAATTTAAAACCTGAGTTTTTATTTCTTTTGAACCTCAAAAGTTTTTCGAAAGAACTGTTATCAAGAGGGTAACCTTACTTTGGGGTTCCTATTATTTTTTAGGATTAACATTGCTCGAAGATAAAATGCCCCTAGTTTGACAATGACCATGGCCTTGAAAATAATTGAACACATCATAAAAAAATGCCCCTAGTATAAGGGGGAAAAGTTACATTAACAAAAGAAAGAAAATGCCCCTTGTATGAAGGTTTGAAATAATTGATTACCACAAGCGCAATAAAGACTCAACTTTTAATTTTGAATTTTTATATTGAAGATTTTGAGTCAGGCTCAAGAGTACAAAATTATTTCCTTTCGAGACTCATCATAGAATTCACCCTTATCTCCCTTGGTTCACTTGGGGTAGTAAACATTTTCAGATCGATCGTAGACAAGATACTTGGGGCTTCTGAGTCTATGCCTGGTTTAAGCTAAGTATTGAACTTGATTATTCGGACTTCTGATGTTTCAGCTCGGACCGCTCTCAGCTTGGGATTTTCTTCTGTTTTTCTTTGTTGCTCTAACTTTTGCCTAGATCGCCTTTTTAGGTTTTCAATCTAGCGAGCTTGCTCTTGCTTTTGCCTAGATCGCCTTTTCAGGTTTTCGATCTAGCTAGCTTACAATTTTTTCTTTTTTCTTTGCTCTAATTGTTGCCAAGGTCGTCCTTTCAGATTTTCAACCTTGCGAGCTTACCTTAATTTTTGCCTAAGCCGCCCTTTTTGGGTTTTCAACTTAGCAAATTTTTTTCTTCTTCTTCCCTTCTGAACTTCTGGAGTTGCTGTCTGATCATGCTTTTCTATCTTCCTTGACTTCTCGCACGGTACTTAGGAGGACTTTCATGGGTAAGCTTAGGACTGGGTATAAAAAGAAAGGGATTTTGAGGCTCAAAAACCCAAATGCCCCTTGTGTGACATTTCCTTTTAAATTATTTTCTTTTTCCTTGAATTTTCTTTCCCACTTTGACAATTTTTTTCTTTTGAATTTTTTTTAAGATTTTTTCTTTGTCGAGAAATTTATTTTTATTTTTTGATGTGGTCGGGCCTGAAGTAACTTCTCAGGTTGCCTATGTACCCCAGAATTTTGGGATCAGACCAAAACGTAGTTCGAAACTTCCCTCCCCTAGGTTAGGTGATCGAGCTAAGAAAGAAAAAGGCATAATTTTTCTTTTTGAAAAAGGTTGCAAAGGGGTTGAGAAAGGATATATTGAATTGGGTAACAAGAGAATTGATTTGACCAAAGATGGCCTCCTTAAATGTAGTACCATTCGATCCGATCAAGGTTAGTTGACTCTGGTAGTTCACTTCCATCATGATCTTGAAGTCTGACGACTTTTCCAGACAGTATTTCCTTAATGAATGAATTTCTCCAATTAGGTTCAGACTTTCTCCTATAGTCGAGGAGGAGTGTCCAATTTTCTTTGAAGTCTGACAGTTAAATCCTTGACTTGTAAATGATGAGCTTTGACCTTTTTGTCCAATGCACGGGTGACTCTTCTTAGATAAGTTTGCACATGGTACAGGGCTTTAACTCGTTTTCTTCTATCAAGTTCAATTCTTCATACTGCTGACGAACCCAATCTGTTTCTAACAAATGATTTTCCAACAAGACCCTGAGAGACGGAATTTCCATTTCAACTGGTAAGACTGCTTCCATGCCATACACTAAGGAGTAGGGAATAGCTCCAATATAAGATAGCATTGAAGTAAGATGTGCCCCTAGTGTGAATGGTAACTTTTCTAACTAATCCTGATGTGATTGACACATTTCCCTGATGATTGTTTTGAGATTTTTTACTAGCTGCTTCAACCTTTCCATTGATCTGATAACGGTAGGGGGATGATTTGTGCTTCCGGATCTTCAACTTTAAACATAGAGTAATGATTTATGCTTTGAAGTACGACCCATTATCAGAGATTAGTTCAAAAGGTACCCCCATATCGATTGATAATATGTGATTTGCAACTTAAGATGTAGTGAGGATAGCACTGATACATTTTATAATATCTTCTTTGATTCCATTGATATAGACGAGTATCTATTTCATGTTGAACAACACCCAAGCTTGTACCTAACATACCCTCATATGATCACACGAACAAGTCTTTTGAAATTTCTGAGAGAATTCATTATCCCCTTGTGTTCCTCTAGAGATAAGATGGCTTCTATTTGAATCTCTTTAGGAATTTATTTCCGTTCCGAGGTCAATGACCTTTGCTTTCTTGAGCCCGACTCTTATCTTCTTGTCTTTAAAACTAAATTATTAGTTAATTCGTTAATGCGCTCGAGATATTCAAAAATTTCTTTTGTACGATCAATTCAGAAGGGGCGACAGACACCTCTATAAACTCGACGAACTAACTTGACTCAATAAGAAAGAGTAGGCTCAATCTAAGGAAGACATGACCTTGCAAGAAAAAAGGACTCGAGCTAACCCAAATGACCCATGAAAACTCAAGACTACCCAAAACGGGCTTGATGAGAACTGAGACATTACTTACAACCGGTAGGATTGAAGCACTATGATTTTCAAAGAACAATTGGATGATGTTGAGAAATTTTGAGGTCATTTCTGACTGTTGACTTGATATTGACATTTACTCTAACTGACCGGATTTACAACCCTAGCTAGACGACAGACGATTGAGCTTAGATACAATGATAACCCTTAAACCTCTTTGAAGGTGAATTTAACCAATTTCAGTGTCACCCCCTTGATAACATTTTAAATGAACACTGAGATTTTATTGAATTTTGTGCACCAATCCATTAAAAAGTTCATCCATTTAATGATTATTCAGAAGAAAAATAATTTTACTGCACTCTTAAAAAATATTGACAAATAATGTTTTCATTGAATAACAACTTCAAACATATTTCAATAATTTTTCATGCAAATATATATCTTTTGTAAATCATTTTTCCTTCATTTTCTTTTCTTTTAGAAAATATTTTCTTCTGGAAAACATTTTTTCTCTGAAAAATAGTTTTTATTTGGAAAACATTTTCTCTTGGAAAATCTTGTTCTTATGGAAAACATTTTTTAGAAAATATTTTTTCTAGAGAATAACACTTTTTCTAGAAAACACTTCTTTTGGAAAACATTTTTTCCTAGAAAATACTTTCTTTTTCTTCTTTGAAAATTCGATTTCCATTTTGATTTAAATGGCCTGGTCCGTCATGATTGTTGGATCGGGATGGACTGGGTCATTATTGTAAAAGAACGGATTTTTTTATTGGATCGGTGCACCCATTTTACTTTTCAAAAGCAACATTTTTATCCTTGAGATCAATTATGCACTCGGATCTCATCATTCACATCACTTACATACATTCATCAATCAACGGACTCCATTCAATAAACAACCCGGGAACACCCACAATAAGTTCGAGTCGTGACCTATTGGGAAGGTTTCTAGACTCTAAGCTTACTACATGCAATGCATTTTTTATCTGGCCACCTTTGCCCAAGCACACCTATATACCTTTCGATACGTGGTGACTTGGTTTGATATACCGTATAGGTGATAATCTAAAACCTCAATTCACTTCTCTGAAGTCAAAAACAGTCAGTTCGATCTCCAGTTGAGAGGTGGCGCACAATGCTGAGCAAGGGCCCACTTAAATACCTCTCGTCTAGAATAGACGTAGTCTATCCCCCTCGTACAGTAGGGTACAACGGGGCAAGATCTTGCTTAGACACCGGTTTTGACCAAGAAGTGCAATTGATATACTTAGATTACCTTTTATACCTACGGGTACGAGTCAAGAGTTGTAGCTTTCATAAATGGTTTGGCATCCCACGAGGGGACCGACCACGTACTAGTACTACGTTGGCAATCGGGACATGAGACTGTGTGGCTTACAATAGGTCAAAGGCTCAGGTCGCTCTAGCCTGGGTGCATCAATATATCTCTCAGAATCACCTGATCAGACGGTATTAATGCCCCCAGTTTGATATACCCTAAGGTACGTGACTGGAGTTGTGGGTTTCATGAATGACGTCGCATCTCCGAAGAGACCGGGCCACGCACTAGTGCCACGTTGGCTAAATGGGACGTGTAAGTGAGTAAAGCAGTAAACGTGCATGTGGTGTGTGCAAAACAGGGTGGGGTGTGCCCGGGGCCTTTTTCAAACAAATGGGCCCATGGGTCCAATCAAGCCAATCAAGAGAGGATATTAAATCATACAAGTGCAAGCAAACATCGATCAGGAACATACTCATATGGTTTAATTCAAGCTTTAAACGTGCACATCTCTAGCATTCATCACTTAGCAAATCAATTAATAAATAAGGACCTATAATAATTAATTAGATCTAATCATCGCAATAGGCACAATTTTTATAATTTTTAAGGTCCAATCAATGATCACTTTTGGGTGATCCAAAATAAATCGAGATTCCAATCGGTGTTACATTGATGATAGAATGACAATGGTTGAGATGAGCTCACTCTCAAGAACATTAATTGTGCCAACATTAGATAAATTCAGATTTTCTGTGAATTAGGAAAATACAATCTGAACTTGCATCGATGATATCTAAGGCTCTCGATAACGAAATCAAGTGAACTCAAGTTCTAAATTAATCTACTCGATGAGATCTACATTTTATTAATAGATGTTCAGACTTAGTTCTCACCAGAATGTTCTGTAAAAACGTTTTAACGTTGCTGTCCCAACTTTCATTCAGAAAAAATTCCAGATTTACAGATTGAAATTGCATCGATGATATCTAAGGCTTCCGATAACGAAATTGAGTGAACTCAAGTTCTAAATTAATCTACTCGATGAGATTTACGTTTTATTAATAGGTTCCCAGATTTAATTCTCATTAGAATGTTCTGTAAAAAAGTTTTAACATTGCTGTCCTAACTTTCATTCAGAAATAATTCCAGATTTACAGATTGAACTTGCATCGATGATATCTAAGGCTTCTGATAACGAAATTGAGTGAACTCAAGTTCTAAATTAATCTAATCGATAAGATCTACGTTTTATTAAGAGGTTCTCAGACTTAATTCTTACTAGAATGTTCTGTAAAAAAATTTTAACGTTGCTGTCCCAACTTTCATTCAGAAATAATTCCAGATTTATAGATTGAACTTGCATCGATGATATCTAAGGCTTCCGATAACGAAATTAAGTGAACTCAGATTCTAAATTAATCTACTCGACGAGATCTATGTTTTATTAAGAGGCTCTCAGACATAATTCTCACTAGAATATTCTCTAAAAACGTTTTAATATTTCTGTCCAACCTTCATCATTCCATCAATTTGAATCTTTCATTATTTATGGGTCATCAAAAAGTGATCCTTAATTGAAAAAAAAAATGCAATACCCAAAATCATCTACAATCAAAAAAATAAAAATAAAAATAAACAGAAAAAATAAATAAAATAAATCCAACTAAATAATAAAAAAACTAGGTCATCTTGGCAATGCTCCCATACTTGGGGTTTTTCAAGTTTGATCCTCAATAGTCCCCAGTGGAGTCGCCACTGAAAGCGCCCTCGATCCGTGGGGTGCGCGGATCCGCTTTTGATCCTTGAGGTTTGGGAGTCGCCACCTAGTTATTACGGTCTAGGAACCGATCAATGACTCTAAACGGATAAAAACTAATCTAAAACCAAAAAAACTGAATTCGGGGATCAAGTTACGGGGTTAGAAGGTGTTAGGCACCAATCCCGCCCGGTCAAAGCCGGTCTTTACTAAATTCCCAAGTAAATTACATTGCTAAAACCTAGATAAGAAAATAAATAAAAATAAAAGGTTTACCTTTCCGATGGCAAGGACTTGGTTCCCTCAGATCTGACAAAAAGAACTCCTTGTACCGTGCTCCCTTGCTTCGTTCTGCTTCCGGATTTGACTTCGGATCTCCGAGGCAAGGTATCTCCTTGTTTTTTGAATCTGAACTCTTCAAGTTCGTTGCGGATTTGGGGATGTTTTTAGAAGGCTTTTGGGTGTTTTCTAGACTAAAATTGAAGGAGGGATGTTAGCTAAGGAGTTGGGGCTCCAAAACTAGGGTTTATGGGGGGCTAGGAGAGCTTCTAGACCTACTTCTCTTAGGGTTTATAATTTGATACGAAAATAGGGTGTGAGCACCTCTATTTATAGATGTTTTTAGGGGTTGATTTGGATAGAGTTAGTGTTAAATTAGAGATCTTTTAATTAGAATTGTATTTTAGTTAAAATTGTTTTAGGTAGAATTGTGTTTTAATTAGAATTGTTTTAGGTAGAATTGTGTTTTAATTCAAATTGTTTTAGGTAGAATTGTTTTTTAGTTAGAACTCTATTAGATAGAGTTATTATTTAATTAGATCTCTATTATGACTTTTGGTCTTATTTGATTGACTTTTAATGTTTTGACTTTAGTCTTAATTGATTGACTTTTAATATCTTGACTTCAGTCTTGCTTAATTGACTTTAATTTTGACTTCAGTCTTACTTGATCGACTTTAATACCTTGACCTTAGTCTTGCTTGATTTATTTTGATTTTTGGAGAACCCTCTTCCATTATTTCTTTAATTTTTTGGACCCCCAAATGGAGGGGTCCTTAAAGAAATATCTCACGAACCCTCAACAATTTTGCCTGAGAGCCCGATTGATCGATTTTTTAGGTTCAAAATTTTAAATTAATTTCATTAATGTTTAAATTTAATTATTTAATGTTTTATTTATTAATTTCGAATTTTTTAATTATGAAAATTATGAAATTACCGTTTTGCCCCCGGAGAGGACTTTTCACGTTTTAAGTTGGTTTTTAATGTTCTAGGATGTTTTAGAATCGATTTTTCGTAAGAAATTCAATGAAAATATTGGTTTGTGTCATTTATGAAAATTTTTATGTGAAATGATTGTGAACTTTATGAGGGGCATTTTCGTAATTTTGTCAAATTCTGTTAAAATTGGTGAAATGATCTATTTGGTTTTAATTTGTTATTTTATGTGTTCGAGAGAGTTTTCCTAAGCGTAACGTAGGCTCTAGGATTGTTTTGATGTCAGGGGTATTTTGGTAATTTGATCAATTTTTAGTGATTTTTATCGTAAAGCTTCTTTTTGGTCTGCAAGATTATGATTTCTATGTTTCTGGGGTTGTGTTTTCCTAGCGTAGCGTGGTTTCTAAGGTTTTGTTAGTTCGAGATACCTCATCCGGATTTCTGAAACACATCTGGTAAAAAAATAAAGCAACGGAATACACATCCATCATTGGGAATCCTTGCGATCGGGTTGACAAGTTGATTAATCAGGCGGATGCAAAAATGGGGTGTCTACACACGGAGCTGGCATCGACACGGAGTCGGTAAAACAGTTGAAAGGAAATTACATCAGCACGGAGCTGGCATCGACACGGAGTCGGTAAAACATTTTGAAAAGAAATTACATCAGCACGAAGCTGGCATCGACACGGAGTCGGTAAAACGTTTTTAAAAGAAATTACATCAGCACGGAGCTGGCATCGACACGGAGTCGGTAAAACAGTTGAAAAGAAATTACATCAGCACAGAGCTGGCATCGACACGGAGTCGGTAAAACAGTTGAAAAGAAATTATATCAGCATGGAGCTGGCATCGACACGGAGTCGGTAAAATATTTTGAAAAGAAATTACATCAGTACGAAGCTGGCATCGACACGGAGTCGGTAAAACGTTTTTAAAAGAAATTACATCAGCACGGAGCTGGCATCGACACGGAGTCGGTAAAACGTTTTTAAAAGAAATTACATCAGCACGGAGCTGGCATCAACACGGAGTCGGTAAAACGTTTTTAAAAGAAATTACATCAGCACGGAGCTGGCATCGACACGGAGTCGGTCAACATTTTGAAAAGAAATTACATCAGCACGGAGCTGGCATCGACACGGAGTCGGTAAAACGTTTTTTAAAAGAAATTACATCAGCACGGAGTCGGTAAACATTTTGAAAAGAAATTACATCAGCACGGAGCTGGCATCGACACGGAGTCGGTAAAATATTTTTAAAAGAAATTACATCAGCACGGAGCTGGCATCGACACGGAGTCGGTAAAACAGTTGAAAAGAAATTACATCAGCACGGAGCTGGCATCGACACGGAGTTGGGTAAAACGTTTTGAAAAGAAATTCCATCAGCACGGAGCTGGCATCGACACGGAGTCGGTAGAACAGTTTGAGAAGAAATTACATCAGCACGGAGCTGGCATCGACACGGAGTCGGTAAGACAGTTTGAAGAGAAATTACATCAGCACGAAGCTGGCATCGACACGGAGTCGGTAAAACGTTTTTTAAAAGAAATTACATCAGCACGGAGCTGGCATCGACACGGAGTCGGTAAAACGTTTTTAAAAGAAATTACATCAGCACGGAGCTGGCATCGACACGGAGTCGGTAAAACGTTTTTAAAAGAAATTACATCAGCGTTTTTAAAAGAAATTACATCAGCACGGAGCTGGCATCGACACGGAGTCGGTAAACATTTTGAAAAGAAATTACATCAGCACGGAGCTGGCATCGACACGGAGTCGGTAAAACATTTTTTTAAAAGAAATTACATCAGCACGGAGCTGGCATCGACACGGAGTCGATAAAACGTTTTTAAAAGAAATTACATCAGCACGGAGCTAGCATCGACACGGAGTCGGTAAAACATTTTAAAAAGAAATTACATCAGCACGGAGCTGGCATCGACACGGAGTCGGTAAAACATTTTGAAAAAGAAATTACATCAGCACAGAGCTGGCATCGACACGGAGTCGGGAAAACATTTTGAAAGGAAATTTCATCAGCACGGAGCTGGCATCGACACAGAGTCGGTAAATCGTTTTGAAAAAGCAATTTCATCAGCACGGAGCTGGCATCGACACGGAGTCGGTAAAGTATTTTAAAATGGTAGTTTCTGAAATAAATCGAGTTGGGAAAACCCATGTTTGTGGTAGCCTCCAATTCAGTTCTATGAAATCATCGCCGGCCAGGCCGATCTCCAAGGAAGAGGCGGCGCTTAATGGCGCTCTTAAATCACCTTGTTCCCTGAATAGACGTAGTCTATCCCCCTCGTATCAACAGGGTAAGATCTTTCTAGGCACCGACTTTGATCAAGGACTGCAATTGGTACTTTCCAAATTTTCTTTATTCTTTTATTTGTTTTTTTGTTTTTTTTTTTTTTGAGAAAGTTGCATGCATTTGAATTGATTGATCGGTTGTTATCTTTGTTAGATCATAGATGGATCGTGGACTTGATTCGATATGGGTCGTGGACCCGATTCGAAATGGATATGGGTCATGGACCCAATTGAGGTTGGTCTGGGTTGTGGACCCAATTGAGATGGGTCTGGATCGGAGACCCGGTTGAAATGGATCTGGGTCGTGGACCCAGTTGAAATGGATCGGGGTCGTGAACCCAGTTTGATTGGATCTGGGTCGTGCCCAGTTGACATGGATCTGGGTCGTAGACCCAGTTGAAGTGGATCTGTGTCGTGGACCCAGTTGAAGTGGATCTGGTTCATGCCCAGCTGAAATGGATCTGGGTCGTGGACCCAGTTTGATTGGATCTGGGTCGTGCCCAGTTGACATGGATCTGGGTCGTGGACCCAGTTGAAGTGGATCTGGTTCATGCCCAGCTGAAATGGATCTGGGTCGTGGACCCAGTTGAAGTGGATCTGGGTCGTGCCTAACTGAAATGGGTATGGGTCGTGGACCCAGTTGGATTGGATCTGGGTTGTGCCCAGTTGACATGGATCTGGGTCATGGACCCAGTTGGTTGGATCTGGGTTGTGGACCCAGTTTGGTTGGATCTGGGTCGTGGACCTAGTTGGCATGGATCTGGGTCGTGGACCCAGTTTGGATTGGATCTGGGTGGTGCCCAGTTGACATGGATCTGGGTCGTGGACCCAGTTGGTTGGATCTGGGTTGTGGACCCAGTTTGGTTGGATCTGGGTCGTGGACCCAGTTGGCATGGATCTGGGTCGTGGACCCAGTTGGCATGGATCTGGGTTGTGGACCCAGTTTGGTTGGATCTGGGTCGTGGACCCAGTTGGCATGGATCTGGGTCGTGGACCCAGTTGGATTGGATCTGGGTCGTGCCCAGTTGACATGGATCTGGGTCGTGGACCCAGTTGGTTGGATCTGGGTTGTGGACCCAGTTTGGTTGGATCTGGGTCGTGGACCCAGTTGGCATGGATCTGGGTCGTGGACCCAGTTGGTTGGATCTGGGTTGTGGACCCAGTTTGGTTGGATCTGGGTCGTGGACCCAGTTGGCATGGATCTGGGTCGTGCCCAGTTGACATGGATCTGGGTCGTGGACCCAGTTGGTTGGATCTGGGTTGTGGACCCAGTTTGGTTGGATCTGGGTCGTGGACCCAGTTTGGTTGGATCTGAGTCGTGGACCCAGTTGGCATGGATCTGGGTCGTGGACCCAGTTTGGTTGGATCTGGGTCGTGGACCCAGTTTGGAATGGATCTGGGTCATGGACCCATTTTAAAGTGTATACTCGATGAAGGACAAGTTTGATTATGACCGCGATTGATAGTGAGCCGCGTTGGGCAAAATTCGTTTGGAGCGAGATCGATTACAAGTGGTAGGCCCTGAGTTTTCTAGTAAAGTTAATCATTTGATCATTTTCAAGCTTTAAAACTCAAAACTAAAAAACTTCAAGAAGAAAAGTTGTTAAGACTGACGTAAGGAACGAAATGAGCAAAAAAAAATTTTTTATTTTTATTTTTAGGGTCCGTTTTTCAAGTACGGACCTAAGACTTTTTGGCTGGTCCGTGCTTCAAGTACGGACCAGAACATCAAAATTTTTTTTTTTTTTTTTTGGGGTCCGTTTTTAATGCACGGACCTAACACCTTTTTGCTGGTCCGTGCTTCAAGTACGGACCAGAACATCAAAATTTTTTTTTTTTTTTTACTGGTCCGTGCTTCATGCACGGACCTAAGAAAATTTGCCCAGTCCATTTTCTAAGCACGGACTTGACAAGATTTCTTGAGTCCGTGCTTCAAGTACGGACCAGAACCTTTTTTGGCCTTCCAACCTTGCACTGTTTTTGATCCTCATCCCATTTTGGCCCAAAATTTCTGGGTTTTGAGGCACATAGCCTCTATTTTTTGGCTTGGGCCACAAAAAATGTCACTTTTTTTTTTTTTTTGATGATGCAACTATAAATAAAACGACTTCCCCCTTTTACCTAGGGGGACATAAAACAACATGTAAAATGGGAAACTTCCTAATATCTATACAACTTGCCATCGTGGGCTACAAGAAAAGAAATAAAATTACAACACAAACACGTGGATGGATACGAAATTAAACTTTGGAAACCTTAGTGTCCTTTGTCTATTAGTTACGCTTCGATGCATGCGGTTTGTGGGTGGTTTTTCGGCTATCCATTCTTCAAACCTTGATGGACACCGAAGTGCACACATCTTGGGTTGGTGAATGGGATGGATGTTCTCCTCCCAGCCACCCAAAATAGCGATCTCGGGGGCTTGAGAGTATCGGCATCCGAGGTTAGAAATATAAAGAGAAGGGGGGTGGCTTATGCATAGGGGTATGAATCGCATGTGCATGTGCGTGCATTTTTTGAATCGTATCCATCCTTACATCCCTTGTCCAAAAATAAAAATAAATAAATAAACATATATAAATAAACATTACAACCATTCCCATGTGAAACTTGTGAAGTAAATAAAACAAAACAAACAAAGCAAACGTTAGTAGATAAATAAAAAGAAAACACAACAAAAAGGAAGGCGAACACATTTTTTTTTTTTTTAAATAACCAAATCAAAGAAGAGGGTCGGACCTACTAGTATTACCTTCCCAGCGGAGTCGCCAAGCTGTGGACACGGGATTTTCAATATTTTAAAACATCCCTCCACTTTGGGGTGTTTTGGAGTCGCCACCATTCAAATGCGGAATTGGGTGTGAATGGTCACCCGAATTTGTATTTTTTGAAAAACATGTCATTTAGACATTTGATGACTCACATATGGATAGAGCATATTTGGTCCAACCTTGATTCAAGGTAAGGGGGTCCATTTATGGAGTAGGGAAGGTGTTAGGCACCCTACTCCATCCACGTAATGTGGTAACCTCGGATTCGTTTTTTTTTTAAATAAAGAAAATAAAAATAAAAAAAAACATTTGATGTGTGCCCTCAAGTGTGAGGGGCTTTCGATATAGATCCAAATCATTGAGGGCACCCTTATGAAGAAGGGGCCCTTTGGTGATTTAGACCATAGTGGTGTGTGCAAATGTGTGGAGAAAAGGAAAGTAGAAGAGGGGGGTTGAGGGGGGTGTTCCTTTTGTCAACCCACCTTGACCTTCCTTGACTTCCTTTGACCTTCCTTGACTTCTTCTTCCTTGCTTGATTTGTTTGAGAGAAGGTTGAGAGTTGAGAGTTGAGAGTTGGGTGTTGAGAGTTGAGTAGGAGTAGAGAGTTGAGGTGAGTTGTGGTTTTTTAGAGATTTTTTTGTCAAATTTTCATTAGTTGTTATAAGGGGAGAATGGGTGGGTTTTTATAGAAGTTGGAGGGTTATTTTAGGGGTATAATGGGGTGAAGGATTGAGAAGTGATAGAATGGTATGGGGTTTAAGAGAAGGGTGGGTGTAATTTGATGGAGGTTGGAGGGTATTTAGGGAAGGGGGGTTAAATGGGTTGTTTACAACCCAAATGGGTTGGATCCAACCCAACCCATTTAGGTTGAGTGTTTGGTGAGGGGAATTGATGAGAGTGGTTGAGAGGATGAGATTGTTTAAAGGGGGTAATTAATTGGTGGTTGTGATTAAGTGGTGTTTGATTTAAGAGAATGGAGGATTTAAGAGGGTGGTTGATGATATTTTGGGAGGGTGAGGGAGATGATGACATGTGTCAAAGTGGGTGGAAATGAAGGGTGGAGATGAGTTGATGGGAAAGAATGGGTGTTTGATTTGAGATGATGGGTGTAGGTGTAGGTTGTAGAGATGGGTTTTGTAGGAAATGATGGGAGTAGATTAGGGGAGGGTGATAAGTTATAAGTGTTTGATTTGAGAGAATGGATAGGATAGGTTAGGGTAGAGTTATGGGTTGAATTAATTTTTGAAGGGAAGTAATGGAGTTGGTTGGTTGGATGAGGGAGGTGGAAGGGGGTGATGACATGTGTCATATTGGGTGATTGGTTGTGATGTTGGGCTTAGGTAGAGAATTGGGCTTGGGTAATGTGTTGGGTTGAGTTGAATGGGCTTGGGTAGTGGGTAGGATAAGGATGGGTTTAGACTTGCATTGGGTTGGATTGATGAATGTAGGAGGGTGATGAGGTGTTGGGCCCATGGGCCACGTGAAAGGCCTTGGGCCGTTTATTAAAAATAAGATGACAAAATTTATTGGATTTTTGGTAGGTTTGGGCTTCGGAGCCCATTCCGATTTTTGCTATTTTTGGGGCACTTTGCGTCGAGGGCCCGCTCAAATTTGGGTGTCTA
Source organism: Akebia trifoliata (assembly GCF_017979445.1). Lineage (NCBI taxonomy): Eukaryota > Viridiplantae > Streptophyta > Magnoliopsida > Ranunculales > Lardizabalaceae > Akebia > Akebia trifoliata. The sequence goes on from NC_141387.1 coordinate 10,641,977, forward strand.
CAAGCCTAATCAAAATTGTCAACAACTGAAATTGTTTGAACGTGTTATAATGTTTTTTTAATGTTGATATTATAATCTAGACCAAACCTTCATATTATTTGACGAGTGTGTTTTAATCTTTAAGAGCAGGATAAATAATTTAAGAAATTGGGGTGTGTTAAGTAAAAGTTGGGGTGCTGATAGCAGCTCTCATTTTAATTTAAGGACCAACTAGTTGCACATCACCTCGTATCAATTGCACTCCTACATACAAAAAATGCTTCTTCTTTTATTTTTTTTCCAATTCCCATCCTATCTCTACATTTTAGATCTCAAAAAAGAATTTTCTACCAGTAGTGATGATGAAGAACTCATCATTAACAAGAGCTCCTGAAAATTTCACACCAAACCTAGCATTAATAAGAGTTCCTATAAATTTTTACCCTATTTGTAGATCATGAAGCTTTAAAAACTAAAATTAGAGTTTATGAAGCTCTAATTCCTCTATGCATTTCAAGAAGGAGAGGAAAGAACGCAATGCAGCTTTTTATTTTATTTTGGAGATCAATTATAACAATGAGGGCAAATCCGTTTTTAAAGTGATGAAGTGCAACTGGTACCAGGTGATGTGCAACTAGTCGGTCCATTTTATTTATTCTTTTGATACTTCCAAAGAAATAGTATCCCTATTAAAGATGTTTAATCTCACATTGAAAGTTGACTTCCTATTAAGAATTCTCTAAGCACTTGTGATATAGCAAATCTGAATTGTATGGTAAGTCAATTATGTTTTGCCAAAATCATATATTGAATTATAAGAAAACAGAAAATAGAAGATGTTGGAACTAATAATTGTGATTTTGTATTGCATTTGGAATTATAAAAGAAGATAACAAACTTGTAATTCTCAAGAACTTCAAGTCATAATTCATTAAATTTATGCCGAAAAAAGAATATCTAAGCAGTAATCGAAGTGGTATCCATTAAGGAAAAGCCATTTTACTCTTGGGAGGAGTTTGTAACAGTCAGAAACACAAAAGAAAAGATGTCAACAAAACAAAGCAGTTATGTTGAAGACCAACTTGGATCACACAACAAAGACATCGTCGAGATGAGATTTTTTTAATTTTTTTCCTGATGAAATGAAACATTTGATTCATGTAATAGGAGAAAGATTTCCCATTCTTTATAATCAAGAAAACCAAAGGAGATTATAGCATATGTTGTCAATCTTGAAAGTCACAACTCACAAGACAACCCTCAAAACAACATAGATATTCGTCAAGAAGCAAACCTTATCAACTATCTCAAGAATTCGTAGACGGAAATTTATTTACATATGCAACTTTGGCATGAAGAAAAGGTGGTTATGAAGTTTACCTTCAGCGAGATCTTGGTCTTTTTCTTGACAAAACAGCATGGTAAGCTGCTTTTGTGATGTTGTTAACAACAATAGAATTGTAGGTAAAGCATAGCCTAAGCTCGATATTTTCCGCCTGCCAAATATCTTGATGTTGGAACTGCACGCACAAAATCTGCTGTGAAGAAGATATTTCAAGTACAAAGAAGACTGTTATGATGGTTGGTGTTTGATGTATACATGCCGAAAGGTCATCCCTATTGTTAAATGTTAGTTAGATCATTTTGTGCTTAAAAGGATAATTTTATAAATTCATTGTAATATAAAAGGGTGGTATATAATGAAACACATCCAAAGGAGAATTTATTTATTTTCTTGAGTTTTCCTATCCGATCATCTTTTTATTTTTATTTTTTATCATTCTCTTCTTCTCGGACATCACACAACTCAAAACCACACCTACAAATGTCATGCAAAGTGAAAATCAAGTCTCTGTGAGAGTTAACCAGTGCAGCCTTACAGCTACACACAAGAAAGTTCTTGAAAACCCTCTGTGAGACGAAAAATTGAGTTATGCAAAATCTCATCTTACATTACATACGATATTTAGTAGCTCTTCTTAAGGGACTGCCGGGCTTTTGGACCATGTCTCCCAAACAACCTCAGTACAGATGGTGCAAGTCCACGTATCGAGGCAGTCGGTACACATAACCAAGGTTTTAAAATCTCATTTCGATGCAATGTTTTAGTCAGGAGAAAAACCAAAATGGTCTCGACTGTAATATTTTGAAAAACTTCGAGTCAAGTCAAAATATTAATGCTACGCTTTGTTATTGGTCAAAGTGGAGTGCAGCACCAAAGCATTCCGAAGCTTTGAACCATTCACAAAACCTTATACTGTCGTCACTCTCTAAAATTAGGTAGAATTCCGTTAGGTCAAAATCTTTATCATTTGATCTTAAGGTGAATTGTATGTAAGCTTTGTGTGCAGAAACTAAACGAAGGAGCTTGTATGTGTATATGTTTATATTTACTCTATATAAATTTGAGTGATTTTTCTACCTCTTCATCGTTTTAGCCATCAACTAGAGATGTCTGCTGATGAATGAGATCTCATCTCTTCTTTGCTAAGGAAAGATGCTGAGTGGCTCCATGACTTGTGCATCGATGGAGTCATCTCTATCTGACTGTCTGAAGAGAATCTTGAGATGTCTGTTTGGCTGTCATGGGAGAGCTCAAACCTGTTCACCTTCAATGAGCCACGCTTTACGAGGAGTGCTTGGACAGTTGTTTGTATAAGAAAGTAAATCTTTCTGGAGCTCCCAATGGAAATTTCAGCACACATTGTATTGATACTTAGGATTGATTTTATACAGACCTTACAAATCTATTTAAGGAATTATACAGCTAAGAAAATAACTTATACATCAGTTACAGATTTTATTTGCTAAAATACAACAATTGCATCAATTACAAGGCATGATTCTCGACTTGATTTTTGCTGCAGATTGATTCTGGATTTCTTGTTGAGTTTGAATTTGAATTTTATTCTTGCCTTGTGTCACCTTCCTTAATACGCCCCCGCAAAATTGAGCTTCCATCGGCAAGACCAATTTTGGACCGTAAAATTTGTGTGCGCTCCCGAGACAATGGCTTGGTTAGTAAATCAGCTAATTGATCTTGAGTGTGGACATGACTCACTTTAAGTGTACCTTTCTGAACTTGATCACGCACAAAATGAAGATCAATTTGAATATGTTTCATTCTTGAATGTTGGACCAGATTAAAGCTGAGATGAGTTGCTCCAAGATTATCACATAGAAGAGATGGTGGCGTCTTTAATGGAAATCTAAGTTCTTGAAAGAGTGCAAGTAACTACATTGTTTCTGATGCCCCATTTGCAAGGGCTCGATATTCTGCTTCTGTAGTAGACCGAGCAACAGCTCGTTATTTTTTCGAACTCCATGAGATTGGATTGCAGCCCAGAAATGTAATGTAAGCCGATGTAGAGGTTCTATCATCTATGTTTCCAGCCCAGTCAGCATCACTGTAGGTTGTTAAGCATGGTGCTACAGCTTTCTTGATGTGAATGCCATGAAAAATCGTCTTCTTGAGATACCGAAAAAGCCTCTTAGTAGCTGTCCAATGGGTGACCGTTGGTTTGTGCATAAATTGAGAAAGCTTATTGACGACAAAGGAAATGTCGAGACGGGTTAAGGATAGATATTGTAGGCTGTCAATGACACGCCTATATTCTGTACTATCCACTGCAGCTGTCCCATCCACCAAGTGAAGAGATTGAGTAGGTGACAATGGTGTAGAAACATCCTTTGCACCAGCCATGTTTGTTTTCTCCAAGATGTCACGAACATACTTATGTTGTGAGAGAAATATACCTGCATTAGTTGGGATAACTTCCACACCTAGGAAGTAATGAAGTGAACCCATATCTTTCAAGGAAAATTGATCACCAAGTTTGTTAATAACATATGCTACAAATTTTTTGTCATTGCTCGTAATGACCAAATCATCGACATAAACAAGGAAATAGCATATAACGGAATCACGACGATAAACAAATAGGGAGGAATCAGCTTTAGAGTTGTGGAACCCGAGTGCTATGAGAGCATTTTTTAAAGCTGAATACCACGCCCTTGGGGCTTGTTTGAGACCATAAATTGCTTTCCTTAGCTTGCACACATAATCAGGTCTAGATAAATCTTTAAAACCTGGAGGTTGCATCATGTAAACAATTTCATGCAAATTTCCATGTAAAAAGGCATTGTTTACGTCCATTTGTCTTAGGGGCCACCCATTCATGATTGCAATGCTCAACACAGTCCTTATTGTGGCTGGTTTGACCATTGGGCTAAAACTTTCTTTATAATCAACTCCAGGACGTTGATTATAACCCTTTGCAACAAGTCGTGCTTTGAATTTATCAACTGAGCCATTGGCTTTCCGTTTAACCCTAAACACCTACTTACAACCCATTGGATTACAATTGTTGGGTGGGGGAATTAAATCCCAAGTACCATGCCGCATGAGAGCGGTTAATTCACTAGACATGGCTGCACGCCATTCAGGATGAGATACGGCTTGACTCACACATGTTGGTTCTAGAGGTAATGGAAGAGAGTGCTTAGTGACAGTGTGTAATTGCTTGGGTTTGAAAATGTTGTTCATGGATCTAGTAGTCATGGAATGTGTTCGGCTTGAGGGCGCTTCATTTGACATAAAACATTGTGAATCAGAGACAGAAGTAGATGCAAGTTGATGTGAGGATGAAACATGCGGTGCAATAACATTTAAACCAGCATCTAGGTTTGAATTTAGATTCACATCACTTCGATTTTCATGCAATTCACAAGGAAGAAGAGTAGAGATAGAGGAAGATATACCTGGAGGTTGTGCAGATATGGCGGCAACATGTTCTGAGCTCAACAGTGGCTGTGAGGGATGAGCAAGATTTCGTGAAGGCATAGGAATTGAAGAAGTAGATGGGTTCTGTGTAAGAAAGAAATGGAGATCGACAGGTGGGATTTCTCTGGAGCTTAGGCCGTGCGTGAGGTTTGGAGAAATTGGGCTATGCAATTCATCAAATGTCACATGCCTGGAAACATATATCCGATCCGTTAATGGATCCATGCATTTATATGCATTCTGTGTTTGTGAATACCCAATGAAAATACATGGAATTGATTTTGGTTGTAATTTATGGTTATTGTATGGCCTTGTGAGAGGGTAGCATAAACATCCAAATTTTCGCAGCTTGAGATAACTTGGTCGTTGACCAAAAAGAACCTCAAACGGAGACTTGTTTTGGAGAATGGGAGTTGGTTGTCGATTTATGAGATAGGTAGCGGTTTGGAATGCATGAGGCCAATAAGATAGAGGTCAGGAAGCATCATGAAGCAAAGTAAGACCCGTTCTACAAGATGACGATGACGCCTTTCGGAAACACCATTTTGTTGGGGGGTATAGGGAGCGGTGGTGTAGTGGCTTATACCATGATCCGACAAAAATAATTTTAAACGTTGAAATTCTCCACCATTGTCCGAGTACAAACTTTTGATATTGGACTTAAATCTTGTTTCAACAAGTATTTTAAATTGTGGAAAAATACTAGAAACAAGAGATTTTGTAGACATAGTGTAAAACCACATGTATTTGGTATAATGGTCCACAAAAATGAGATAATATCGTGCGCCATTAGACCCGGTAATGTGAGCGGGACCCCAAACATCAGTGTATATAATTTCAAGCGGAGAGTGACTTTGAAAACTTGTGGTGCCAAATGGTTGTTGATGTGCTTTATTTATTGAACAAGAAGTACATGAAGATGGTAACTTATTTGTGGTAAGAGGAAGGGAAAAAAGATTAACAAGATTTTGAACAACTTTAATCGAAGGATGTCCAAGACGCTTGTGCCATCTGTCAATTGAAGTCCGTTCATGCACATAAGCAACCATTTTGGGAGTGGAAGAAGCCACCATTGAGTTTGGGAACATGTAGACGCCATTCTTACATGCTCCTCTTAGTAGTATCACCCCCGTGGATCGTTCCTTCACAAGAAAATAAAGTGGGTGAAATTCAAGAAAAACATTATTTTGTTTGGTAAAGTGATGAACGGAAATGAGATTCTTGTGAATATTTGGAATACATAATGTATCATGTAAATGAAAGGTTTTTTTAGGTGTGGGTAAGGCTAAAGAACCAGTATGTGTAACTGCCAAACCTGTACCATCACCAAGAATGACTTCATCAGTGCCATCATACTCAGAGTGAATTGATAAATTTTGTATATCACCCGTGATATTGTGGGAAGCTGCAGAGTCAATTAACCATTTATGTTCTTGACCGTCAGATGTTTTTGCACAATTAACAATCATTTAAGAAGGATGTAATTGGGGGCAGGCCTTGGCTGTGTGGCCCACTTGATCGCAATACTGGCATTTTGGCTGGTATCGTCTTTGGTTTGAATTGAAGCGGCTCGAATTATTGGTATGCCATTGATCACGATATGGGCGATTTGAGAAACGATTCTGGCCTTGTTGACGCGAAGACCCTTGACCTGTAGACACCCCATTTTTGCATCCGCCTGATTAATCAAGTCGTCAACCCGATCGCAAAGGTTCCCAATGATGGATGTCTATTCCAATGCTTTATTTTGTTACCAGATATGTTTCAAAAATCCGGATGAGGTATTTCGAACTGACAAAACTTAGAAACCACGCTACGCTAGGAAAATACTACCCGAGAAACATAGAAATCATCATCCTGCAAACCAAAAAGAAGCTTCACGATAAAAATCACTAAAAATGACCAAATTACCAAAATACCTCTAACATCAAAACAACCTTAGAGCCTACATTACGCTTAGGAAAATCCACTCAAACACAAAAAACAACAAATCGAAACCAAGTAAACCACTTCGCCAATTTTCATAAAATTTGACAAAATTACGAAAATACCCCTCATAAAGTTCACGACCATTTCATACAAAAAACTTCATAAATGACAAAAACCAACATTCCCATTGAATTCCTTACGAAAAACTGATTCCAAAACATCCTGGAACATTGAAAAACGACTTAAAACGTAAAAAATCCTCTCCGAGGGCAAAATGGTAATTTCACAATTTTAATAATTAAAATTTTCAAAATTAATAAATAAATCATTAAATAATGTAAAGTGAAACATTAATAAAATTAATTATAAAATTTAAATCAAAAAATTGATCAATCAGGCTTTCAAGAAAAATTGTTGATGGTTCGCAAGATATTTCTTTAAGGATCCCTCCATTTAGGGGTCCAAAGAATTAAAGATATAATAGAGGGGGGTTCTTCAAAAATTTAAAGTCAATCAAGCAAGACTAAAGTCAAGATATTAAAGTCAATCAAATAAGACTAAAGTCAAAATTAAAGTCAATTAAGTAAGACTAGAGTCAAGTATTAAAGTCAATCTCATAAGACTAAAGTCAAAATCCTAAATCAAAACCCTAATCTAAACTAATCGAGTCAATCTCATAAGACTAAGGTCAAAATCCTAAATCAAAACCCTAATCTAAACTAATCAAGTCAATCTCATAAGACTAAAGTCAAAACCCTAAAACCCTAAAGACTAAGTCAAAACCCTAATTGAAACCCTAAAAGAAATCCTAATCAAACCCTAATGCTTCTAAAAACTTTATAAATAGGAGCCTCCACACCCTATTTTCGTATCAAAGAAAAAATCCTAGAAAAAGTAGGGGAAGAAGCCTCCACAACCTCCCCAAAACCCTAATTTTGGAGCCCCAACTCCTTCCCTAACACCCCTACTCCGATTTTAGCCTAAAAAATACCCAAAAACCTTTTAAAAAACATCCCAAAAATCCACAACAAATTCGAAGCACCCAGATCCATGAAGGAGATACCTTACCTCGGAGATCAGAAATCAGATCCGGAGATAGAACGAAGTGAGGAATACGGTACAAGGAACCGTTTTCACCAGATCTGAGGGAATGTCACTTTTGCAGATCGAATGTAAGATTTTTCATTATTTTTTAATCTAGGTTTGTCATTAGCGATGTAGATTTATTTGTGATAAGTAGAGACCGGCAATGGCCGGGCGGGGTTGGTGCCTAACACCTTCCAACCCCGTAACATGATCCCCGGATTCAGATTTTCTATAGTAGATTAATTTATTATCCGTTTTAGAGTCAGTTTGGTTCCTAGACCATAATAACTAGGTGGCGACTCCCAAACCTCAAGGGTCAAAAGCGGATTCGCGCACCCCGCGGATCGAGGGCGCTTTCAGTGGCGATTCCACTGGGGACTAATGAGGATCAAACTTGAAAAACCCCAAGTATGGGAGCATTGCCAAGATGACCCAGTTTTTTTTATTATTTAGTTGGATTTATTTTATTTATTTTTTCTGTTTATTTATTTTTTATCTTGATTGTAGATGATTTTGGGTATTGCATTTTTTTTTCTCCAATTAAGGATCACTTTTTGATGACCCCTAAATAATGAAAGATTCAAATTGACCAATGAAAATGATGGAATGATGAAGGTTGGACAGAAATATTAAAACATTTTTAGAGAATATTCTAGTGAGAATTAAGTCTGGGAGCCAATTAATAAAACATAGATCTCGTCGAGTAGATTAATTTAGAATCTGAGTTCACTCAATTTCGTTATCGGAAGCCTTAGATATCATCGATGCAAGTTCAATCTGTAAATCTGGAATTATTTCTAAATGAAAGTTGGGACAGCAACGTTAAAACTTTTTTACAGAACATTTTTGTGAGAATTAAGTCTGGGAACCTCTTAATAAAACGTAGATCTCATCGAGTAGATTAATTTAGAACTTGAGTTCACTCAATTTCGTTATCAGAAGCCTTAGATATCATCGATGCAAGTTCAATCTGTAAATCTGGAATTGTTTCTGAATGAAGGTTGGGACAGCAACGTTAAAACGTTTTTACAGAACATTCTGGTGAGAACTAAGTCTGGACACCTATTAATAAAATGTAGATCTCATCGATTAGACTAATTTAGAACTTGAGTTCACTCGATTTCGTTATCGGGAGCCTTAGATATCATCGATGCAAGTTCAGATTATATTTTCCTAATTCACAGAAAATCTGAATTTATCTAATGTTGGCACAATTAATGTTCTTGAGAGTGAGCTCATCTCAACCATTGTCATTCTATCATCAATGTAACACCTATTGGAATCTCGATTTATTTTGGATCACCCAAAAGTGATCATGGATTGGACCTTAAAAATTATAAAAATTATGCCTATTGCAATGTTTGTTTGATTAATTATTATATGACATGCTCATTAATTGATTTGCCATGATCTTGACAGATATATTTGTGATGGGTTTGATTTCATATTAATTTCGATGTGATGGGTTTTGGATTATTTTCTTGATCAATATTCATTTGATATCCATATGTGATGACATAATCTGGCCCATGGGCCCACGTGTTTGAAAAAGGCCCCGGGCACACCCCACCCTATTTTGCACACACCACAAGCACGTTTACTGTTTTACCCACTTACACGTCCCATATAGCCAACGTGGCACTAGTGCGTGGCCCGGTCTCTTCGGAGATGCGACGTCATTCATGAAAACCACAACTCCAGTCACGTACCTTAGGGTATATCAAACTGGGGGCATCAATACCGTCTGATCAGGTGATTCTGAGAGGTATATTGATGCACCCAAGCTGGAGTGACCTGAGCCTTTGACCTATTGTGAGCCACACAGTCACATGTCCCGATTGTCAACGTAGTACTAGTACGTGGTCGGTCCCCTCGTGGGATGACAAACCATTTATGAAAGCTACAACCCTTGACTCGTACCCGTAGGTATAAAAGATAATCTAAGTGTATCAATTGCACTTCTTGGTCAAAATCGGTGCCTAAGCAGATCTTGCCCCGCTGTACCCTACTGTACGAGGGGGATAGACTACGTCTATTCTAGACGAGAGGTATTTAAGTGGGCCCTTGCTCAGCATTGTGCACCACCTCTCAACTGGAGATCAAACTGGCTATTTTTGGCTTCAGAGAAGTGAATTGAGGTTTTAGATTATTACCTATAAGGTATATCAAACCAAGTCACCACGTATCGAAAGGTATATAGGTGTGCTTGGGCAAGGGTGGCTAGATAAAAATGCATTGCATGTAGTAAGCTTAGAGTCTAGAAACCTTCCCAATAGGTTACAACTCGAACTTATCGTGGGTATTCCCGGGTTGTTTATTGAATGGAGTCCGTTGATTGATGAATGTATGTGAGTGATGTGAATGGTGAGATCAGAGTGTATGATTGTCCTCAAGGATCAAAAATATTGTTTTTGAAAATCAAAATGGGTGCACCGACCCAATAAAGAATCCATTCTTTTATAATAATGACCCAGTCCATCTCGATCCAACAGTCCTGATGGACCGGGCCATTTAAATCGAAATAGAAATCAAATTTTCAAAGAAGAAAAATAGTTTACAAAGGCAAAATATTTCCTAGAAAAAAAAATATTTTCCAAAAGAAGTGTTTTCCAGAGAAAGTGTTATTCTCTAGAAAAAATATTTTCTAAGAAAAAACGTTTTCCAAAAACTATTTTTCATAAGAACAAGATTTTCCAAGAGAAAATGATTTCCAAATAAAAAAGTATTTTTCAGAAGAAAATATTTTCCAAAAGAAAAGAAAATGATTTACAAAAGATCTATGTTTGCATGAAATTTTTTTGAAATATGTTTTTTACCAAAAATCTATTTTTTGCATGGACCTTATAAAATTATCAAAATATGTTTTTCTAAAAAGAAAATGATTGCAAAAAATAATCAGTATTGTGAAAATTGTTATTCAATAAAAACATTATTTTCAAGAGTGTAATAAAATTATTTTTCTTCTGAATAATCATTGAATAGATGAATTGTTTAACGGATTGGTGTACAAAATTCTATAAAATCTCAGGGTTCATTTAAAATGTTATCAAGGGGGTGACACTGAAATTGGTTAAATTCACCTTCAAAGAGGTTTTAAGGGTTATCATTGTATCTAAGCTCAATCGTCTATCGTCTAGCTTGGGTTGTAAATCCGGTCAGTTAGAGTAAACGTCAATATCAAGTCAACAGTTAGAAATGACCTAAAAATTTCTCAACATCGATCAGTTATTCTTTGAAGATTATAGTGTTTCAATCCTACCGGTTGTAAGTAATATCTCAGTCCTCAGTCCTAATCAAACTCGTGTGGGTACTTGTCTTGAGTTTTCATGAGTCATTTGGGTTAGCTCGAGTTTTTTTTTATTCCAGCAAGGTCATGTCTTCCTTAGATTGAGTCTACTCTTTCCTATTGAGTCAGGTTAGTTCATCGAGTCTATAGGTGTCTGTTGCCCCATCTGAAATTGATCGGATAAATGAAATTTTTGAATACCTCGAGCGCATTAACGAATTAACTAATAATTTGATAGATTTCGTTTCTGAACAAAAAGATAAGAGTCGGGCTCAACCTTTAATCGAGAAAGGAAAGGTCTTTGACCTTGAAACAAAAAATAATTCTTAAAGAGATTCAAATAGAAACCATCTTATCCCTAAAGGAACACCAGGGGATAATGAATTTACTCAGAAATTTCAAAATACTTGTTCATGTGATCATATGAGGGTATGTTAGGTACAAGCTTGGGTATTGTTCAACACGGAATAGATACTCGTCTATATCGATGGAATTAAAGAAGATGTTATAAAATGTATCAGCACTATCCTTACTACATCTTGAGTTTCGAATCACATATTATCAGTCGATATGGGGGTACCTTTTGAACTGATCTCTGATAATGGGTCATACTTCAAAGCATAATCATTACTCTATGTTTAAAGTTGAATATCCGGAAGCACAAATCATCCCCCTACCATCCTCAGATCAATGGAACGGTTGAAGCAGTTATTAAGAGTCTCAAGACTATCATCAGGAAAATATGTCAATCACATCGAGATTGGTCAGAAAAATTATCATTCACGCTATGGATATATCGAACTTCAATTCGATCCTTTACTGGAGCTACTCCCTACTCCTTAGTGTATGGCATGGAAGTAGTCTTGCCAATTGAAATGGAAATTTCGTCTCTCAGGGTCTTGTTGGAAAATCATTTGTTAGAAACAGATTGAGTTCGACAGCAGTATGAAGAATTAAACTTGATCGAAGAAAACGAGTTAAAGCCCTGTACCATGTGCAAGCTTATCTAAGAAGAGTCACCCGTGCATTTGACAAAAAGGTCAAAGCTCATCATTTACAAGTCAAGGATTTAACTACCAGACTTCAAAGAAAATTGAACACTCCTCCTCAACTATAGGAGAAAGTTTGAACCCAATTGGAGAAATTCATTCATTAAGGAAATACTGTCAGGAAAAGCTGTCAGACTTCAAGATCATGATGGAATCGAGTTACCAGAACTAACCAACCTTGACCAAATCAAACGGTACTACATTTAAGGAGGCCATTTTTAGCCGAATCAATTTTTCTATTACCTAGTTCTTTATTCTCCTATCTCAACCCCTTTGCAGCCTGTTCAAAAAGAGAAAAATTGTGCCTTTTATTTCTTAGCCTAATTACCTAACACAGGGGAGGGAAAAATTTGAACTACGTTTTGGTCTGATCCCAAAAATTTGGGGTACATAGGCAACCTGAGAAGTTACTTCAGGCCCGACCACATCAAAATAGAAAAATATATATAGATTCCCCGACAAAGGAAAAATCTAAAAAGAAAAAAATTTAAAAGAAAAAGAAATATCATCCAAAATGGAGAAGAAAGTTCAAGAATAATTTTTAAATGAAATGCCACACAAGGGGCATTTGGGTTTTTGAGCCTCAAAATTCCTTTCCTTTTATGCCTAGTCCCAAGCCTACCTATAAAAGTCCTCCTAAGTACCGTGTGAAAAAGTCAAGGAGGGTAGCGAAGCATGATCAGACAGTAATTCTAGAACTTCAGAAGAGAAGAAAAAGATAAAAAAATGAAGAAGCTTGCTAAGTTGAAAATCCGGAAAGGGCGACTTAGGCAAAAATTAAGGCAAGCTCGCAAGGTTGAAAATCTGAAAGGGCAATTTTAGCAACAATCAGAGCAAAGAAAAAAGAAAGAGCTCACTAGATCGAAAACCTGAAAAGACGATCTAGGCAAAAGCTAAAGCAAGCTTGCTAGATTGAAAACCTGAAAAGGCGATCTAGGCAAAAGTTAGAGCAATAAAGAAAAATAGAAGAAAATCCCAAGCTGAAAGCGGCCCGAGCTGAAACATCAGAAGTTCGAATCATCAAGTTCAATACTCAGCTTAAACCAGGCATAGATTCAGAAGTCACAAGTATCTTGTCTACGATCGATATGAAAATTCTTACTTCCCCAAGTGAACCAATGGAGAGAATGGTGAATTCTATGATGAGTCTCAAAAGGAAATATTTTGTTCTCTTGAGCCTGACTCAAAATCTTTAATAAAATTAATCAAAATTAAAAGTTGGATCTTTATTGCGCTTGTGGTAATCAAATATTTCAAACCTTCATACAAGGGGCATTTTTTCTTTTTCCTCTAGATATGTAATTTCCCCCCTTATACCAGGGGCATTTTTTAATGATGTGTTCAATTATTTTCAATGCCATTGTCAAACTAGGGACATTTTGTTTTTGAGCAATGTTAATCCTAAAAAAAATAATGAGAACTTCAAATTTAAGGTTACCCTCTTGATAGCAGTTTTTCGAAAAAACTCTTGAGATTCAAACTCAGGTTTTAAATTCATAAAACTTTTGGATAAATCCTTGAGGTTCAAACAAAAGCACTTCGGATCTCACATTTGACTGTGCCCAGAGATCAACTAATATGGTATTTTTTCATTCCTAGATCCAATCATTCTTGGATTCGATCATTTCTCTTCCAGATTTATTCAATTCACTCTGATCAGTCTTTTCCAAATTCATTCATTCTTTCCCAAAAGTCCTTCATTCCTTCGCCAATTTTGCTCAGATACCGCCAAAGGTTATCTTGGATTTTGCTCAGTTGCCGCCAAGGGTTATCTTGGATTTTGCTCAGATACCGCCAATGGTCATCTTGGATTTTGCTCAGTTGCCGCCAAGGTTATCTTGGATTTTGCTCAGTTTCCGTTAAGGGTTATCTTGGATTTTACTCAGATGCCGCCAAGGGTTATCTTGGATTTTGCTCAGTTTCCGCCAAGGGTTATCTTGGATTTTGCTCAGTTGTTACCAAGGGTTATCTTGGATTTTGCTCAGTTGCCGCCAAGGGTTATCTTGGATTTTGCTCAGATGCCGCCAAGGGTTATCTTGGATTTTGCTCAGATACCGCCAAGGGTCATCTTGGATTTTGCTCAGTTGCCGCCAAGGGTTATCTTGGATTTTGCTCAGTTGCCGCCAAAGGTTATCTTGGATTTTGCTTAGTTTCCGCCAAGGGTTATCTTGGATTTTGCTCAGTTGCCGCCAAGGGTTTTCTTGGAATTATGCTCAGATACCGTCGAGGGTTTTCTCGGAACTATGCTCAGATGTCACCAAGGGTTTTCTTGGAATTATGCTCAGATGCCGCCAAGGGTTTTCTTGGAATTATGCTCAGATGCCGCCGAGGGTTTTCTCGGAACTATGCTCAGATGCCGCCAAGGGTTTTCTCGGAACTATGCTCAGATGCTGCCAAGGGTTTTCTTGGAATTATGCTCAGATGCCGCCGAGGGTTTTCTCGGAACTATGCTCAGATGCCGCCAAGGGTTTTCTTGGAATTATGCTCAGATACCGCCGAGGGTTTTCTCGGAACTATGCTCAGATGCCGCCAAGGGTTTTCTTGGAATTATGCTTAGATGCCGCCAAGGGTTTTCTTGGAATTTTGCTTAGATACCGCCGAGGGTTTTCTCGGAACTATGCTCAGATGCCGCCAAGGGTTTTCTTGGAATTATGCTCAGATGCCGCCGAGGGTTTTCTCGGAACTATGCTCAGATGCCACTAAGGGTTTTCTTGGAATTATGCTCAGATGCCGCCGAGGATTTTCTCGGAACTATGCTCAGTTACTGCCGAGGGTTTTCTCGAAATTATGCTCAGATGCCGCCAAGGGTTTTCTTGGAATTATGCTCAGTTTATATTTACTTCATGTTCAGATTTGACTCATTTCCAACTCAAACTCTTTGAAATCTATCTCAGATTTTGAGCCCACACACTTGCAAAGTTGTTACATCAGTCAAGGAGAATTTTTTAAAAATTCAAGGATCTGACACTGCCAGTGAGAGCTCGCGCTCAAGGACCTGACATTTTTCTAGTTCGGGGAGAGTTTTACGCTCAATGATCCGAATACCCCGACGAATTATTAAATCAGGCTGCAAAATGAACTGTCACTGGCTTTGGCATTCAGATATCGCACTATCTACCAAATTAGATTTGCTATCTAGTTTGCTTCAACCCTCTGCCAAAGAGGGGCATCTGTAGACACCCCATTTTTGCATCCGCCTGATTAATCAAGTCGTCAACCCGATCGCAAAGGTTCCCAATGATGGATGTCTATTCCAATGCTTTATTTTGTTACCAGATATGTTTCAGAAATCCGGATGAGGTATTTCGAACTGACAAAACTTAGAAACCACGCTACGCTAGGAAAATACTACCCGAGAAACATAGAAATCATCATCCTGCAAACCAAAAAGAAGCTTCACGATAAAAATCACTAAAAATGACCAAATTACCAAAATACCCCTAACATCAAAACAACCTTAGAGCCTACATTACGCTTAGGAAAATCCACTCAAACACATAAAACAACAAATCGAAACCAAGTACACCACTTCGCCAATTTTCATAAAATTTGACAAAATTACGAAAATACCCCTCATAAAGTTCACGACCATTTCATACAAAAAATTTCATAAATGACAAAAACCAACATTCCCATTGAATTCCTTACGAAAAACTGATTCCAAAACATACTGGAACATTGAAAAACGACTTAAAACGTAAAAAATCCTCTCCGAGGGCAAAATGGTAATTTCACAATTTTAATAATTAAAATTTTTAAAATTAATAAATAAATCATTAAATAATGTAAAGTGAAACATTAATAAAATTAATTATAAAATTTAAACCAAAAAACTGATCAATCAGGCTTTCAAGAAAAATTGTTGATGGTTCGCAAGATATTTCTTTAAGGACCCCTCCATTTGGGGGTCCAAAGAATTAAAGATATAATAGAGGGGGGTTCTTCAAAAATTTAAAGTCAATCAAGCAAGATTAAAGTCAAGATATTAAAGTCAATCAAATAAGACTAAAGTCAAAATTAAAGTCAATTAAGTAAGACTAGAGTCAAGTATTAAAGTCAATCTCATAAGACTAAAGTCAAAATCCTAAATCAAAACCCTAATCTAAACTAATCGAGTCAATCTCATAAGTCTAAGGTCAAAACCCTAAATCAAAACCCTAATCTAAACTAATCAAGTCAATCTCATAAGACTAAGGTCAAAATCCTAAATCAAAACTCTAATCTAAACTAATCAAGTCAATCTCATAAGACTAAAGTCAAAACCCTAAAACCCTAAAGACTAAGTCAAAACCCTAATTGAAACCCTAAAAGAAATCCTAATCAAACCCTAATGTTTCTAAAAACTTTATAAATAGGAGCCTCCACACCCTTTTCGTATCAAAGAAAAAACCCTAGAAAAAGTAGGGGAAGAAGCCTCCACAACCTCCCCAAAACCCTAATTTTGGAGCCCCAACTCCTTCCCTAACACCACTACTCCGATTTTAGCCTAAAAAACACCCAAAAACCTTTCAAAAACATCCCAAAAATCCACAACAAATTCGAAGCACCCAGATCCAAGAAGGAGATACCTTACCTCGGAGATCAGAAATCAGATCCGGAGATAGAACAAAGTGAGGAATACGGTATAAGGAACCGTTTTCACCAGATCTGAGGGAATGTCACTTTTGCAGATCGAATGTAAGATTTTTCATTATTTTTTAATCTAGGTTTGTCATTAGCGATGTAGATTTCTTTGGGATAAGTAGAGACCGGCAATGGCCGGGCGGGGTTGGTGCCTAACACCTTCCAACCCCGTAACATGATCCCCGGATTCAGATTTTCTATAGTAGATTAGTTCATTATCCGTTTTAGAGTCAGTTTGGTTCCTAGACCATAATAACTAGGTGGCGACTCCCAAACCTCAAGGGTCAAAAGCGGATCCGCGCACCCCGCGGATCGAGGGCGCTTTCATTGACCCTTGTTATTTCCTTTTGGTTGCTGAGTTGCAAAGAAGCCAGGACGAAGACTTGTGAAATTCGCAGCAGCCACGAGCTGCTGGGTAGCAGCCTCCATCCTTCGCAAGTAACTCTCATGCCCAACAAGTAGATCATGGAGCTCTTCAAAGGCAAGAGATTTTTCTCTAGCCCGAATAAGTGCAGCAATCTCACGAAATTCGGGCCCTAACCCGTTGAGGACATAGAAGGTGATGTCGTCATCGGAGATTGGGTGATCAATGAGGGCTATCTCATCAGCCAAGCCTTTAACCGCATGAAGATACTCTAAGATTGGGCGGTTTCCACGCTGAATCAAAGTCAGTTCTTCCTTGAGTTGCATTGCCCTTGTACGCAATTTACTTGCGTACATGGTTGATAATTTTTTCCAGGCTTCATAGGAGGTTTTGGCTGTGGCAATAAGAGGCGTGATTTTTGGAGAAGTAGAAGCAAGGATAGCACTAAGAATTAGCTTATCTTGTGTAACCCAATGGTGTTTCTTGGCTATAGATGGTGGGGTTCCATCTGAGGAGGGGCAATGCGATTCGCCATTAACGTAATCCATTAGATCATAGCCAATTAGGAGAGCCTCAAATTGAGCTCGCCATTGGGGAAAAGATGAGGGTGTGAGTTTCTCATTGATCTGAGCTGTGATGTTAAAAACAAGAAGCGAAATTTCTGAGGGAGAGATAGGCTGATTTGCGGAAGACATGAGGATCAAATTCTCGTTGGAGATTAGCTCTGATACCATATAAGAAAGTAAATCTTTCTGGAGCTCCCAATGGAAATTTCAGCACACATTGTATTGATACTTAGGATTGATTTTATACAGACCTTACAAATCTATTTAAGGAATTATACAGCTAAGAAAATAACTTATACATCAGTTACAGATTTTATTTGCTAAAATACAACAATTGCATCAGTTACAAGGCATGATTCTCGGCTTGATTTTTGCTGCAGATTGATTCTGGATTTCTTGTTGAGTTTGAATTTGAATTTTATTCTTGCCTTGTGTCACCTTCCTTAATAGTTTGGCCTTCAAGGATGCTCACCACAGAAGACATAGTGGGCCTTAGAGTAGGAGATGGGTTGGTGCATAAGAGAGCCAAATTTAGTATCTGCAATGCCTCTTCTTTCGAGTAGTTTAAGCCGAGTCTCGGGTCAACAAGTTCTAGGAGATTTCCCTGCTCTTGAACTACATAGGCCTTCAGTTCCATGTAGAGAAGAAACATAAATGTTAATGTCTCAAGGTCATTTTTGCATCTAGAAAGCTAAAAATATGCATCTATAAAGATAAACTAGAGAAGAAAATTTTAAAAAGGGCAACAAAACCTAATGATTAGCATTTCCGCTATAGAAATTTCAATTCTGATCATAGTTCAAACAGCTAGATTTGTTACCTAAAAGACTAAGATTTAGTATAAAAGATATCATACTCCATAGCAAATAAACTGAAATGGTACTTAGATTACCCAATCAAGAAGATAAATAAACTCCTCTTTCGGCCTATAATTTGTGTTGCTCTCCCCACTGACAATCTCTAATGCTACGATTCCAAAGCTATAAACATCTGCTTTGTTTGTCAAATAACCCCTCATCGCATATTCAGGAGCCATATATCCACTACAAAATCCAATTTTCATGGTTAAAAGTTATAGCATCAGAATAGTACATTGGCTGCCTTTATGTCTCGGTGAACAATTTTCAGCATTGAAATGGGCGTTCTCATCATCATCAAGTTTGGAGAAGAAAGTAAAATGACTCACATGGTTCCAGCTATTCTTGTGCTGATATGGGTGTTCTCATCATCGTCAAGTTTAGCCAAACCAAAGTCAGATATCTTAGCATTGAAATCCTTATCAAGAAGCACATTGGTTGCCTTTATGTCTCGGTGAACAATTTTCAACGTTGACTCTTCATGAAGATAAGCTAAACCCTTTGCTATCCCCAAACATATTTGATGCCTTGTTGACCAGTCCAAATTCAGTCGGTGTTCCTCACGACCTAAGAAAGACCAAGACGTAAAACTTTTTATTATATGGTTGGAAAAAATGGAGAGAAACAGTGCCAGTGAAAGAGGGTTCTTTTTACCAAATAGTGCACGCGCAAGGCTATTATTTTCCAAGTATTCATAAACTAGAAATAACTGGTTGCCATCAATCGAACATCCATAAAGCTTCACGAGATTCGGGTGTTGTAGAGCAGATATCATGCCTATCTCATTTAAAAATTCCCGGTTCCCTTGTTTCGATTTGGAGGAAAGCTGCTTGACAGCTATCATGGTCCCATCCAATAGTATACCCTGACAACACAAATAATGAATTTTGGAATCAAAATCTTATTAGACATAATAATAAGACACTTAAAAAATCTTTGGGACAATTTTCTTTCCATTTTATTCCTTATCTTTGGATATATGAATGTAGAATGAATCCACAACCTCAAGGTTGCAACACATGAGTGCTGTCAGGTTGAACTATGCACTAGATCAATAAAAATGAGATACGCTTTGAAGACGATAATCGGCAAACTAATATTAAAAGAGAAAATATCCAAATCCATAATTACCTTGTAAACAGGCCCGAACCCACCTTCACCTATCTTATTTTCAGGGTCAAAGTTCCTGGTTGCAGCTTTAATCTTTCTTAAACTGAAGTAACCTGGTTGTAGCTCTAGGCCTCTGAGTTCTGCCAAGAGAGAAAATAAGTAATAATACTGTTATAAGTTAAGGTCTATTGTCGAGGTGTTGTCTTTTCTTTTTTCTTCCTTTTTCAATTGGAAACTTGTACAATTACAAATTAAAAAGATAATTTCATTTTTTTTCTAACTTCTAAGATATGAGGAATTATTATGTGACATTTGAAGAAGCAAGAACAGCCTTGTGTCTGGTCTGTTGCAAGTTACAAGATTTAGCTGCTAAAGAATTATGAAGACAACTTGTATTATGCATTATTTCACTAAAAGTGTTAACCAACCAACTACTCCAAAGACTGATCTGTTGGAGAGATGAAGAACTACGAATATAAGAAGGTCATGGGACTTAATTGGGGTATGACACACCCGAGAGTGAAGGAAAATAGACACCCAACCCTCCCCCTCACACATAAGGGCGGAAAGAATCGAATCCGAGACCTATATGAACCTAGCACTCTGATACCATGTTAACCAACCAACTACTCCAAAAGAACAATCTGTTGGAGAGAGGGAGAACCATGCATATAAGAGGGTCATGGGAGTTAACTGGGGTATGACACACCCGAGAGTGAAGGAAAATATAGACTCAACAAAAATCATATGCATTGTTCCATTTATCTCACCCTTGTCTTTGATGCTTTTTCTTCTCATGTAACATTTCATCCAAATGAATCCCAAAGCCAATACAACGACCACACATGAAGCAGAAGAAATGCCGACAATACCTCCAACAGATAGCCCAGTATGAGGATCAAAGTCTACAAGTTCAAAAAAAAAAAACTATTACTGCAAGGAATTATAAAGGATAGAAGCAAAATGTCTAGATGAACATACTTGGTGTCACTGATATAGCTGATATGAGAGGTCCATGCACACCCTTATCTGGAATGTCAGTAGTCCCTTTCCCAGACCAAAATAGGTGGATCTCCAGAGTGCTATCTGTAACAAAAGCATTAAATTCCCTTGTGATGCTCTTTCCAACCCCTCCAGCTTCCTCTGCAATATTAAAATCCTTCAAAAGTCTTTCACCCTGCATGAAGTCCAAACAGCACCACAGTTAATTGGATTGAAAGAAATATCGTCATTAGTATTCCTTAGGTACATATATATATATATATATATATCTAAGAGTAAATTACCAAAATGGTCCATGAAAATTGAAAAGTTATTTTACTGTTTTAGTAAATAAGTTATTTTTCCAAAACAGTAAAATTTGAAATGAACTATATTTTGATACCAAAGATGCCCTTTTAGCATATTTGTATCAAACAGTACACTCATCCCCTATTTAAGTAAACAGATAGAAATGTGACTGTTAATAAAGTGATATTTCCTTTGAAGATAAGGTCTATTTCAGCACCCGATGGCCTTGTAAGCAATTTTCAATGTCGATCGAGATTTGAAATCCCAGAAATCATAATCTCCATTAGAGTTAAGGTATAAATAGGCTGTCGAGTGTTGAAATAAACAAAATCTTGAAAGGAAATATCACTATGCTCAAACAGTTATATTTCTACGTGTTTACTTAAACAGCGGATGTGTATATTATTTTATAAAAAGAGGCTAAAAGGGTAGTTTTGGTATCAAAACATTGTTCATTTCAAAATTTTCTGTTTTGATAAAATAACTTATTTCCGAAAACAGTAAAGTACAGTTTTTGGAATAAGATGAATGGTGCACATTTTGATAATTTTTCAATTTTCAGTGCACGTTTTGGTAAATTACCCCCAAAAATACCCTTTTAGCTCTGTTTTATAAAACATTTTACATATACCCTGTTTAAGTAAACACATAGATATAGGATTATGAAATTAGTACTATTGATCACAATTTTCCAATCACTCACCTGGATTGATACATCGAAAAAGCGCTTCCCTAGGCTACTGAAAGTCTGGTCACCTGTAAACATTATTTCAGCAAAGTGAAGCCGCACTTTATAACTTCCCTTTCGTAAGCAGAGGCCATAGTACTTGAGTGAGACAGGGGAGATGCGGGCGGACATGTACAACTCTGGATTGGTCATGTTAAGAGCAGATATATTGTTTGCTATGAAATTTGCGTTTTCACGACCAAGGGGTGAGCCTGTACTACTATACGCCCATCTTTCAGTGGAGAAGAACGATGATGGACCCATAGTTGATAAGTCTTCTTCATATTCCTTTCCTTCAAAGGTCAACTTCTTGCTTCCGCAATTAATGAACAAGGAATGGTCTGCAGATTCAATGGAAATCATTTGCAGTCATACATAGAAATGTTTTTTTCAAGGCCTGAAGGAAAAATATTTAAATATCTTAGTTGAAGATATGCTGAAAAATTAACTGTTATTGGGCTCATTTATTTCTTAATATAATTTCATGTAGGATTTTCATTAATTCTTATCTGTTACTAATATGAATTTCAGGCAATGTACCACAGCTGCAGATACCCAAATCCTACAATATGCCCGACATACCTTATGTCTGTATCCACTTACCCCACCTATTAAAAATAAAAACTTGAGGACTACATGCTACCAATATCGGATACTACATATGCTTCTACCACATTAATTTGTTGTTTCTTGTTGTACTTATTGTCATTTTCTTAAATCCTAAACATTTTTTGGTTTGTTTTGTCAATAAATATATTCAAATATCTTATTTTCACATATCTAACTGTAAAAGTTTTGCAATATTACATGTTTTTTTTACAATAATGTAAATATAAAAAAACAATGATAAAATATAAAAGGAGCTAAAGTTAAAGCGTAGTATTATCATATTGCATGGGATACCTATACCCGTGCCATCCTAGATTTCAGAAGAGAAGAATTGTATACCCATTTTTTGCATCAATGTCCATGTCCTAGATTTTGAAAAGGAAAATATTTGAGGACTCGAATACCTTTTAATTTTGCAAAGCAATAAAAGTCGTGATGGAAAAAAGAAAAAATAACATTAGACATGAATCAATTATAGAACACAAGAAACATTAATTAAGTAATAATAAAAGATTTTCTATCAGTATTCGTATTGAAGACAATAAATCCAAACCGTCAATGCTTTAGCAATAATCAATTATAAACACGTGAGATAAACATATCGATACCTCCCATTCAAAAAAGAATCTTTAGAAGAATCCCCTGCACCGGAACCAACTTCATGTCTAAATCTATGTCTACTTGCATGGACACATGATTCGTTTGGGGATTTCAATGTGTCCATTTAATATTTTGATGTGAACTGCGCAACAGGGGACCAAGAAAAAGGAACCAGATCCATCCACAACTATCATACTCCATTCACGAGCAACATTGATTACAATTTTTCATGATCAGAAGATCAATTACAAGAAATAAATCAAATAAAACATAGAAAATTATAGATTAGGGAATGTCAGACCCAATGGTAAGGAGACCCGCACATGAGTTACATATAGAGGATCACTACGACCTCTTCAAGGAACCTTTGTTCACCCGGATTTTGGAAGGAGCCTCTCCATTCCAAAAATAATCTTTCCCACAAAGAAAGAGTTTTAACTAAAAAATATCAAATTCTCTCTACCAAAAATAGACCAAGTGTTGTGTAAGATTTCTTGTATTTTTGTTTGGGATTGGGATTCAAGAGGAAAATTCAAATTGGACCTTTTTCTGAAGCAAAATGGGCTTGCCTAGGGTTTTTTCTTTGGGAATAGGGTGAAACATATTCTCTATTCTGGTTTTGCTAGAAATCTCTTGGGCCGTACCTTTGAAGAATATCGTGTGATTAGATTTTTTTTTTTATTTTATGTTTTGATTCTTCGAAACTAGAGAGTCCTTTATATATACTTTTTATTCAACCTCCAACCATCTATATTTAATCTATATCGCTACTAATAAACTAAAATAATTTAAAATTCACCAAAACATTCCCACAAAATACAGGGGTCGAGAACACGCCAAATCTTGGGCCGCCCCCCTCCATTTATAACTATTTTTTTAGTCTTGGTTCAAGAATCTTGCCTTCTCTTTGTTCACCTAGATGATGGAGGGAATCTCTTCATTCCAAAAATTATAAGCTTAACTCAAATTCTCTCTACTCAAAATGAACCTAGGGAGCCCTTTATATAGACTTTCCATTCGACCCCCAACCACCTATATTTAATCTATAACTTAACTACAAAGAAACTAAAATAATATTAAAAAATAATTTACCTAAACCATTCCCACAAAAATACATTTCAAGGTGTTGGAAAAACCCCAAAGCTTGGGCCATCACCCCTATTTATGGCTCTCTTTTTTTTTTTTGTCTTGGTCCAAGAATCTTGACCTTTTTTCCTTATTAAACTAGCTCTAATCCTCAACTCCTGTGTCGATCCGAATCTTGATATAAATACCCATTTCACATGATGTAGGACATTCGTACCTCCAAATATGAGTTGACTCGGTACAAATGCTTTGTTATCGGACTCAAGTTAGGCTTTGCCGGATTTGGGCTTCTTTAAACATAGGGGTCTATGGTATTCATTTTTAGAATATTAGTTCTCGACATTCTGATTATGCACAATTAACTGCTAGATTATTTGAAAGGAAATGTCAATCTATTTCGGAGTGTTCATTGAATTTTCTAGGTTATCCATTGCATTTTCAAGAATGTTTTTAGGACTACTGATGCCTTTTAATTTAGACTAACGTTCTAATAATTATTTATCTTGATCATTCCATGTAAATTCAGCACTTCCTTTCCAAGATTGAAAACTTCATGCTCACATATATTGAAAAGTTTTACACTTACATTTGGGTTTATTAGGACAGGGTAGATTTTTCCTCAAGCACCATGAAATCCTACAAAAGCAAGTTTCAGATTCATGTGCCTATCTATTTAAACCAAATAGGAATTCCTGGATATAAGGAACATACGAGTTGTCTTCAGAAGATGAATAGCTTGCGATGTATTTCCTGTTAAGCAATTATAAAAGGAAAAATTATAGAAGAAATAAATTAAAAAATAAAGTGAAGGACGGATCCAAAAGAAATAACAATTGGAAAGTAACTTACATATTCGCTTGTTGGCAGCTGGATATCGAGGTTCCCGTGAAATTGTTGTAGGATATGTCGCTGCAAGACACATTGTCATAGCTTATAATAATTCATTTCTTAATTGAAGCTATAAAATCAATTATATTCATGTAAGAGGAAGTTGAGGATTTAATATGAAATTGCATACGTGTAATCCTTGCTTTGCAAGATCCAACTTGGTGTTTCTCCAGTCAGTGAGTTTTCATTGAGATACCTTCATCCATAAGCAATATCATATGAATACCTTCATCCATGGTATTTCTCCAGTCAGTGAGTATTTCTAAATACTTATTTTCTTACATAAATTTTATTTTTGACAACCCTTGAAGGTTTGTAGGAATTTCACCAATCAATCTGTTGAAGCTCAAGTCTCTGCATGATAAGTTACCATTAGAAGGAAAACAAGAATGAGGTTAATATTTTACTCATAATGTATTCACGTCATGTCCATATTGGATCTCAAAACCCTGGCTTTTTAAATCCATTCTGACTTTTTCTTAATCAGTGTTTTTTAACTCTTGAAGGCATAAGGCGAGGCATTTCACTCGTCAAGTCTGTCAGAACTCAAAGTAACCAACTTAGAAATCGAGATCTTCAGAAAACCAAAAAAAAAAAAGGAATTGCTTTAAAACAGTGAAAATTCATGAAATATTAGAAGAGTCTGAGCTAATTTGAATTTTTATGAGTAGTCAACTATGAAATTCATGTAACTTGTTTTCCTCTTTTGCCAATAATAGTAAGCAGAGTTTATCAAGACCAAGACATGAAGAATTTAAAATTTCATCAATGAGCTGCATTTTGGCCATCTCTTCTTGATCAAGGTCTCAACTGAGCTCTGAACAACCACCACGAATCTTCCCATAGATGTATTCTTTGAGCCTTTGGGATAAAGCAACCTTTAGAAAATAAAAAGTAGTTTCCTTTTACTTTTTAAAAAATTATGATTTTTTACTTTTTAAAAGTAGTTTTCTAAAATGAATCCAATCAAATTTTTTAACTTTCAAAAATAAATCGCCATTACTTTTTATGTATATTCAAACGGATTCTTAGCACTTTCATAAAAGAAGAAATTTATGGACTACCTATTAGTATAAAGTTTCCATCCAAACAACTTACAGAGTTTTTAAATTCATCATGGTTTCCCCAATGTATTGTGGGATTGGACCAGTGATCTTGCAATTTCTGATTACACTGTTGCACAAGGCTAACTACTTCATTAGCAAACAGAATCACAAACAAACCAATATACTTACAATATGCAGTGAAGTATACCATAATTCAACTCACAGTTGTTTCATATCTTTCATGCCCTGCAATGCAGGGAAAGCCATACTCGGTCCATTCAAGTCAGACACCCTCCTGAGATTCAAAATGTATCAGAATTCAGGAAAAATACTTTGGTCCATTTTATGGATTGGTTAAGCTTGTAAAAGGTGGCCTTACAGATTGGTTAAGGTTTTCAAGAGAGAGATGGTAGAGGGAAAGGGCCCCTCCATATTTGTGCCTTGCAAATCTCTGGAATAGTTCAAAATAATAGTTTATGTAAGATGTCCCCAATATTAGAAATTTGTGTATCACATTAGTGTTTAAGCCCACTAAAAAAAAATGTGGAAGTAAAAAATTTAGGGTACTCACAGTGTATTAAGTTGTGTCCAGTTCCCAATGAAATCAGGTATCCTCCCAGAGATACCAGTCCCATCTATCCTACTGAAAGTTGTAACCAAATTTAGGTGTTTGATACTTCATAATAACAGATGTCCCTAAATGAGTAGGACAACTTACAATTCCGTCAAGTTCTTCAGATTGCCAAATGTTGTCGGCAGCGTTCCAGTGAAATTGTTTGCCGAAACAACGCTACAGGAGTAAGAAAGCAAGTTATTATTAGTTTAAAATATCGGAATGTATCAGTTTGTAGTGAATGTATCAGCTGATACCATATCGGTTTGTTCATTAACCAAAACATTCAATCTAGGCGATATTTTAAACCTTGGACAGATCCTTGTTAGAACAAGAGTTGAGGCTTCCATATGGATTGTTTGGAATAAAACGTTAACAGTGTTATGTATAATGTGGAAATCCAATGATGAGAAATCCCTAGCCTAAAACCTACAACCAGCCTACCACAAGACCTTAACCTTAGTCAGACCTATGAATATTTGTAATCTGAAATTCAAAATTAAACACTGCATCAGAGTTTACGCAAATTGCACACTTTCATCTACCAAGTCATGGATTCATAAACAAACTGTTCTAATTATCTAAAATAGTTCACAAAAAAAAAAAAAAGATGAAAAAAAAAATGAAGAAAGAAAAGGTAGCCTTACAATCTCCTTAATCGACTTAATTTGGCAAGCTCGGGAGGAATTGATCCTCCAAGACGATTATCTTCCAAGATCCTGCAAAAGTCAACTTGAATTGGTAATCATGATAAAATTCATACATTTTTCTAGCCCACCAAGATTTTTGGTCATATCTTACAGGTTTTCAAGCGTAGCAATGTTTCCAACTTCCTTTGGGATCAATCCACTGATACGGTTTCCCAAAATGGACCTGAATTGCACAAACAATTTAAATAATGGACTCCACTTATAGTTCGATTTGTAGCTGAATTGAAAGCAATCATGGTTACAAATGCAACTGAGATGAAGAACTTACATAGTGACAAGAGGGAGCGAAGCCCAACTTTTGGGGATGGACCCATTGATATAGTTAATGGAAAGGTCACTGTTTAACATAAGAAGCCTTGGGTCAAGAATCCCTAAATAGAATTATCAACCATTCCCACTCTTGTGTTTGGATCACCAACTCACACCCATGAAGAATTAATGACAAGTTCAACTAAACTTCAGTGAAAAAAACAATGAAATTCAACAATTCCATGTTAATTGAATTTTGACACAAACCTGAACAATATACCAAAAGCACCTAGTCTCTAGTGGTCCAAAAAGTGAGCCCTTATACCATAGGGGCCGTAACACACAACCATGCTCCATGGTTGGCGTCCACAATGCCCACCCTATGGCGGCTTTTGCTCTGGTACCCCTCTAGCCTTTTCCAGGTCTTTGTGGTGGCTTTCACTTTGGTACCCTTCTCAAGCCCCCAGGTAACCCCTTCCCTGCTGAGGTCACTCTGGTACCCTTATTTTGGACCCCTCAAGGCATCCCTTATGAGGTTTTAACCTTAAATACGGTGCTAGCTGTAACACCGTTTGATAGAACCTAACCAATACCACAAAAGCACCTAGGTGTTAATGGTGTGGAAAGATAAATAATTATGACCTTAGGGTCGTAACAATTTTTGTGTAGAGGTAATGAGGAATATGCTCATTATCAATTGGGGTTGCAGCTCTTGCTGGATTGGCCAGTTTACGTTCTCAATAGATTTCATCAATTCCCAAGAAGTGCAATTGCAGCACTAAATAAACTATCAGTTGTAACTTGTTCAAAGAGTTGCAAGTAAAATGATTTTGAGGAGTTGCAACTCACGTGATTTGTCAAGTCGTGTGCTCTAAGTGTCTTATCGTGGTGCTTTAATTCTCTTACCAGCTACCACTATGAATTTAGTTGTACTTGTACATTGAATGCCTACATGCCAAATGCTAGCCCATGATCAACCCATTTTATCAGATCGGGAGTTGAATTGCAGAACTCAGCTATGGGTCCAAGCCTGGTGTAAATCTCATTGAGGCCGCAACAACCCAACGCACTCCGGGGCTGATCTTGTTCTATCAGGGGGAGAACTTGTTGGGCTGAAGCACACATAATGACAAATCTACTAGTAGGTACCCATTCTTAGTTCAAATGTAAACCGAAAGCGTAAGCCACTTACATTTCTTGTAGATAACGAAGCTTGGCGAATTCTTCTGGTAGAACTCCAGTTAAGTTGAGACCCTTGAGCTGTCTAAAGATTGAAAGCAATGGAATGAAAGGAAAAAAATGCAAAGAAAGAAGAGGAATAATAATAGGGAAAAAATAGCAATAGAAGAAAAATAAAAATAGGCAACATGGTTTCAGAATACAAGCTACATTATTTGCTATTTATAACATATATTTCAAACAATGTACAGTGTCATTTTACTTTATTAAAAAATGATAATGCTCATTACAATGGTATTGAAATAAACCATTAGTTTTAAAATAATAATCAGTTCCATTGGATCCAATACAAAGTCCCATACCCTATATTATCAGAATGAACATTGGGTCAACTTGATCCATTGACCGCCCTTCTCACACACAACACTTCCTCTACAGAGAATTGCATAAATAAGAAAGAATGAAAAAGTAAAAGAAAGAAATGTCATATACATACATATTTGTGATATGGCAAACAGTGAAATTATTGTAAGAACAATCGCAGGTGACATTGCTAAGGATTACGCGGGCCATGGTAATGTTTGAACCTTCACCACCATTGCAAAATGTTTTGTTGACCTTCCAATATTTGTTATTTAATTTTGTAGATATTTCCCGAAGAGCTTGCACTGTAAGAAAATAATGTAGCTGATTAACATGCATTGATTAATGTAGCAAAGATGATAACTGCAATAATTCATTTATCTATTTACATTACATTTTAAAGAGAATACTGAGTTCACTATGTGACCTCACTCAGGGAGAGTCTTCTTTTCTACAACAACAACAACAACAAAGCCTTTTCTCAAAGATTTGGAGTCAGCTAAACAGATCGTGTCCCTCCATTTCACTCTGTCCAAAGTCAAGTCTTTGATTATTGAGAATGGATGTTTCAAATCTTCTTTCACTCTCTCCATCTAACGTTCTTTTAGGTATTCCGCTCACTCTTTTAGGACCTTAAACTTGAATATTTTTTTTCTTATTGGAGCTGTAATTGGACTTTGTTGAACATGCCCAAACCATCTTGGCCATCTTTCTCTTTGTCCATCACTTATTAGAACTATTCTATTCCTATACGTTTTACGAATATGTTTGTTTCTCATTTTAACTTTCCTAGTCTTTCCAATCATCCATCACCATCAAGTTATGATGATAATTAATAATGGCAGTTTTGGGCTCATTTGGAGCAGCTCTGCTTTCAATAGAAGGGTTTCTATCGAATCACTTCTATAAATGACCATTTGCTAACCATTATATAATTGATTACTGGATGGATAACATATGATAATTTGGAATATTTTTAATCTGACAAAGTTTTGCAAGAATTCTTAAGGAAAAGCATGGTTTACACACAAGTATCAACAACAAAGTTTATTTAACATTAATTTTACAGCAATTTATAGGCATACCAAGCACTCAATCAGGCATTAATTATCCTTTTAAACTCCAAAAAAAAATAAACATGGTCTAAAAGTCTATTTTTGGCCTGCGGGTTATACTTAATGAGGGCACTTAAGTCATTTTCTGTTAAGTCTTCTAGAGTAGAATGAAGGAAAGGGAATAAGGGATATGTCCCTAAGGGCACACGTTAAAGTGTAATATATACACTTGGAAAATTATATTTTGTACCGAAAATGACCTTGAGAAAATTACATTTTACAAAAATACCCTCAGATTCTAATTTCCAAAGTGTATTTATTGCACTTCAACAAAATCCCTCAAATATTAGCCAAAATGTGGTGGGGTTATGTCTAAATCACCCTTTAATTTTTAATTTTTTATAAAGGAAAAAAATTCTTCACCACAATCTAATTGGAAGTCTATTAATTTTCACACATAAAACAGGTATAACTATCTTTCATGTGAACATCAATCACATTTAAAAATCAACAAGAACAAACAAAGCCAATCAGTTTCCAACACCTGTCCAATAACATGTCCCACCATGCTGAGGAATGGTCAA
Organism: Akebia trifoliata; assembly: GCF_017979445.1. Classification (NCBI taxonomy): domain Eukaryota; kingdom Viridiplantae; phylum Streptophyta; class Magnoliopsida; order Ranunculales; family Lardizabalaceae; genus Akebia; species Akebia trifoliata. The sequence continues at coordinate 10,672,608 of NC_141387.1, forward strand.
AAAAGGGGAAGATGTTAACTATACACCAAAGCCACTTAGAGACGTGACCATCTTGAGAAACCCCTATGCTTTCACAACATGCCCCTTGACCTTGGTCTTCACTTATAGACTAATGAAAATGATTTAATTACCCTTATCTTTAACCTCTAATTGAAAACCCCTACTATTTTTTTAGAGAAGTTCTCTAGGATTTCGTGATTCAAACTTATTCCAATTTCAACAGTTCAGTCAGAAATTGTGGGAATCATGAAAATATTTTGTATCAAGAGATACTTGATATTCTCATTCAATGAACATTCTCAATATTGTGTTCTGAAGAGGACTTGAACCTCCCTCCTCTTTACCACAAGATTATGAGTTTCGCGTGTATACCATTTCAGTTTTCCAAAAGTTCATTATCTTCATGCTTTTCAAACTTGTTTGGTAATTTTTCTAATATATTCAAATCCATCTTCAATCCATCATTTTCACTTTCCCCATTTTAGAAAGTCCTTAACACCTTGAAACTTGAAGGAGTTAGAATCATAAGTTTGAAGATGAGGGTATGAATTTACCCAAAACTTGAAGTCAGACTGATTTTGGGAAGAAAAGAAATAAGGATCTTTGGCAAGATGTTGTAGACAATGGCATTTAGGTCATTTGACATTAGTCAATAAGATGAGAACAAGGTTAAGGGGTATATCATCAGTTTTCCCAAACAGAGGAATCTCAAATATTATCTCTTGAGTGGTGTGTCTAAATCACCAAAACGTTAAAAAAAAAAAACAGAAGTCCCATTCCTCTTTCAACATTTGAGAAACATTTTCCTCACTAAATTGGTAAGATTTTAATCCTTACTAAGGGTCATTTTTTGGTCAAATGGATTGCCACATTAGCAATCCAACACCACAGACCTCTAATTTTCTTCTAAAACTCAGGTTTAAATTATTGTTTATTTTTCCAAAAAATAAAAATAATAATAATTCTTTTGAGGGTTGATCTAAGGTTTTGAAGGACAGCCCCCAACTTCCACCAAACTCCAAAATTTAAAATTAAACACAGATGAAAATTAATTTATTTGAAAAAAAAAAATTCTAAATTCATAGAATGTTTTCATCTTCAACCTATAGCATCGGATCATAAGTGAGTTCAAGGACCTTTAGTAGGAGTGAAATCTTTACTAAGCTAGTAAGGCTAGTCCGACTTTTAACTTTTTCCTATGTTGGCCTCACTTCCCACGCGTCATAACTCTTCTCCATTTGCAGGATATTCTGTATCCAGCGACGGTGGATCCTATATACGTACGGTACTGTAGGCGTAGATTAGCGTCCTCCTTAGCACGTTGTCTCCCAATCTTGAGTGCAGAACTTAAAGCGTACGTATATGGTATGGTAGCTAATCCCCATACGTAATATACACATTATCATATTCCGTGCATGTGAGGGCATGCCCATGGTTTCAACTTTCAATATCAATCAGGCCGATTCTGCCATTCTGGTCAGTATGCCCATTAAAGGATGAAATTTTTTTAGCCACGTGACAATTTATTGGGTGAATGAAGATTCATTCCCCAATTTAAAACCCATTTAACTCGTCCGAGTCATCTTGGCTCGGAAATGAGCCCAACAAGTTAAACGGACTTTAAATTATAAATGATGCTCTCACGGCCCAGGTGTCATTGACTCTTCAATGACCCACAATTACCACATGGCAAATTTTTCCTTATTTTAGTGGGCCTACTGACAAGACCTACAGAATCAGCCTGATTGATAATGTAAATTGCTATTACCACGTCAACTTTTACTAATGCCATCCTAGATGTTTTTGTTAGTCATTGGTAATTAGGTGAATATTACAATTTGTTGTACTAAATATTACCTAATTTCGAGTCCGATACACTATTCATAGTAATTCTCAAAACATGCTTAAATCATTTTTCAACAAATTCGTTATTTGGTATTTTTAATTTAAAATGATGAATTCGTTGATAAATTACAAACAAATTTGCCATTAAAGAATTATCCATATTTTATCTTAAAATTTACCTACAAATTTGAATCTTTAGTATCGGAGAATTCGTCACTTTAAAATCAAGGATATTTTGACTTTAAATTTATCAACGAATTCGTTACTTTAATAGTAGCAAATTCGTCGCCTTAAATTAAAAATACCAAAAAAAAAAAAAAAACTCAGTTGGAATGATTAATGCATGTTTTGGGAATTAATATGAAAGGTACCGAAATTGGAATTTGGAATTAATTGGGGTGGCGTTAGCAAAAGTTGGTGTGGCAATAGAATCTCTCTTGACAATTTGTATCCTTTGATTTGAAAATGTTTCATCATGAACTAGTTCAAGTCCTCAATAAAAATCCAACAAAAAAATACAAAATGCTCAAATTATATTAAAATTTGAAATTATTCAACCAAAATAGAGAAATTTTAGAGATTCCATCTACGATTATAACATTTCAGCCAAAAAAATTACCAGATAGGATAGATCGAAGCATCAAATATCAAAGGTTTTTCAAAGCAAAGTGAGCTTAATTAATTACCTTCGTCGTCTGGTAGAAGCTGAGCTTCAGATCTGAACTCTCCAAAGCAATTAAACACAAGAAGAAGAAGAACAAGAGATGCGAAAACCTTATTTGAGATTACGAGAAGAAATGATCCCATTTCTTCTTCAAATCCTCCAATGTTTGATCGAAAAGGCTCTTTAAGTTTTCCAAAACAGACACAATGCGACTTTAAGAAGTAAGAACGCGAAGACCAGAGATTTGAGAGACACAGACCAAAAAAGCTTGAGTGTTACGTTAGGCAGAATCCTCTGCTCTACCTTTACGAGGTGGGAAAGTGGGAAACTGGTTATAGCCGGTTATTCCACAACGGGTAACCATCTATAGCCCTTTGCGATCCACATGGCATAAGACTAATAGCTTGACCCTGATTGAGTCAAGTGAAGCCCTGGTTTTTAAACTCATCCAAGACCAAGACGTATTGCCCGAGTTAACTCGTTATCGGAGCTGAACGAGATCAACTCACAAACTCATTTTTTGACCGAGATTTATGACTCATGTTCATTTTTTTTTATTCGACTCACAAGATGTCTCAATCATTTCGGAAAACTCGTTCAAGATGACTCGGTATCTAACCTGGACGAGACGAGACGAGACGAAATACCGAGTTAAAAAACCATGAATGAAGCTAAGAACCTCAATTGTCCAGCTAAGCCAGACGAAGTTCTTCCAGCTGCACAACCAAAGGACACGTTACCATGGTTTAAAAACTCATTCGAGACCGAGATGACTCGAGTCATCCAGGTGTAGATGCAAATCGGCCAGGTACTCAATGTGAATTGTTGATTTTTTGTCCATCACATTGACTTGTAATGAAAACTCTTTTCCATTTTGGGGGGTTTTTTTTAGAGCAATTATTTGCATTCCTCCTGGAACCGATTACACTTCCCTTTTTTAAAAAATCTCCCTTGCACTTTTTTACTATAATTGCACTCCAAAGAAATAAAGATTGTACTTCTTCTTCCTCTTCCTCTTGGTTGCTCTTGGTTCCACTTAAAAAACTGCTCTCATAAACACACATTGGAGAAGACCAATTATAGCCATGGAACCTTTAAAAAATCAGTTCTAAGAAAAGAGAATAATCAAACAGGCAGAGGGACAGAACGAGGATTTTGCCCATGTGGGGGCAGTCAAGAGTAGAAATTTTTTTGTAGGGAGAAATAAGAGTGAAAAAAAAATAGTTGTGGGGGCAACTACGAGTGGAATTTTTTTCTTGTGTGGGAACAATAGTGGCAGATTTTTTTTATCTGTCGCAATAGCTCACTAATCCATAGACATTGAAAATTCTCTTAGGGACAAGTGCCCCTATTATAAATTCGCCCCTACAAATAGGAAACCAAGAAAGTGATAATGATGGGCTCTCATGTAAATTAGGGGTGCAACTTGGTCTTGTTCAAATTGAGAACCAAACTGATGGCTTTGAGCTGGTTTGGAATAAGTTGTAGTTGAGTTATGGATTAATAAAATGGAGAATCGGTTGATGGGACTATCATTGTCCTTCCCATAAAGGTTAATATAAATGTAAATTTCATTGACTTGTGGGACAAACAAAGGATTGAACCCAAGAGAAAAGGGATTGAACCAAGTTACAATAATGAAATTAATCTAAGCCAATAAATAAATTTGTTTTTATGTTTTTAAAGTAACCAAAAGAAAATTAAACTTGTTGAAAATTAAACTAATAGAGAATAAAATAAAGTTAAAACTATGAAGGAAAATACCATTGGAAAGAGATTCACTAGAGCAAATTATTAAATCAAAATCTAACTCATAACCTATTTATAACGCAATCACAAAAGTTTGGTGTTAACTCTTTTGATCAGAAGATCTAATAAGATAAAACCAGATTTAAAAAACACTAAAGTAGAATTCCCCTACTCTCTAATATATGAATCTCTTACTACCAAAAATGTAGATTAAACATGCTACATTTTGATCTAATTTAAGTATGAAGCATCAAGGTTAAGCATAAAAGGTGTAAGAGTTCATATCTAGTTTTCATTCATAGGAGTGGACAAATTTTAAAGAGAATTCATGAACATTAAAGGAAATGAAAAAGTAAAAAACGAAATACAGAAAAATAATCATACTTTAAGCTACTCTACTAATGCAGAAGAGATTAACCTAAGGTCATTACAAGTAATAGAGAAAGATAGATGAAGAATAAAAAGCCTTTCTTCATTGAATAAAGATAGTTACACTCTCTTTTTCACTATCTCACTTACAGATTTACAGAACTTTAATGTATGTTTGATTGCATAGAAAGTGTCTTTCCATAGAATTTGAAATCCATGGAAAAATAGTGGTGGAAAATAGGTAGGGTTGAAAAAATAAATTTCATTATTTGATTTTACTTGGATAAAATCATTGAAAAAATATGAGAAAAAAGAAGAAGAAGAAGGAGAGGATGAGAAGGAGGAAGAAGATGAGAGAAGAAGGAGAGGAAGAAGAAGATGAGGAAGAAGAGGGAGGGAGGAGGATGTGGCGGTGACGACAACGGTCGCAACGGAGGTAAGTGAGGAAGAACAAAGGAAAACGTGATGGTGATCGTGACAGTCGTGGTGGAGGTAAGTAAAGAAAAAAATGAGGGGAGAACGTGGTGGTGATGACGGCGGAGGTAAATGATGGAAAAGAAGAAGGAGAAGAAGTTAGAGAAAAAGAGAGAAGGTGACCGGAGATGGTGATGATGGAGACAGCAACAATGATGGTGATGGCAAGGAGGTTAGTGTGATGGTGGTGGTGATGGTAGGGAATGAGAAGATATAAGTGAGAAAGAATTGAGTATGAAAAATATGAGTGGATTTCATTTTCCCACTTATATGGGTGAAAAAGTGAAATCCATGTTTTGGTTAATTTTTTGATTGATTTCATTTCTATGTGTAATCAAACATTTGAAAAATGTCATTTTCCATGGAAATTGATTTTTTACCCTATTTTTCATGTGCAATCAAACATACCCTTAATGGAAAACTTAAATTAGAAATAAAAAAATATAAGAAAAAAGACTAAGAGCTTTAAGTTAAAGGAAGATGGGTCCCTTCGTCATTGGGAAGGGGCTTTATTTATAGAAATTTGATGTTCGAAAAAGATCCATTTCAAGCTTCTATCATTATTGCAGATAAGATCATGTATAGAGTAAAACCCCGAAAAATTAGGGTGCTCCAACTGAAGTCCACCTCGTCACGATCAAGATGAAACCTTGGGTCTTGAGGTTTGGCTAGGCTGATTGATTGATTCTCCATATTATAATAAAAAGTCAATTATTTGATTTCGGGGCCCAATTTGATGGTCTGATATTTAATCTACACAATGAACACACATAATCAGGATTTTTTGACAAATAAAATTAAGTTTAATTCGCATGAAAGAACACGTAATGTGGTATTTCGAGATTTAATATGATTATTCACTTAATATAGACAAATAGGGACTTAAATTGAGATAAATGTCTAGAAAAAGTACGGATAAATCAATATTTTGAGAAACTGATCACACCCCCAAACTTACCTTTTTCTAGTCCCTAGAAAATAAATTACTGATTTCGTAGGTATTTCAATTGCATTTAGCGAATACAACAAGTCCTTAAATCGCTAAATTTCTCCCAGTATACAAGTTTGACTCGTAAGGGTTTGTAGAGAATATACCTACAAAATACAAAATAACTTTGAAGTAAAAATTATCAAAATCAAAATTTATATTAAAAAACATAAGTCAATTATAATTTATCAGTCATTTGGTAATAATATTTAGTATAGAATCTCAATTCTTGTTTTTCTATGCACAAACTTAGATTTAAATTGATCCCTAAGAAATATTAATTCTAATTTAGAAATTTTAGAGATTTGATTTCTTAGAGTGAGTTTTAGCCTTCTAACTAACCAAGAATAGTTGGATCAACTTAGAATTTAATTATAAACTTAGCATCTTGTTTGGGGTAGTGAGAAATATGGATATTCACTTTAATACCTCTAAGGAACTTTATCTGTGATATTCCAATGTACTCACATTTTTGCACTTGATGGTTTTCACCCTAGTGAAATTCTAAACTTATCAACTTTGAATCTTTGATTATTTCTTTCTTTAACACTCTGAGGGATCTTTTTTTTTTGTTTTACTTTTTTCTTTTTTACTCATTTTATTTTTTTAAAGAAAAATAGACAATCCTTTTCAAGGTACCTACTAATTTAATGGTTTCTGCTCAAAAGATATTCAACACAATTCTCTTGTAATCTATCAACCAAATGAACAAGAAAATCAAAATTCATCATATCAGATTTTTCCTAATATTCTAGGTGGAAAGAAGGTAAAAACTTACTCAATTCAACCTAGACTCTTGGTAGCCTTATTAGAGGTAACTCAAAACTTAAGGTAACTTTACTATAATTTTTTGCAACAAGAAACACAAATGGGGATTCCAGATTAAAGCTTCAACCAAAGATTAGTTTAATATTTTAACCAAGTGCTTAAAGATACAAACTAAGATCTTGAAAATAATACAACAAAAGTGTTAAATATTTTTCTTGAAATTTTTCAAAATTTTATGATTTTTGGAATAGAAAAGAAAAAAAAAAGGTGGAAACCTAATTTTATACCCCCAAACTTAAACTTGATATTGTCTTTAATATTTCAATATGCACATGTAAAACTAAAATTGACAAAAGGAAACGAAATGGGTTGGATATCACTTAAAAAATATATTTAAGTCCAATTAATACCAACACAATGTTTTCTGAAATAAGACAACACACCACACCACTCAATTTTGTTGCATCGTTGATTGTATCTATTGTATTAATCGTGATCATGTTGTATGAAGTCAGAAGCACCACAAAAGATATTGTCCTCATAATCTGGGTAAATGATTCCTAGGTTATATCGGATAAACACACACCACTAGTTTCAACATATATCATGTAAAATAGAAACAAGACTAAATAACTAATAAAATTAAAGTCATAAGATTTGGATGGTAATGGTAACTATAAGTATTGCTTGACATTAAAAGTGTTTAGATCATTACTTTTAAGTACGTATAACTTGGGTGCATTCGATATGCCATCCCAATTTGTCAGTAACTATTCGAAGAAGGCCAGTAAAGTGAAAACTTATCAATAGATAGACCGTTCTTTTCTGCTAAGTGTTGTACATAAAAACCAATTATGATTTTTTTTAGAACCTACCACTTTAGTTTCGAATCGATAATTGCTCTTGATGAGGAAAATTGCTAAGTTCTAAGCCAATTGAAGTGAATAACTACACTACTAATCCAAAATCCATTGACACTACTAACAAAAAAAATGGGTTGCCTCCCAAAAATGTTAAGTTTAACATTTTTAACCAGATTAAAGCTTACTTAATATTGATAAATGGGTTCATCGAGGAGAAAAACTTCCTCTTATGACATATACTTGAGAAAAGATTTGAGATGTTGGTAATTCACTTTGAAAGTAAATCCATCCTTACGATAAATGACTTCAACATCACCATGGGGGTAAACTTTTTGGATAATATATGGGCCAGTCCATTGAAATTTGAGTTTCTCTGGAAAAAAATGAAGTCTATTATTATACTACAAAACTCTTTGACCGGGAATGAAATTCCTTTAAAGAATTCGTTTATTGTGAAATAATTTGATACGCTTTTTGTAATATTTGGCATAATCATAAGAGTCATTTCTAATCTCTTCTAACTTATCGAGTTGTAATTTCTAATTCTCATCGGGAGATGGCAAACCTTGCCAAAAATCAATCGATAGGGAGATATCCCTATATGTGTTTTGAATGCGGCTCTATAGGCCCAGAGTGAATCTCTCAATCTCAAAGACAAATCTTTCCTCGAATGATTGACTATTTTACTAATATGGTCTTGATTTTCTTATTAAAAATATCTACTTACCTACTTTTCTATGGGTGAAAAGGTGAGGCAACCTTATGAGTTATGAGGTATTTCTTGACTAATGCTGTAAAAATTTTGTTACAAAAATGCGAGTCACCATCACTTATGATAATTTTATGAGTATCAAATCTTGAAAAGATTGTCTCTTTGACAAATATGATCATCACATTGTGGTCATTTGTTTTACATATTACAACTTTAACCCATTTTCACATGTAATAAATGACAATGAAGATATATTAGTAACCCTGGGAAATAAGAAAGGGTCCTATAAAATATATGCCCTAAATGTTAAAAATCTCGATGATTAAGATATGATTCTTAGGTGTTTTGTTTCTCTTATAGATTTTTTCTAATCTCTAATATCAATTAAAAGATTTGTTAAACTCGTGGGCATCACAAAAAATGCTAGGCCAGAGAAAATCACACAGTAAGATTTTTGTTGCGGTCTTTTTACCACTAAAGTGCCCTTCATAGGCATGATTGTGGCAAAATTCAAAGATATTGGATTGCTCATAGGTTGGAACACAACGTCTAATGATTTGGTCAGGACAATACTTAAATAAGTAAGGCTCATCCCATAAATACTACTTGATTTTTGAAAGGAAACAGAGTTTTTCTTAACCAGTCATTGAAACTGACAATTGACTTATAACTAAGTAGTTGATAATGTTAGTATACCATTAAGCGTTCGAATGAGATATTTGCATAAGTTTCTCATAAAAAAAAATTCAGAGATTGATAAGAATTTCTTGAATGACTTAGTAACTATCCTAGATAAATGATCAGCTAAGATATTTTCTACACCATATTTGTCTCAGATTTTGATAGCAAACTCTTGCAAGAGCAAAATCTAATAGATTAGCCTTGCTTTCGTATCCTTCTTGAGTAGAAGGTACTTCAATATTATGTGGTCTATGTAGATCACGACTTTCGATCCTATTAAGTTGGGATGAAACTTATCAACGACATAGACTATCACTAACATTTCTTTTTCTATTGTACAATAGTTAAGTTGAGCATCGTTAAGAATTTTACTACCATACTATATAACATGATGATGTTTATTATTCGTTGACCCAAAACAACACCTATCGCATAATCCGAAGCGTTGCACATAACCTCAAATTGAATGTTTTAATTTGGAGGTTGAATGATGAGTGCCGAAGTTAACTTAGACTTAAGATAGTTGAAAGTAGAGAGACATGACTATGAGAAGTTAAAAAAAACATCCTTGCCTAATAACACACCTAAAGGCTTCGAGATTTTCTCAAAATCTTTAATGAATCTTATATAGAAACCTGTGTAGCCTAGGAATGACCTAATTTCTTTGACAATTTTAGGAGGTGGTAACTTCTCAATTAAACCTACCTTCGTTATATCTACTTCAATCCCTTTAACAGATACAATGCACCCTATCACAATCTCGAATATTATTATAAAATGACATTTTTCCCAATTGAGGACTCGGTTAAATTTTTTACAATGCATGAGGATAAAAGTCAAGTGATGGAGACATTCCTCAAAATTTAGTCTGAAGATCAAAAAATTGTCCATAAATACTTCGAGATATCTTTCTAGCATGTTGAAAAATATACTAATCATGCACTATTGAAAAAGTAACGGGTGCATTGTATAACCCAAAGAATATGCCACGATACGTAAAAATTTCGAAAGGACAGGTAAAAGTTATTTTCTCTTGATAGGTGGGAGCAATGGGTATTTGGTTGTACTCAAAATAAACCATCTAAGAAGTAATTGTAGGAATGTCCTACTAGACGTTCTAACATTTGGTCAATGTAGGATAATAGAAAGTGATTTTTGGGAGTCATTAAGTTGAGTTTCCTATAATCAATACATAATCTTCATCCATTTTGGATTCGAGTGGGGATTAACTCATTGTCTTGGTTCATTACCAAAGTGATACCAATTTTTTTTAGGAACTATTTGAATGTGTTTCCTTTAATCTCCATCGGTCCTTGTTAGGTCGGGAACTATATTACTTGGTGAAAAGTTAAAGGGATGGGTTTCATAGCTTGGACCCATCTTTGGCCGAGGATAACGTTGTAGGCCATCCCAGAATCTACTATTACGAACCTGATCATTACTATTTTCGATCCTATGGAAACTAGCAATGTAATCCCCCCTATAGGTCGAAATGCTTCCCCATTGAAATCATATACATTTGTTTTTTATGGCTCGACGCTCCCAAGTACTCTCATCTACTCTATTATTGGTTAAAATAATATATTTATTGCATTCCTGGTATCCACAAGTATTCTCCTTAACTCCACTGCTCCCACCGTCAAAGTGATGACTAGAGTATCATTATGAAGGGGTGATATCCCTCGAAGATCCCCTTGAGTAAACATCGTGGCCTTTATTCCCTAGATTGAGTCTCGGACTTGTGCTACCGTTACTTCTTCAAAAGCTTGGCACACCTCCTTCTCATGAATTATCTTTCTCATCTTGGCTTTACGTGAGTTGTTTGTTTCCTCGTTCGAAGGGTATTCTCTGAAGATCATGTTGATAACTTTTCTTGCCCCAATGGATCCCTTAGTGGTGGAGGTAGGAATTCTCGATCCCTGTTTACTCATTCATCTATGGCAACAAATCTTCTCAATTTTCCTTGATCGACCATGTCTTGGATAATGTGCCTTAGTATGTAACAATCATCTATCAGATGGTCTTCAGTTTGGTGATATTGACAATACAGCTTCCCGGGCCTACTCTTGTAATTTAGCTAGGGTTGTATAAAACCTAGATCATTTATGATGTACTTTAGTATCTTAGAAGGTTTCTCAGAGAAAGGCATCATTATCCTATTTGCATTCCACAATGTCCTTCCCACCTTATCCTAGGTTCGTTTTTTTACTCGTCTTGGCTCGGTCTCGTGGTGTTTCTGACATCGATGTTTCTTTCTCTAGGGTGACTGTGTTAATTGTTATGGAGTTTTCCATTGCTCGTACCTTCAGGGCGTCTTTCAAATTGATGAATTTTCTAGTTGTAACTTTCTAGAGGATTGGTAATGAGTTCCTCATGCATCCTAGTCCCTACGATGACTGTGTTCATGTAAGTCTACACCACATGTTCATTGTCCAAATTCTATACTTGTATCACTTAAGCTCGAAATCAAGCTGTAAAAGTTCAAATACTTTCTCATTCTTCCTGTCTTAAGTTGAACAACATGTTCGTTTTTACCTTCCTCCTCTGTTTGTGGACATACTAAACAACAAAATATCCTTGAACTTTATGAAACTTCTCACTGAACTCATCTTCAGCCCTTGGAATCAAGAGATGGCTGTCAACCTAAGTGTTGAGGGAAACATTTTACATGTCAGAATGCCATTTTTTGGGTATAGAATCATCTGATTTTTATAATACATGATGTGTTCTATCGGGCCATGTGTTCCATCGAAAGAATAAAACTTTGGTACATGAAACTTCCTGGGAGGCTTGATTCAGAGAATCTCTTTTGAGAAAGGTGTGGACTGTAAATTTCTTACAACAAAACAAGCCAACTATCTAGCCTGACCACTTCTAGCAGCAACGTCTTCCCTTCTCTTGAACATTTATTTTATCTTCCCCATAGTACAAGGTTCTCCAGTGGGGAAGGATTATGTGCGCTTTGTGGTTCTTTTTTTCCTTATATTAGGGTTTGAGCTTTCCTTAACAATCTCTCCTGCGGCCTTAGTCATTTTCCTTATCTCGGATCCCTCTGTTAATCATTGCCTCATCTCTTAGTTATCTTTTTTCAAGGCTGAGAGCTCTTCGGTTTGATTATCGAGCCATTGCTGCAGTTCAGCTCACATTTGAGCGAGCAGGTTTCCACAATCTATGGAATCCCCTGACCCTTATGTATTGAATGAAGCACAACGTCCCCTGGATTCCAGATAACCACCTGTACCGTCGTTCCCATTGGAACCTTTGGCACAACTCGTCTCATAACCTCCCCCTGATTTCCTATAGCGTCCTGGACTGCAGCAACTCGTTATCCTTTTGGGACTACCTGTGTTGTTGAGACTCCCTGGGTTATGTGTTCCTCGTACTTACCATGTTTTGTTGTGTTACATTTTCCGTTCCCATAGACGACGTGAAATTGTGGTGGTAATTCTCGTGAATACCCCGAGATCTTCAATTCACTAATCACGCAGTCCTTGAATCCTCAAGATCCTTCCCTATCCTTTATTCCACAGAGACTCTGATGCTTAAGTTAGATAGATCTTAAGTTTTAAGACCTTTCTTCGATAAAAAATTTTACATACTTTTTCGTAATGTTTTGCCCTTGTTTATAAATTTTTTGGAAAGACTCCTTTTGTAGCTTGATCTCAAATCATATCTTTATTTGATTTCCTCCTCTTTTCCTATTCGTTCTTTATTCGAAATAAAATTGCTCAACTTAGTATAAGATCCCTTGATTTTAGGAGTCTTAGATTTAGGTGTTTTTCCCAAGCCTATGGCTTACGTTCCTTTTTTTATGTTCTCAATAGTGGCTCGAATGATCATTATGCCCTGTGTCCTTACTCCAAGACTGATAAATTTTCCTTCCACAACTTACAAGTCCTAACATTCATGATTTAGTGGGAATCGTTAGTGAGTTTGTTACTATTATGAAAAATATTAGCTAACCTTCATTTATTGTAACTAGTCGATCAATCATCGTCGACACTTATCCCCCACTGACCAAAAATCTTGGCTCCACCCTTGATTGTGAATTGGAATTTTTAACCCAAGGAAAGCCGGTAGGTTGAACTTATTACATGGGAAATATCCCTTGTGTCCAAAACCATTGTTGTTTCAACCCCTCCCTTTTTTGTTAGACTTTCCTAGCCTCAAATCTTCTTTTAGGCAAAACATCAAATATATGGCTAAATTCTTTTTAAGATATATAGTAGTCCCCAATGCATCCTATGGATGCACATCTCGATGGCGGGTGACTAAGAGAAATGATCAATGCAGTTAAGAGATAAATTCATCCAATGCTTGATATACTCAATCACTGGCTCATCCTTCATCTATTTGACAATGGCAAGTTCCACCATACTTACTGCCCTTCTAGTACTATAGAAGCGGGTGAAGAACTTTCTTTCGAGTTAATCCCAATTTTCTATCGAACGCATTACCACGAAGGGAACGAACTAACTGTTTCACCATGAAGTTACCATACATATCAACATTGTTATAGGTTTCAATGAAATGGGCAATATACTGCTTTGGATTGCCTTTTCTTTCAAACTGTTAGAATTTTGACAGTTGATATTCAGTCGGAAGACATATTTTTTTAATGCGTTGAGTATAGGGTTTGGAGTAGACCAATGAGAATTGTGGCATACCCTCATATTGAGTGGGAATGGTATCAATGATCATCGCTTGTAGTTGTTGAAAAGAAAGTAAGGCAACAGATCCTTGTTGTGGGTTTCGCGTAGCATTTCACGAGCCAAAAAGATCTCATTGTTGCTTATCTTTATATGGAATCATGTATGCTTCAGGGGTAAAACCTGATGAATGCGAAGGTTCAATACTTCATTTGTTTGCTTCGTCCTTCTGTTCCAAATGACTGACTAGGGTGGCAATTTGGATGTTATTTTCTACCATTGTTTTTGTTAACCTGTTGATGATGTCTACCATCTGGACAACTTGTTCTTCTATTGTTAGTGCTCTAACTGTCATTATCGCTCTGATAGAGGTGTGAGTTTATGATGGGAAAGTGATTGATAGAGATCCAGACTATCATTTGCTTGACTTCGAATTGGATCTAGAATTTGATGAGTCGTTTACCACAATGTCTTCGTTGTAAGTGTCATTTTTGTGGCATGCTTCTCGGAGTGATGCTGAAAAGGTTCCAATAGTTTGGAACCACTAATTTTCGTCATTGTTCGTGTTATAGGATGATTACAACCGATAACCTGAGTAGATTCAAGGTTGGAGGAAAATATTTTCTTACCTTTCTCAATAATGGCAGATGCGATAGTGTTGACGCTACGAGATGTCATTGATGTTTTGGTTGATATTTTTTTGTAGTTGACTTGAAGATGAGAGGTTGTGATAGTCTCACTAGGCATATTAGAAATTTGTCGACCATAAATTTTACAAATCTACCTCGAGATTCATGAAATAACATCGCAAATGATATTATTTATTTTAATAAAAAAGAGATATAGATCTCAATATTTTCCTCTGATTAACAATCAAGTACAAAAAGATGACGTATGTAGCTTTTCTTCTTTCTAAGCTTCAAAATTTATCAATTGAGAAAGTTACTTGGATTGTGACTTTATTTGTGCTTGATCTTCTATAGAGGCTTTTGTAGATTTTCTTATCTCTAGGTTTGACACTTTATCAACTGAGAAAATTTCTTAGAAGATGACTTTGTTTGTGCTTGATTTTCTATAAAAACTTCTGTAGATTTTTTTTCTCTCTGAGCTTCGTGCTTTATTGGTTGAGAAAGTTACTTGGACAGTGACTTTGTTTGTGCTTAATATTCTGTAGAGATTTCTGTAAATTTTCTTTTTTTTTTGGGTTTCCAGCTTTATCGATTGAAAATGATTTGTTGGCTTCCTAAAAAGGACTTGATGCTTGATCTTCTCTTTAATCAGAATCAGGATCTTTGAAGAATTTTACTTTGTCTTTAGAGGAGGGATTGAAAATTTCTTCTTCTTCTCTAGAGAGAGAGCTTTTATCTTCTGAGAGAAAGTCATCCAGATCCACTTTCAATGAGAATGCTTTGGTATTTATAGACTTAGGGTAAAATGGTATTTTCTAATGTACCCTTTGTCTTACTGGATTTTACATAATTAGTTTAAGTAGTATTTGGTTATTGGTCCAATCCATTTTAGTGGATTTTTTACTTAACCATGGACTTACTTGTTTGTTGGGTGTATGGGCCCAATACTTAATGCAGATCACTTGATTTTTCAGGATCATGGGTTTTATCTATGAAAACTCAAAACTTAGGCTTATAGGAGACATGTTCCCAGTTAATGGACTCAATTTGGACGCGAGGCCCATTTATAACTTTAGGGACTTCATTTTTATTTATAAAATTTGTAAAGGACTCCTGAAAATTTTGGTGCCTACAATGATATATAAAGTTCAACTATCCCACGCTCGTTCGTGAGAGAGAATTGTGCAAACAAGCATGTCAGCCATTGGATGAAAATGAATCTCGATGATGCATTGTAGGGGAAAAAACAATTCTTTTTCCCAAAATCCATCATCTTCAACATATTTTTTTCCCCAGAACCCATCATCTTAGGTGTTTGAGGGCATGAAATGTGGAGAATGTTATTGCAAGGCTTGCAGATGTAGATCAAACCAAAGGGTTTTATCTTGCATCCTGAACATGAAGCCAAGTTTAGATGTATGGATCGCAGTTCAACTCATTTAAAGTTCTTTCTCTAGAAAGCACAAGGGATTTTTTTGCCTTGTAAATCTCCACCAATTCCGTCATCTACTACATGACTATTTTCACTTAGATTTTCAACCTAAGATTCTCTCCTTCAACCTTCAAACCTCAGTAGAAAGATAACATTAGGGGGGATCAATTATTGAAGATGAGGTTAGGGTGAGCAACTTGATAGACTGGTTTTTGTAGACGATTGCTTTGTGGGTAGAGGTTGTAGTCTTGTAGATGATGTCTTTAGGTAATTGTAGAAAAGTATTTCAAAGGAGATTGTGGTCAAGGGAGGTATGCCCTCAGTTTTTCTCTAATGTTTGCAAAAACGTGAGGGAATTCTCTAAATCGTAGAAAATATGTTTTTTTTTTCATCCAATGGTTGACATGCTCGTTCGCACACTTCTCTTCCCTGAATGAGTGTGAGATAGCCGGACTCATATAAATATATAACAGAAGAAACACATCTGACTGTAGTATGTACGTGATATGTTTGTGGTGAAGGAGGGGTGCACTGTCTTTACTGATAACCTTTAAAACAAAAACATACTATATCAACAAATCTTCAAGTGAATTTTGAGTAAATGATTAGGATAACGCTCTTCAGGCAAATACTCAGTTTTTACGTACTTTTAGCACCTACTTGGTTATTTACACACTTTTCAGCACACACACATTAACACTATTTTTTTTATACATTTTCACAAACATTTCCATTCTACGGTTGGACCTGTCAGTAAATCTTGCCGACTTTGACCTTCCCTTCCAAGTAAATGAATTTCAAATAAATCTATAGTTCAAACAAAAGGGAAAATTATTTGTCTAGTTGGAAGATATTGTTCATGACAGAGTTATAGAGAAGAATAAGATTTAACTTGACTCGTCCAAGTTGAGTTGTCATGTTTCTTAGAACGAGACATATCCGTAATGATTCAAAATCGGGATATTATTGTAATCTGATAAAATATGTACACCACCAAGATTGCACACAATAGTGAAATGTGTGAAGATGAGAAGCGGAGCGATATTGCGGTGATGGATAAATAGAGGTTTGAAGAGATGAAAGCGAGATGGTCGGGGGTGTAGTTGACATAAAGGTATGAGAATGGCATGGATAGCGGTGCGATTTGAGGGTAGAAAATAGCGATATTGGCAGTGGATGTGAAAATAACAGAATTAGAATTAAGAAAGAAGGAAGGCTAGATGGAGGTAATGTTGTTATTATTATCCCATGTGTAGCAACACTCATGATCATGATCAATAATAAACACAAAATATGATGAAGAAAGCAGAAGGAAAAAAGAAGGGGAACGAGGTGGCAATACAGCTGAAAAATAGCACAATAAGTGTAAGAGGTAGCAAGAGGAAAACACGAGGTCCTTTTTTTGTTAGTAAATCAAACTGGATGTGGCAGTTGCTACTGTTAAAGGAAAACGGAAATGTGTGTGCTGGCTGTCTGGAATAGATAGATGGCATAGGAGTGGGGCATGTTGTGGCTGATGAGTTTGAGAAGATGTGGTAGCAACTGCTGTTAAGAGAAGGTAGAAACTGCACTTATTTCATGTAGGAAGACAAGTGGCAGAAAACGATATAAGGTGGAAGAAGATGAAAGCAATATGAAATGAATGGGAGACAAAGAGAGAGATTTGGAAGGATGGAATTGATAGCGAGTTTGAAGTGTATAATAGTCCTTGCAATCTAGTTGCAACTTTTATGAGAAGTGGATTGTGGCCAAATGAGCATATTTAAAGCATTCAGGACCATGGCACCAAATATACATTCTCACAAAATTTGGGATTTGTTTTGATAACCAAGATATTAGTTTTGTAGCATTCCTTCAAGGGTAGCAAATGCTTGTGACCAATTCTTAAGAGATGGTAGTATTTTGGGCCAAACTCTGTTTTATTTTTTTATTGTCAGTTCTTTTTTTTTACTTAGGAAATGTGAAATTTGTAGTTGTTTTGTTGTGATTTTGGAGGAAATGGTGAGGGTTTAGCTTCGACTTCCATGTCTATTAGGCTGCTTAGCATTGTGAGATGATGACCAAGTTAAAGTTGGTCTGAAGGGCCTGTTTAGAAGCAGTGAGTGAGTTGGGGAGGAAAGATGATAATTTTTTTCTCATCTCAATTGATTTTCCAAAAAAATATTATATGATATCCTCAAAGTGTCTCATTTTAATATTTACACCTATGAATCAGGTTTGTCCAGGAATCTATTAAAAAAGTAATTCCTTTAAGGTGCTTGAAACACCAACAAAAACAAAGGACACAACTCAGGAGAAAATTGAACAAAAAATAACAGCAACTATGAAAATGCATAGAATAGATTATAGATTTAAAAAAAAAAAGTGAATTTGTACAATGCAATGTAAATTTCAAGCATCATCGATGAATAAAACATGTTCTAATTATAAGACTAATGAATTACATTTATCACAACTCTTTAACAACTCACGAGATGGGCCACCAATAAATTAGAAAGCTTCATGAGATTATCAAAATATTAAACTATGATATAGCCTAGCTACAACAATTCAAATATTTCCCAGGCTGAATTACAAATTCTAATGTGAAATCAAATTATATTAAACTATGAGTGTGGATCGTCTATCCTCAATCTCCATCCAACTCTTATCCATATTGATGTCCCTAGTTCAAATTGAACATATAAATTATTGTTCATCGCCTGAAATGCATGCATCATTGTTCTTATACACTTTAATGTTGTAGGGTGTATGAACCTCGTTATATACTTTAAGAGCACTTCAGTGCAATTGTTCGACATACCCAATCACTTTTTAAACCATAAAACAAGCAGATATCCAACAGAGTTGCTCTAAAACTGATTTAAGATGTGTAAACGGCCATGTGAAAGAGATCTATAAATATAATCTCTGCTTTTTGGGGATATGGAAATTGAAACGAATCGGGTTGACCCTTTGTTTTCCATAAACATTCGTGGCTGATCCAGAAGGATCTACATAGATAGTCTATGGTAAATTAAGCATAACTTTGTTATACGAACTCGGAATTTGACGATTCCAAAGGCGTTAGAAAGAGGACTTAGAGGGCTATGCCACCCAATGCTCAGGCGCTCATTCCATGAAGTATTTCGACATCCTTTACCCCTCTGAAATAATAGTCAAAGTTGAACTTTCTATTTATAGAATCTTTGACTGCAAATAACACTCTAATTTGATTGTGATTCTGAACTTATGGTAGAAGAGAGTTTTAACATACTTAAGATTCTTAATCCAATTAGGAAGTAATTAGAATTTTTCTATTTTTAGACTTGTTATAAATAATATTACTATTTATAGTAAGTACGTCAATTAGAATAAAACTAAGTTTTTGTTCTTTCTTCTTTTATAATTCCGTTTGGAGATAGGGAAAAAAGTAATAAATCAATTTCAGGTTTCTCCAATTATTAGGTTTTGTCCTTCATATTAGATTTGTTTGGATTAGTGGCTTCTATGGAAAGTCCTCCTCTATTGAAGGTGCCAACTAGTGACTATCAATCCCAGATGTTGTGAGGAAAAAGTTTGAGTGAATCTCAAGCACATACCCATAAAAGAAAAGGTTAATTAGGCCTATCCCCGCATAAATCGATGGTTGAGTCATCCTTGTGTATTGTGTAAGTTGATCAACATATGGCTTGATCATGGTCTTAAATAAGAGACTAACAGAAAATGGTAGCAAGAATACCCAAAGACAAGACGTCTTTAACCCTCTTATTTGTTTAGCAAGTCGTGCTGGGGTGACATAAGATTTACTGTGATTCTCACAATTCTGATGCGGAGATGCATACATAACCGTAGATGGTTTTTACTCGTATCACGAGGAAACACATCTATGGTTATGTGCACATCCCACATCAGACTTGTGAGAATCACATTGAATACCCTATGTCATTCCAGCATTTTCCTTATTTAGCAGAGTTACAAGGTAAGAAATATATTTAATTATTTTCTTCTATCTAAGAAGACAAAAAATAGAGAAAATCAAGTTGTTATATAGTTAGGTGAAGTTTATGGGTATTGATATTATAGATCTGATTTCATAACCTTCTTGTCTTGAAGATAATCCTGATTTATGATTCTTGGA
Source organism: Akebia trifoliata (assembly GCF_017979445.1). Taxonomy (NCBI): domain Eukaryota; kingdom Viridiplantae; phylum Streptophyta; class Magnoliopsida; order Ranunculales; family Lardizabalaceae; genus Akebia; species Akebia trifoliata. The sequence goes on from NC_141387.1 coordinate 10,692,551, forward strand.
TGATAATCATTATTAGGAACCTTAACAGGGTATTTATCCACATTACATCAAACAAGTTATGTATAAAGAATTTTATAATTATGAATAATTCCTAAGATAGAATATCTTAATTGACATTGTTAAAAATTTCTTTCTCCATAAAAACTTTCCTTTTGTAATGAGATACAAGCCTACCCTATCCTAGTAGTAATACAAACATCTTTATCAATGAAAAAAAAAAAGCCCTAATGACCAAAGTTTGAATGCAGGATTTTTGGTGAAAAAAGTAACCAAAAGACAAATATCTAAATCATCCCAAAAATAAAATGTAAAAAAGAAAGATAAATCAAAATAATCATAAAAGATCATAGGATCAATCCAGAAATTAGGGTTTTATATAGTCGATTCAAATATTTGAAGCTGAGTCAATTTCTTTATATTGCTCTATCTAAGATTTCTATAAATTTTACTGAAAATTCGAATTTGAACTTAGTGAAGGAAGAATTGAACTCACTGAAGCCTTTTATGAGTTTCTTTGATCTTTGAAGCTTCGAATGCAAACCTCCCGTATCTACCATTTTCATCTGCAAAAGTTACAAAACTTAATTAACGAGATTTTAAGTTCGAGAGCTCAAAACAAAAGAGAATAGATTGTTGAAGATTCTATTTATTTCGTGTTTCAAATTGAGAGAGAGATGGTCGATTCGAGAAGGAAACAATCGAAATTGATTTTCCAAAGATTTGTCACTAAATGTTGTTAGTACAACACCAATAGCCGCTATATTTCATTCGTCACTAGGTGCTGTTTGTTAAACTGAAAAAAATAAGTGCTGAATAGCATTAAGCACTGAAAATTATAAGCTTTGAATTTAAGTGCTGAAAAAGTTATTTGTTTAGATGCTGAATCATATTTGTAACACATTGCTGAAGCTGGAAAATTGTCTTTGTTACCCTTACAATCATATTATGCATTGTTCGTATGTTTCAAATGCCTATTTCTTATCAAACACAATAAAATATATTATTTCTTATAAAATTAAAATACAATTTATTTTTAAATAATAAATAATACTAAAATCTTCAATTTATAAATAATAATTTCTATTTATAAAAGCCCACAAATTTCAAATTAAAAATAATAATGCCATACAAGTCACCAAAATTTGAAGTCAACATTAAAATAACGTAATTTGGATGAATAATTTTCGATGGAAATGAAGGATGTGTAATTATAAAAGCACCTTATGAATTAATAAGGGCAACCCACATCATAACCAATTATTTTTTGTTTTATATGGGTTAGAGTTTTTGGAATGAGCAAAATTTTAGTGAGGATGGTCTATATAGTCTAGAGATCACCCTCACCAAAAATCAGCCCATTTTGAAACTTCTAACTCGTCAAAAATAGTTTTCAAAAAAAAAAAAAAGGGAACGATTTACAGTTCTTGAACTTGTTTTGATAGGGTTAGAAATTTTAGGATGTGTTGATTTTTGGTGAGGATGATCTCCTCATTGTAGAGATCATCCACATCAAAAATCAACTTATTCGAAAACTTTTAACTCATATAAGACAAAATAATTTAGCCATGGTGTAGGTTTATTAATTTGTGGGGTGCTTATATACTTATCCATGGGATATAAGAGGTAATAACCTTTTAAGAATAAGGGCATACTTGTTCAAGTTCAAAAAAACAAAAGGCATACTTGTTCATGTCGAAAAAAACGAAGTGTTTATCGCTTTAGCACTTTTTTTCAGTATCAAAATAGTGTTGAATTTTTTTCACTTATTTTCAACAATAATCGTTGAAAATATAGAGTAAACAAACGCACTATTTTGACAAAAAGTGCTAAATTTAATTTTTTTCAGCAATAAACGTTGAAAAATAGTGCAAACAAACACTGCCTAAATGTCGTTAGTATAACACCAATAATAATAATATTTTATTTTTGACACTAAATGTTGTTAGAATAATATCTATAGCCGCTACATTTGAACTATCAGTAAATGTTATTAATATAACACCTATAACTGTTTCATTTGAGTTGTCACTAAACATTATTAGTATAACATTTGTAGTGATAATAATTTATTTTTGTCATTAAAACTTATTATTTAGTGGCAACATATACATTGTGGCTAAAAATATATTTTTAGTGACAAAATATAATTATAATTAATGACCGATTAGTGACAAAAAATATATTATTACTATATTTGAGTTGTCACAAAATATTATTAGTATAACACCTATAGTGACAATATTTTATTTTTGTCACTAAAAATTACTATTTAGTGGAAATATATACATTGTGGTTAAAAATATATTTTTAGTGACAAAATATAATTGTAATTAATGACCAATCATTAGTGACAAAAATTATATTTCTACTAAAATCTTCAACCTTTAGTGACACAAAATATAAGTCATTACTAAATATCTTGATGTGGCCACCTTCAAGAGTGATAAAATTTACATTCATGATATTAGTGGTGCATACTTTTGAGTTGTCACTAAATGTTGATGCTATAATATTTTTTATGGTAACATATTAATTTAGCCACTAAAAATTATTTTTTAATGATAATATATAAATCGTGGCTAAAAAACTCATCACTAAAAGTCAATTTTCTTGTAGTGGCTTGAGGCTAGTATTTTCCATTTTTTTGGGGGTGTGAGGTGTGATAAGGTCCCAATTATTCGATTTTGGGACCGTAATTGCATTAAGATTACCATTGCATAAATGTTAGTTCCTTTAAATAATTGCAAAATTATTTTATTTATCCAAATTAATAAAGCTAATGATATATTAGTGTTAATTGTAGCGCACGTGGAAGCCAACAAATCACGAAACAATTACGGTTACAATACACGAGTCGAAGGGAAGTTTCCAGAAAAATCTCGGTCGATTTGGGCGCCACGTCACCGCGCCGCGGCTAGGCATGACCGCGCCGCGGTCATCTCGAGGAATTTGTCTTCGAGATTTTTACAGAAACTTCTAGAAGCTTCGGTGGTTGTAACTGATTGGGTAGTTCGAAGCAAATCATCCGAAAAGTTGACCCGATTACCCGAATACAAATGTTATAAATTGGGGGCTCTTCTCTTCTTCTCTTGTTCCATAAGTTTTGATTTTTTCTTCTTTTAATTTTCTGTAATTTTTCCTTTTGGTGAGATCTTGAGTGTAGTGAGAACATCAAGAGTAAGCCATTGGCTCTATTGTAACTTTATTTTGGAGATCCATTCAAGAAGGAATCAAGTTGCATCTTCATCTTCTTCTCCTATCTTCTCTTTTCTTTTATTATTTTCTACAACTATAACCCTTGCAATGAGTGGCTAGAATCTCCTTAGAGAGTTCAATAATGCCAGAGCAAGTCCATCCATTTAATGTAGTTTAAATTCATTATTTTTGCTTGTCTTGTTAATCATTCTATAAATTCTCCTTTGATTAGATTCCTTAGCTTATGTTTATGATTCAAGCTTTGATAGCCATTACTTAGATAAGTTCAAGAATGGCTATGCTCTGTGAAGAATTGAAATATAGGTTAAGCAATCTTAATTAAATCAGTATTTCATGAATGATCCTTAGTTACATTCAATGATTAAACGGCTCCACTTTCCGATCCATGAGCAATGACTTGCTACATGGATTGAGTTAGATTCAAATTTAATTTACATTATGGATGGTTTGTGAAGGCTACATTGAACTCTCTAATCTCCCTTTCTTTTATCTTCAACCTCTAGTTTCTGTTTTAAATAGAATTGCAAGTTTATTTCCATCTTATTTGTGCAACAAATCAGTTTTGTTTTTAAATCAATCTGTTTCAAAGCTTTGTTTTGGTTTCTAATCGAATGAATATTTGAATCTTCGTTGTCCCTGTGGAACGAATTCGACTTACCCAAAGTCCATTTCTTAATCTTAATCTCTGCATCTCTTTTGCAAGCTTTACACTCGATCAAGGTGCATAGGAGCAAACCAAGTAATAAGAAGTATCATTGTAATACGTAGTATGCACGAGGTCCCTGTGATGCTTTTGTGAACAAATAGAAGTCACAATTATCTTTTTATAGTAAAATTTAATTAATAAAACCTTTTTGAAACTAATGCTGCAAAAAATCTGAGCATTTTCCAAAACCCAAATTCGTTGCTAGCTTCTATGCCAACGGTCCAAAGCAACAATAGCATTTTGTGGCAAGCTCAATCCCAACCACCTTAGAGACATGGATTGTGCCAAGGGACATACAATTCTCTCTCACTACTGTCCAACGTTCCCTGAACCAGAACTTACGCTATGTATTAGCAAGCATTCAAACAATGATTTTCTTACCATCCTTCTACAAGATCACATTGGTGGCTCCAAATTCTTCATCAAAATCAATGGATAGATGTCCCTACAATACATGGAGCTCTAGTAGTAAACGTTTGAGATGTTTTATAGGTAAGTCTATGCTACACTAAACTTAGTCTATATTAATCACATTTTATTGACTTGATAATTTGTCCAACTTGAATTATTTTGGGAAAATGATTCCAAAGAACCATTTTTAGAAGATATGTACGAAAAGTCTACCCATAAAGAATATGGGTACTCACTTAATTTAAAAAAAATATTTTAAAAAGTCTTCCAGACATTAATATGGGTACTAGTGTATGAAAGACTTTTTAAAATATTTTTTTTAAATTACCTGTATTGCCATTTCAACAAAAATTTCGCCCTTCATAAATCTCTTTATCCTAATTTTGGAGATATGCCTCAAACGTTTATGTCACAAGATGAATGAATTTTTATTCGAATACAAGGTAACTAAAGACTGAACATAATCATAATTAAAATTAATTTTATATAAATCATCAAATAATATCTTAGATTCAACTAAAATTACATGTAAAAACAATTTTATTTGTTCACTTTCAAAACAAGCCGAATAACCTAAACAATGTAAAAAGAAGTCAAACTCCAAAAGTGTAAGGAATTCGTGACTTGTTTGAGAGGTGAACCTCCCATGTTTTGAGAATATTTTCCTATGTTTTAATATTTATGACATGCTCCTTGACCTTGGTCATTGCTTATTAAATAATCTATATGACCAAAAAGCCCTTATTTTTTTCCTTCCCAAAACTAGCCATCTTTACACTCTTAGATGATTCGATTAAGCAAGTTTTCAAGTTGTTTCTATTTGATGTACATCCTCCAAGTTGAGTTTCAAAACTACATTTCAAATATTTAAATTTCTTTTTAACATTTGATTGTGATGATGATCATCGTTATTATCCTAGTTTTGGAAAAAAAAATGATTTTTTTGGTCATGTAGAACATTTTCATTAATTTATAGTAGATGACAAAGGTCAAGGGACATGTCATCAATTTTAAAAAATTGGGGTATGTCAAACATTCATTTGGGTCAACTCTTGAAGTTAAAAGAACAATGATTTTTTATTTTCTTTAGTTGATGAAGGGTAGTTCAGGTATTTTCTCGAAAAAGTACTGGTCAGATTAAAATTTTATAAAACAAGGTTTAAATGGTCCTTTTTTTTTTTTTTGATAATCAACCATCCCGATAGACAACAGATAGAGCCTGTATTTGGACTTTGCCCAGTCCATAGACCATGGTCTTGTCCAAGCACTATTCCTGGGGATCGTGCAATGCTGGCACATCACACACACCAAGTTAGGGTGTGCCCTCACGGGTGGCCCGTGAGAAATTAATGCTCTCTTATTTTATATAGTTCTTATATTGAAAATACTATTATCACTCTGATGATTATGGCAGTAAGGCTATTCAGATGGAGTAACCATTATAACTAGTCACCCGTGTATGTAATTTTTTTTCCAGAGCATGATTATAACGATTGAAATACGATGAGGCACGATTCTTTATTGATGATGTTTTCACATCTCATGAAGGAAAGTTTAATTATGAAAGCATTACATTTAATTAATTATAATTTTTTCTCTATTTAAATTATTTTATTTATTGTATTGTTGTCAATGACAGACTTAAAAACATTGAACATAGAGTACACGCCCACCCCAAGCCCAAGAATTTCTGTGGCATGCTTTTTCTACAACCATCATTTATCCATAAAGATGCCCCCATCAAGGAGTTGTTATCAAAAGAAAATCCTCCCTTATATAAAGAAATCACTGTGAAAGAATTCATTGAATGCTACAGTGCAAAAGGACATGAGGGGAACTCTACTTTGCCGTATTTCAAGTTGTGATGTTGATAAGATAACTATGAGTACATAGAAGATGATTCATCGTTGTTGTTTGAATGTTTTGGATCTATTGATCTTCACCTTTTCTTCATTAAAAAAGATTGTACACTATACTTGTTTATGTTTAGGTTCAATTTGCATTAGTTTTGGGTTATTTATGTTTAAACACTATGTCGCTATGTTCTATTCAAATAGATTTTTTAATGCAACTTAACACATCATAATGTTGAGAGGATCATTTGAACATAACAAACTGGCTAAGGCATTTACTCTAGTAGTAATTGGTGGACAATATTTACAAAACGTGGGACTATCAGCGTCTTTGATTGAATAAAGGAATTAAAATGCTGAAATGACATTGAAATTTACATTATTTTATACATTGCTGATGTGGAGGTGCCCACGGAACCATTGATGAAAGCATTTATGGTTCCGTACACACATCCACGTCAGCAATATGTGAAACCATATAAATTTCAATGTCACTCTAGCACAACTCTTTAATAAAATAAAAAGAGTTGTTTTTTTCTCAAAAACCTCTTACTTGTTAGTCCTACACACATGCATCTATTTTGACGTGGGCATGATACATTGCCTTAGATTTTAGGGGTAATTTTTGAAAACAAGCACGTGCCAGATAGCTTAATTGGTAAAATCTTTGAGTGATGATACTAGAAACATAGGTTCAAATTCTGCAAGCATTGAATTATTGAATTCATTAAAAACAGGTTGACTGATAAAAAAGTAAAATTTGAAAACAAGAAAGCACAAACACAACCAAAGTATCATTGGATTGCTACCCTATCAATCCTCGAGGGCCCAAATAGTAGGGGTCAAAGTGTAATTTATCCTTAAAAAAAAATCATTTACTACACCAAAACACATACCTAATGTTGAGAGTGTGATTTGAACCTAAGAATCTAGACAAAGTGGAGTTTAATTAGTCTAGTAAATTTGTCCTAGCTTATAGTAGAAGAGGTTCGGCCTAGCTATTTGAATTGACTTTGAAATCTGGCACAATCATCTTTGCCTCATTAATACTTTCGAAATCAGAAGTATTCGCCCTCACCTTCAAGCCTTTAAGACAAATATATATCATATTCATACCCATCTATTAGATAGGTATCTGAACATATTCAGGCATAGTTTTTCACAAAGAGGTGATGAAATTAAGACAAGCATCTAACATATATTCATAAATAATAATTTTCTAGGAAATGGTGACAAAATTCAGACAAGCATATGCAACAACATATATTCAACTTTTTCGTATCTTACAATTTTTCACAAAGTGACACTGAAACCGATAATTTATAAATTCTACCATTTTTCAAAGAAACCACTTACCGAATTCATAATTTAGGCGTTTCTTAAAATTATATTTTAATATAAAGATTATGAATTAAATAATCTTTTATATTTTATTAATATTTTTATAAGTTTTGTTTAATTCCTTAGAAAAGGAAAATGCTTCACTACCTATTTCGTTGGACATTCGGCTGACCTGGCAATGCATAGAAAATCGTTGATTTTATAAATTATATCTCGAGGATGTAAATTTTTGGTTTTCTGTAGATGCGTGTGGTGTGGACACTCTGATCACACTCTTTTTTGTAAGTATCTTGGTACTGTAAGTCAAGCCGCCTCGATAGACTATCCGACCTTTTCTTATTTAATATTTATATGACGTGAAAGCGTGTGAAAATCATAGATACTTTTCATCAAGATACGAGTCATGAAGCATCTATGATTCCTATCCACTTTGCGACATGAGGTTCAAGCTTCACATCACTCTAAGACTTGCTCACAAAAGATGTACTACACATTTTGAGGTGGCATTAGCAAAAGTTGGTGTGACAATAAAAGCTCTCAAATATTTATGGTGTATTCTTTTTTATTTCTAACGTAAAGAAGTCAAGAACCACTTCTCTTCTTCCAACATCTAGACGTGAATTCAACACTTAGATTTTTCAGTGATCGATCTTCTTGTGTTCTTCATCAAAAAAAAAAAAACCATAGAAGAAACAGAAATGGTGGTCTCCGAATCGGGCGAAGTTTCTATTGACAGTAAGTTGAACTATGATCGAACCCAAGAATTGAAAGCCTTTGATGATACGAAAGCGGGTGTTAAAGGTCTAGTCGATGATGGTGTGGCAAAGATCCCACGAATCTTCATCCGACCTCAAGATCCACTAGATGAGAATTCCACTTTGGACAATGAGCAACTCACGATTCCAATTATAGACTTTCAAGGAATCGAGAAGAGTGTCGATCGACGAAAGGAGATCATCGAACAAGTCCGACAAGCATCGGAGACTTGGGGATTTTTCCAAGTAGTGAACCATGAGATTCCTATAGAAGTCTTAGATGGGATGTTTGAAGGAGTACGTAGGTTTTACGAGCAACCTAAAGAAGTGAAGATGGAGTACTATACACGTGATGACACAAAAAGGGTGGTTTACAACAGCAACTTTGATCTTTATAGAGCACCAGCTGCTAATTGGAGAGACACCTTATTTTGTGTCATGGGTTCTGATCCTATTAACGAGGAAGAGTTGCCTTTGGCATGTAGGTACGTATTGAAACAAGTACATATTATCAAAAAACAAGATTTCAAGCCTTACTAGTAAGAGTTGCTTTGCTCTAATGGATTACCACATTAACAAATAGCAATCTAACACCACAAGCCCTCTAGATTTCATGGAAAAACCCAGATCTAAAAAAAAAGACCAATTTTTTTTTTCTCTTTTGTGCTTGATCCACGGTTTTAAAAATGGATGGCTAACGAACTTCTACCTATTCCCAAATTTAAAATCAAAATTTAATGGTGAAATTTTTCTTGATTTTTTTTCTTTTCAAAGTTTATAGAATTTTTACCTCTACATCCTTGATGCACTGTATCATGATTTTGGATAGTACAAGGTGAGTCCAAAGGGTGGAATCGTTACTAACTTAGAAAGGCTAGTCAGACTCCATATTGTATATGCCAAGGTGAGTGTGGGTGGGGGGATGGTCGTGCTGGGGTGACACAAGATTTACTGTGATTCTCACAATTCGGACGTGGACATACATACATAACCATAGATGATTTTTACTCGTATCGCGAGGAAACACATATATGGTTATTTGCACATCTCACATCAGACTTGTGAGAATTGCAGTAAATACTTTGTGTCATTTCAGCATTTTCCTAAAAATAAATAAAAATTAATCGTTTGACACTTGTAGAATTCGTCCAAGTTTATCTTGAACTTCATGGAGTGGACTCTTGAATTAAAGAAATGACATTTTTATTTTCGTACATAAATTTTTGTATTTAATTTATTTTATTTAAAAACACTTAATTTCCTTAATAGTAAGGATGGTTTGAGGATCACCCATTCGCGTGGTATCCATAAACATAAGAGTAATGATTTTGTAACTAAACCTGGCAAGTTGACTCAAAAACCAACTCACATGTACCCCTACTACAAGAACAATAGATTTTTCCCTAGGAGTACACAACTCCATAAACCATGTGCAACTGTGTATCCCGTAAGAAAAAAATCTATGGTTCTTGCACTTGCCACATCATTGAGTTTTTGAGTTACCCTGTCAATTTGAGTTACAAAATCAGCACTGAAAACATAATCAATGTCACAGGTATATATGTTGATTTTTCACGGTTGGATTTAGATTTTAATCTTGGGAGTTTGATGATCATTTATTTTCAAAACCTTGGATCAAAGTCAATGTTGAGGTGTTATTTTGACAACCTGACAATCCATGTGATTCCAACAACCCTTACTAAGCCTAGTCAGACTTGTCAACCTGACTAGCCTTATTCTTTGTTATTTGTTAAGTTAGTACATATACTAGATGACATATTTCACATGCCTCCAAGAATTCAACAATATTAGACGCGCCTCTATTGAGTGTTAACTTTAACCAACACAGTTGATTTGGTCAAAGTTCATGATTAAAGTAATCAAGTGAAAAATATCTTAGCCATTTGTTTGAGGAACATCAAACTTAAGACTGAGATGGGAGGAAAGATATTGTTTTTCTAGAGATCAATACCGATTTTCTAAAGTGATCCATTTTCTACAGAATTCCCCCAAAATATCTTCCCTCTGTGCTTCACCACAAGCGCTGTTTGAAGTTACTACCCCCCACCCCCCCATCTTGTTTTTCCTCTTGGTGCGAGGTCGATACACAGAAAGCGTGTAATTCCCCAACGAAAAGTTGGGAGACGACTCAATATGAAGAATATCATTGTAATAAGGAATATACATGAGGTTATTGTGATAATGACATTCTGTGACAAATTCAAACAAATCCTTAATTTGTAGAAATAATTAATTTTGATATAACCTCCCTAATGATGAAAGTGCCTAATTTGTAGAGATACAATAATCGAGTACTCAAAGCATGTGTTGAAAATGGGGATCACATTGTTTGAGTTGCTATCGGAGGCTCTTGAGCTCAATCCCAGCCACCTTAAGGACATGGAATGTAGCAAGGGACATTCAATTCTCTGTCATTACTATCCAGCGTGCCCTGAACCGGAACTTACATTGGGCACTAGTAAGCATTCAGATACTGATTTTCTAACTATCCTTCTACAAGATCACATCGGCGGCCTCCAAATTCTTCATCAAAATCGATGGGTAGATGTCCCTCCCATGCATGGAGGTCTAGTAGTAAACATTGGAGATCTTTTACAGGTAATTCTTTGTTATATTAATCTTATTCCATATTAATCACATTTTATTGTTTAGTTGATAATTTATGGTTCATGAAGTTTATTTTTATATAGCTTCTACAATCTACATTGAAGATGTTATTATCAATGTGATTGGTATGATAGTAAGGCTATTTCAGACATAGTTACCATAGTAACCAATCAATTCTACGTGCATAAAGCTTCTCTACTATACCTTTGGCTATGCTTCATGCAACATTTATAACAATTGAAATGCAATCGTTTATTGATGATGTTTTTTGCACATCTGCAAAAAGGATAGTTTACGAAAGCATTATAAAGGATTTAGCATGAAATTGTTACTATGTCTTAACTTATTTTGTTTGTTGTCTTGATTCAGCTTGTCTCTAATGACAAGTTTAAAAGTGTTCAACATAGAGTACGTGCCAACCATGTAGGCCCAAGAATATCTGTAGCATACTTTTTCTACAACAATCTTCAGCTATCAACAAAGATCTCCCCAATCAAGGAGTTGTTATCAGAAGAAAATCCTCCTATATATAGAGAAACAACGGCGAAGGAATTCATTGAATACTACAATGCAAAAGGATTAGATGGGAACCCTGCTCTGCTACATTTCAAGTTGTGATGTTGGTAAGAAAACTAAGATTACAAATTTGGTACTTGACATATGTAGCAGATGATTCACAGTTTTTGTTTCCAAAAAGGACCCATAATTTATGGAATGTTCTGTAAGTGTTGATCTTCACCTCTCTTTCATTAAAATGATTGTACACACTTTTTTTTATGCAGGTTCAAACATTTACGTTTGTTTTGGGTTATATGTTTAAAGTTTAAACTCAATGTCACTATAATATAATTATTTAGATTTTCATGGGACTAAATACTTCCTAACATTGAGAGGATCATTTGAACATGACAATGTACCTAAGGGATTTAGTCTAGTTGCATACCTCTATGGATACACAGAAAAGATGTCATACAAAGGTGGATAATGTCTTTGAGGATGTCCGGGCCAACTGCCAAATATTCAAGGGTAGTTCCAACTATTGCCTAAAGCAGGACTATGTGAAAAAGGGGTCGATTCGATGTCAACATCCATTGAATTTGGCTTAATCCAAACAAATTTGATGGACCTTGGCATCAAATTCATCCATTTTTTCACGTATTCCACGATTGTGGTCATTCAATAGTTTGTTCTTCTACTAAGACGTCGTCTGGATCGGTACCGTACTCTGTTTGTTCATTTTCGAGGCTTGAAGACTGAACCCAGCGGTACTACGATTGTTGTTGATGCTGCAAATGTGACTCTTTCGCAACGTGACCCATTCAACGTTGTAGCCTTTCGGCACCGTAAGCGAACACGATGTAATGCAAGTGTGGCACTACGACTTGTGTCAATGGGGCCACATGATGCTTTGGCACCATGACTAAACATGGTGATAGTGCAAGTTTAGCGTGATGGCTTGTGTCTATGTTGTCATGTTATGCTTTGGCACCATGAGTGCAACGGAGGTAATGTTTCGAAAATGAAAACGATGATTGAAAATTTGTAGTACTGCTCCAATGCTGATTCAATTTGGTTGAACTGATTTATATTTAATGAAATTTAGAAATATGTCCACTTTTTTCTAAATTATCTTCATTTATATTGATCATTTTTTTTATATAAAAAGAAGCAATTATCCACTAACCAAACCTGGTCCAACCACTAGTTCGGTCTGGTTTTCGAATGCTATTACAGATATAAATTTTAAGAGTTGTAATGAATGCATGCGGTCTTCATATGCGGCTGACATGGCAAGGGCACATAACCATAGGTTGTTTTCATCGGCATAAACAGGAAAAAAGATGTGCAGTTCTGTGCCTTTGCCACGTCAGCCACATACCAAGGCCGTGTGCATTCATTATTATTCAAATTTTAATGTTCAATGCTTAGCATTCCCTTACACTATAATTTATGTTTCAATAGCATCTATCATTATTTTTCCTTTAGTGAAAGTAGAAGAATATTATTGTATTTTAGATATTAAATGCTTGTCTTTTAGTGAAAACAGAAGAGTGTTCTTTATAGAGGCAAAATCTCGGATGGCATTGGTTCCTCGAGATTTACCCCTAACAATCGATCTTCAAGGTTCTTGATGTACTAAATAATGATAAAAAATCACATAGAAAAATGATCAAAGAGAAGGGAAAGAGAGAGAGAAGATAAGAAGCAAGATTTGTTTACAGGATTCGTCCCAAAATCAGACTATGTCCCTGGGTTCCGAAGAGTCATTCTACTATTCTTCAAGACATTACAAGATTTACAAGCCCCTAGCCTCTTCTCCATTTTCTTTCTCCTCCGAGCCCCCATTTTCCTCTACCTATTCACTCCTTATACAAATAGAGAAACAAACCCTAAAAGAAAAGTCAAATCAAATCAGGATCTTCTCCAAAATCTCTTCTAATGTAAAAATAGATATTCTCTAGTCAATGAGGAGACTTTCTGTTTCTAGTTAAGATTACCATCTTAACCAAAAATCTACTCAAGGATATATCAATGGCTCGAGATATGCAATAATTATCATGTGATCGCTCATCAATATTCATCTTATTTATGTCACGCGTCCAATACCGATTTTACCTTTTACAATTAGCCCCCTTCCCTTCAGTAGAGATTGGTGAGGTCGAGATCCATTTACGGGAATATTATACTACTCTCGTGTCTTCACTTTGCTTTATGAAAATATTATTCCCTGCTCTTTCTCTAAAGAAACGATGGTCCCTTGGAACCTTGTGGTTACTCAAGATGTCTTGGTTATTAAGCCATCATCCTCTCACTATAAAGTTATCACTAAGGACATTAGCCATTCAAGACCCCTTAAGCAACTTAAGACTATTTTTTTATGTAAGATAACTCTACTCTACCTATACAATCTGTCCTGCTCTACCTGCACAATCCTGCTCTTCTCTACCTAGACGGTCCTGTTCTACTCTGCTTTACCTGCATAGTCTGCTTTGTTTTACCAGCACAATCCTGTTCTATTTTACTTTACTTGCACAGTCCTGCTCTGTTCTACCTGCATAGTCTGTTATGTTCTATCAGCACAGTCCTACTTTGCTCTACCTACACAATCTGCTCTGCTCTACCTGCACAATTTGCTCTACTCTGCTCTACCTGCACATGATAGAACAAGGTCACGCCCAACTCTATACTCTGCCTATCAGGTTAAAGTAGAGTTGCGAATACTTTGCAACCCTAATGGAAACAAGTGGTCGCGCCCAACTCTATGATCTACCCATCATGTCAAAGTAGAATCGCGAAGACTTTGCAACCCCAATGGAACCAAGCGATCACGCCCAACTCTATGCTCTGCCCATGAAGTTAGAGTAGAGTTGCGAAGACTTTGCAACCACAATGGAGCCAAATGGTTGTGCCCAACTCTATGATCTGCCTATTATGTCAGAATAAAGTCGTGAAGACTTTACAACTTACAGCTTATTTTATACCTTCATGTTGTGCACAAACCAATCATCATACCTTTTACATAGTTATGCTAGAATGCCTTGGTAATATCAATAGCATTACCTTTACCTTTTTACCTTTTGTATTTACTTTTTTCTCTTGATGCTGATGCAACACCATATTTAGAGTTTTGTAATCTGCAAATTTTTTTTCTATCATGCATCTTCCAATAGTTGTTACTCTAGAATAACTCTAGCTTATCACCTTGTACAATCGATTGTCACCACCGTAGTGGCACAATTAAATAGTTATTTGCAATTTCCTGATATGCCACTACTTTTGATCTGATTAAACTCATATCGATCAAAAAGTTAATCAACAAAATCAAAACCCAATGGGGTGCCCAAAATCCTCCCAACGTTCATCAATCTACCCTACCTTGTGGTTTTCGTAGTATTCTTCATTCGTTTCCAAGGACGGTGCCAATTTCTAAAGGAAAAATCTCGAATGGTGTCGGTTCCTTGAGATTTACCCCTAACAATCGATCTTCATGGTTCTTGACGTACTAAATAATGATAAAATATCATACAGAAAAATGATCAAAGAAAAGGAAAAGAGAAAGAGAAGACAAGAAGCAAGATTTGTTTATGGGGTTCGTCTTAAAATCAGACTACATTCCCGAGCTCCGAAGAGGCATTCCACTATTTTTCAAGCCATTACAAGATTACAAGCCCCTAGTACCTTCTCCACTTTCTTTCTCCTCCGTGCCCCCCTTTTCCTCTACCTATTCACTCCTTATATGGATAGAGAAACAAACCTTAAAAGAAAAATCAAATAAAATCAAGATCTTCTCCAAAATCTCTCCTTATCTAGAAATATATGTTCTCTAGTAAATAAGGAGACTTTCTATTTCTAGGCAAGATTACAATCTTAACCAAAAATCTACTCAAGGATATATCAATGCCTCGAGATATGCATTAATTATCATGTTATCGGTCGTCGATATTTATTTTATTTATGCCACGTGTCCAATATCGATTTTACCTTTTATATTCTTGTATTTTGGATATTAGATGCTTGTTTTTATTGTTGCAATGATAGGGGAGAAGGTAATGATAGGGGAGAAGGTGCAATTATCAAGAATAGTAAGGGAGACACGGTGGGGGCCATTGTCATTAACACTAGAGGGAAATCGGTCCTCAACCATGAGTTACAAGCTATTCAAAAAGGCCTGAATATGACATTGAGACTTAACATAAGACACATCACTGTCAGAGAAGATTCGAAAGTGGCAGTTGACATTATCAATGGGGAGAACATCTTGCCATGGACTGAAGAAAGAACCGTCAAGGCTATTAAAATAGCAGTGCAAGAATTTGACAACATTAACTTCTCATTTTGTTACAAGAAAAGCAACCAAGCTGTATATTTTTTAGCCTCCTACCTTATCTCTCATGGCAACTTGATGTTCGATCCATTGGACCTTCTTAGGGAGCTCAAAAAAATTATATGTAAGGATGCCAATGGACACGTGTATGTAAGGATATAATTGTCTCCTTTTAGTTGGGAGTCTGCCTAACCCCCTCTTAATCTCAAAAAAAAAAAGAAAAAGATAAGAGTATTTTTGTTTTTAAATATTAAATAATAAATATTTCACCAATAAATTTTATTAACACTTTTACAAAACTATGATTTTTTGATATTTTTTTATTTTTTGAAAATGTAAGTTAATGCTAAAAATGCGAGTAAATTGTTTTTGTTATGCAAAAATTGTTCGAGTTAGGCAAGATTAAAAACGTGAGTGGGTCTGTTCTGACTATCTTGTAACTATTGAGATAGAGTGTCGAGATAATGTTATGGTTCCATTTTTTGATTTTCCTTAGACCTTTTTGAATCATTCTCGAAGTCGTAAATTGGGACTTTTAATCCGTTGCGTGCCACATCTGGGTGTCCTCCAATGTGTCCCCCATTCGCAACTTAAATTGGTTGTATTTATTTTATTTTACCAATATGGCCTTCAGGGTCTGTTAAGATTTACACCAAGTCCAATTTTGTACCATTTTTTGCATATCAATGGCCCTTTTTGTGGTTTTCATTGTGTTGGTAATTTTTTTATCTTGTCATAGCTGATATTTTTACTCATAACGCTTTTTTAGATTTTCATTATGCTCTTTTAGACTATGCTACATTTTATTACATTACATAGTAAAATAGATACAATGACTTAAACTCGTACTCCCAACGAATCTAGTGGTCTGGTAATTCGAGTTGAGTTAGCAAATCTGAGACTTTACTTTGCAGATACTCTTTTGATGATTTGATCTTATTTTGCTTCTCAAGTAGTTGTGTTTTTTTTTTAATATCCGATATAATCTCCCCTCTTACGTCTTCTGGTGACTCTTGTGACTTGGGTCTGAGGTAAGATAGTATCAAGGTATCCTTACTATTCATATTTATTCCTTTTTATTGCTATCAAACATTGTCTAAGTTCCGTCATCACCAACCTACTAACTTTTGAATTTAACTGTTGACCGACCTGATCGGAGAGGACTTTTATTTGGGTTGTAATGTAAGATATGGCTAATTTGAAGAAAGAAATGATAAAATATTGAAAACTAAATGTACTAGGTAAGAACTAGGGAGGGTTTTCTTATTATTTCTTAAATACCATTTTTGTTAAAACTCTTAATGATGTTATCCTCTCGACTTTCTCTTGGCCTTTGAGATGTGAGTTGAGCCTAAGATTGAAAACTCTATTTTTGATGTTTATCTCTTTTTTTTGTATTTTTAGTCATTCACAGTTTATCCTCATGCGGGCTAGGAGTTAACTAAAATTTTTTTTTTCTTTTCTTTTAATTTTTTTTTCTTTTTGGCTCTTTTATTTTTCTCTCACCTTTCTTTTATTGAAGAACCTAGTTATTTTCTCAAATTGCTACAATGTACACTCTAGCTTGCCTCAATTCTGGGTAAATAAATAAATGATCATGCTCAAAAGGGTTTGACTAAGGGAAATTTTGATAAAAAAAGTTTGAAAAATGAAGAATGGCCTCTCGTTATGTCAGGTATCGGATTCTAGGCGTAATATTTCTTAACATCACCTTCTTGACTACGAAGGGACCTTCGTAGTTCAGCTTGAACTTACCACTTAGCTAAGTGACACCTTCAAAAGAAGAACAAGCTCAATGTGACATGTCTTCAGCCAATGTGGAGGGGTCGAAATCAGCCAAAATATTAAGGGGAAGGGGGCATGTCATCAGTTAGAGGATAGGGGTATCTCAAATATTACTAAAAATTAAGAAGGTATGTCATGCACTAATTTGAAAACACAAAGGGGTGTCTCAAATATTCATAAAAAATTGAAGGGGGCTAACAGGTCCAAAATGGAATGGATTAGTCATTGGTTGTAAAATACAAATGGGATCTCTCAAGTGTGAATCAAATAGATGGAGTTCTAAGAAATCAAAAAATTGATGAAGGCAACAATATCAAAAATTTACATGTGTGTGTGTGGTGGGGGGGAGAGGGGAGGGGGGGGGGGGGTGCAAAGAGGGGCAAGGCTCAAAATTTATTACAATAATCAATAGATTTTTGTTATTTTTTAAAATTATTGTGGGGGTAAGTGTCCCCATTGTAAATCCAACACTATATATATGGGAAGTGTTCAAAAGCCCTAAAGAGAGCCAAACATTTTTAAAATTAGAGATTAAAAGTTTTGGAATGGGCTGATTTTTTTATGATGATCTCTATGGTGAAGAGATCATCCTCACCAAAAATCAGTTCATTCCAAAACTTCTAACACTAGTTTACAAGTTGAAGAATTGTGGACCATTCGATTTTTGTAAATCACTTTTGATGGGGTTAGAAGTTTTGGAATGGGCTGGGTTTTGGTAAGGATGATCAGCTCGTCATTGAGATCATTCTCACAAAAAATCAGCCCATTCCAAAACTTCTAATCCAAATATTGAAAAAATGTTTGACACAATATTTGATTCTTTTTTTAAGGCCTTCGAACCCTATAACTACCCTGACCATGTTAGTAAGGATCTCAGCCTTACTAAGGGTCCTTGGGCTCACCTCTTGTCTTCCAAAAACATGAACCGATGCTTCAAAATTGTAGAGAACGAAATTCTATGAATTTTGGAAAACAAATTAAAAAAAAAATCTATATATTTTTATAGTTAATTTCATTTTGAAGTTTGGGATTTATGTGGAAGTTCGGTAACCATCCATTTTCAAAACCTTGAATCTAGTTAAAAAGAAAATGATTTTTGACTATATATATATATATATATATATATATATATATATGAGGAATGCAAACATCCAAGACCTCATGGGGACGTTAGAGTTGTTCATCACATTTTTTTTAATAATACCCTTATTTATTTTGTCTTTAAAAAAAAAATAAGGGTATGTTAGTCTTTTATATAATAAATGATTGTTTGTATTAATTGTCAAAGTATTTATTGCAAATAAAACATTAAATCTAAAAAATAAGTCCTTAGAATTTATTATGTAAAAAGTCTATTATTATTTTTTTCTCTAAAAAATAAAATGGGTAAGGGTATCATTGATAAAAAATGTATTGGAGAATATTAACGTCCCCACGAGGTCTTGGACGTAAGCATTCTTATATATAGATATATAGGGAACGTTCAAGGGACATAAGTAAAAAACAATCATTTTTCAAAATATGGGTTAGGAGTTTTTGATTGAGATGACTTTTTTTATGAGAATGATCTTTATGAAGATAAGATTATCTTCTAAGAAAATCAGCCGAATTTGAAACGTCTAAATCCATCAAAAGTGATTTATAAATTATTAGTAAAAAGTTGACGGTTCACATTCTAAATCGCTTTTGATGGGGTTAGAAGGTTTAGATTTGACTGATTTTTGTGAGGATGATCTTCTCATCATAGAGACCATCCTCACAAAAAAATCAGCTCAATCCAAAACTTCTAACCCATATTTTGATAAATGGTATCTGAATTTTTGGATCGATTATGATATAGTAACCCATTTGATCAAAACGACCCTTAATAACTCAAAATCTTACTATGCTAGTACAGATTTCACTATATATTTCTAGGAAAATGACAGTGCCTAGTCTATCACATTTCCTCCTCTGGATTAGGGCTACTTTATCATAATTAAAAATGCAAAATGGTGCCAACAAACTTGTATCGGACATTGGATCCTATATGCACAAGGTAGAGGATTGAAACCCTCCTCCACAATGTGCCCAAATTTAATTTGATGGCCTTGGGTCGTCAAATTTCATAAAATTCGATGTACCAAGAGGTCGAATTGACATCGAATTTTTAATTGTCAATTTTTTTTTTCGACAGGTCGAATTTATCAAATTAATGAAGGATGAAAGAAATTCGATAGCTATACGCCGTCAAATTTGGAAACATCAAGAATTTCGACGGTTCTAGACCGTCAAAAGTTAGTTTTTAAAGTTCGTGGGCCTTGGCCCGTCAATTTTTTCTATAAATTTTTTCAGTTTTCACGTAGTGCTCCTGACTCCACACCACAATGCATGTGACCTAAACCACAATCTTAGAATTTAAAACCTAAAATATCTCATTTCAGAATTTCCTTGGACTATGGCTTAAGATGTGTTGAGGCGTCGGACGAGGGTGTCAACTTTCAATCCTCCAACCCTAGGTGTATCTGAACTTATCTTTAAAATATTAAAATAGTAAAGATGAAGTAATCATATTTTCAATTTTTATGGTCTTAAGAAAATTTCCAGAAAGAAATTATAAAATAATAGGCCACCCACCACCGCACTTTCTCCAACTGACTTTTATTATAGAAAATCATTTACACTTTATTATATGGTCTCTCGTCTTAATTTATATATCTTGTTATATAAGTCAAGCCGCCCCCCTAGAATTGGCCGTCGTCGATGAGAAACTATTTCCTTGACAACCTTAAACAAATAATAAATTCCCTTTAATTCAGGATCACTCGTCTTTGTCTTACAAAACTCCCAGAGAAAAAAATAAAAAATAAAAAATAAACATGGTGATCTCTAGTGAAGTTTCAGATGATATTGCATGTCATTATGATCGAACCAAAGAATTAAAGGCCTTTGATGATTCAAAAGCAGGTGTTAAAGGACTAGTCGATGCAGGTATAGCAAAGATCCCTCGAATCTTTGAGCATCCACAGGATCCGCTTGACAGTAAGTCAGCTTCCAACGATGGGCACTTCATGATTCCAACTATAGACCTTGAAGGCATTGAAAAGTGTGTCAATCTACGCAAGGAGATTGTCGATCAAGTCCTACGTGCTTCGGAGACTTGGGGATTTTTCCAAGTGGTGAACCATGGTATCCCTATTAGTGTGTTGGACGAGATGATTGAAGGAGTTCGTAAGTTTAACGAGCAACCAACGGAAGAGAAGATGAAGTTCTATACGCGTGAGAGAACTAGAAGGGTGATTTACAATAGCAACTTTGATCTCTATCAATCGCCGGCTGCAAATTGGAGAGACACCTTATTTTGTGTAATGGGTCCTAACCCTCTTGACCACGAAGAGTTGCCAGTGGCATGCAGGTATGTGATCAGCACAACGTGAAAAAAGTATATATTTGACAGCCCAAGGTCACCGAACTTAAAATTTGACGGGTCAGAACCGACACATTATAGAGGATGAGAGAAATTTGATGGCTCTAAGCTGTCGAATTGGGGAAAAAAAAAACTTTCAATCGCCATGGACTGTTAAAATTCAATTTTTAGAACTTGTGGGCTTTGGCCCGTCAACTTTGCTTGTCAAAATTTTCAGTTTTGACATAATGCAGTAGAATACATATCATTCCATGTTATTGCTCTAGTTCAAGAACCCCTCTTAGGTTTTCAATCATAAAATAGTTCAATTTCTAATTTTTAATGACCTTGCTCCTGACATAGAGTCGCTTCCTAATACTTCTGGCAACTAAATTTGCGGCCCAGGTAGTACGTCCCATGGACCATGTTATACAATAGAGTTACACAGTGAATCAAAGAATTGATATTTTTCATTTTTCCAACTTTTGATATTTCAGAAATCAATTATTTGTAGTATGTTAGAATTTAGTTTTACAACAAAAACTCAACTCTCAACTACTGAAGGCGCTCTTCTTTCTAATCCTATTGAATATTATCACATAGGAGGTGCCCTTCAATATTTGACTCTCACTTGCCCGGACATCTCCTTTTTTGTCCACCATGCTGCACAGCTCGTGAATAATCCTCTCACACCACATCTTGTTCCTTCCAAACGAATTCTTCATTACCTGAAACGCACTATTGATTTTGGGATCCAATTTTATTGCTCTGCTGGACCTTTACAGCTTCAAGCTTTTTTTTTTTATGCTGATTGGGTGGGCTGTCCCGGTAGTCAGTGCTCTACTTCTGGCTATTGTGTGTATTTGGGACCCAATCTCGTTTCCTGGAGTTCCAAGAAGCATCCAACAGCTCTAAGTCGAGTGCCAAGTCCAAAGATCGGTCATTAGTTTATGCTTGTGTAGAAACTATTTGGATACGTCATATCCTTCGTGATTGGTTTACTTCTAAAACTCAAGGAGGATCTTTCTAATTTGTAAAACATTGGGTCTCCACATTCCTCTGTTGTAGAATTCAACATTAGAAACAAATACAAGATATTGAGGCAGATTGGGCCATTCTTAAGGTGGTCTAATTAACAATGATAAGGATGGAAAAGGACAATTCTACATTGTGAATTGGAGTTTGTTCACTACGTGAAAACTGGAAAATTTGAAAGAAAAAATTGACGTGCAAAAAAACCCACGAATTTTAGAAACTGAATTTTGACGGTCTAGGACCGTCGAAATTCTTGATGTTCCCAGATTTGATGGCTTAAAGCTGTCAAATTTCTCCCATCCTTTGTTAATTTGACAATTTCAACCCATCGAAAAATAAAATTTGATAATGAAAAATTCAATACCAATTTGATCCCTTGGTCCGTCGAATTTTTTGAAATTTGACGGCCCAGGACCTTCAAATTTGAGCTTTTTTCACATGGTGGTTACCTGAACAATGTCGGTATGTTGGACTTGTTATTACATGAGAGGATCCCTTGCCTACAAGTCCATTATGTCAGTACATTCTTTGGCTTGAGATGTTTCGACCCCTTCATTTTTTTGTTCAACTTTTCTAGCCTCAGACCATGTTTGAGGTAGAACATCAAACTTATGGTCGAATGGTAGGAAAATAGGCTTTCTAGAGATCATTTTCCGTGTATTCACTCCCTAGATAATCCCCTACAAATATGTTCACATCTTAGTTTGAATTTTTGTGCTTCATGTCTAACGTCGTCTGAGGCTAGTATTTTTCCCTTTTTTTGTTCTAGGTGTGTGAGGTGGATATGAAAAAAGCAATTATAAGTCATGACTCTTATATAAAGAAGTATCATTGTAGTAAGGAGGATACATGAGGTCCTTATGGTCCTTTTGAGATCGAATAGAGCTTACAATTGTTTTCTTATAGTGAAATTTGATCAAAAAAATCTTTTGAAGCTAGTGCCACCAAAACTATGAGCATGGTGCAAAATCCAAAAGCATTTCTATAGCAATTGGTCCATATCAACAATGCATTATGTCGTTAATTCAAACAAATCCTTAATTTGTAGGTATTTTTATTATTCTGACAACCACGCTAATAGTATAAGTGTTCAATTTGTAGGGATTCATTAATCGAGTACTCAAAGCATGTTACGAAAATTGGGATCACATTGTTTGAGCTACTATCGGAGGCTCTCGAGCTCAATCCCAACCACCTTAACGACATGGATTGTGCCAAGGGACATACAATTCTATCTCACTACTATCCACGATGCCCTGAGCCGGAACTTACGTTGGGCACTACCAAGCATTCAGACAATGATTTTCTTACTATCCTTCTACAAGATCACATTGGTGGTCTCCAAATTCTTCATCAAAATCAATGGGTAGATGTTCCTCCCATGCATGGAGCTCTCGTAGTAAACATTGGAGATCTTCTACAGGTAAATTCTTTGTTATACTAACTTTACTCTATATTAAACACATTTAATTTATTGACACTATAATTTGTCATACTAGAATTATTTTGTATAGTTCTTACATTGAAAATATTAAAGTAAGCTAGATATCCAACACTACATAAAGCTTTTCTTCCTATAGCCATGCTTAAAGCATCATTTATAACAATTTAAATGCATTCATGAAATGCAATTGTTTATCAATGACGTTTTTTGCACATCTACAAGAAGGAAAGTTTATATGAAAACATTACATTTGGTTAATATTACCTTCCAAAAAATAATACATTTGGTTAATCATGAAATTTTTATTGTTTTTAACTTATTTTATTTGTTGTATTGTTGAACATTACATTTGGTCAATCATGAAATTTTAATTGTCTATAACTTATTTTATGTGTTGTATTGTTGTCTTGGTATAGCTTGTCTCTAACGATAGGCTTAAAAGCATTGAACATAGAGTACGTGCCAACCATGTAGGTCCACGGATTTCTGTGGCATGCTTCTTCTACAACCATCTTCATCTATCCACAAAGCTTTACCCCATCAAAGAGTTGTTATCGGAAGAAAATCCCCCCGTATACAAAGATACCACTCTGAAAGAATTCATTGAATACTATGCTGCAAAAGGACTCGATGGCAACTCAGCTTTGCCCCATTTCAAGTTGTGACTTGTGATGTTGGTAAGTTAATTATGAGTACAATTCTGTTTCTAGTCAGGACCCATAGTTGATGGAATGTTTTGTATCTATCTTCACCTTTCATTCACTGAAAAAGATTGTGCACACTAGTTTATGTCCAAACATTTACGTTTGTTTTGGGGGCTTATGTTTAAACTCAATATCACTATGCTATATTGGAATATAAATTTTACTGCAACTAAACACATCCAAATCTTGGGAGGATTATTTGAATCAAACAAACTAGTTAGCTAAGGAATTTAGTCTCTAACAGTATTCTTCTAGCTTAATTATGGGGCAAGAGATCTCAGACTTAAATAGATGGAATGCATGATGAAGACGAAATGATAATCTAAAGGTCAATGGTACAATAACAAATGTGTTTAA
The DNA here is from genome assembly GCF_017979445.1 of Akebia trifoliata. Taxonomy (NCBI): domain Eukaryota; kingdom Viridiplantae; phylum Streptophyta; class Magnoliopsida; order Ranunculales; family Lardizabalaceae; genus Akebia; species Akebia trifoliata. The sequence continues at coordinate 10,716,996 of NC_141387.1, forward strand.
ATTCTATTTGAGGGAATCAGATGAACCATGTAGAACTCTGTGTTGCTATTAATGTACATTTTTTTCTTAGTTGACTTGGCTGAAGGCAAATATTTATGTAATATGTGTTTAATTTCACCTTCCCAATCCTTTCCACTTGTTCATGTGTACATCGAAACATTTGTGGATATTTTGGGGATAAAACCGAAAGCTCCACATTGCAAGAAATCCATTCAAATAACATTTTTATGCACCAAAAGACATGTTGAAAGGGTCATTTGAACCTAAGAATCTAGGCAAGGAATTTAATCTAGTAAATTTGTTCTAGCTTACGGTGCGAAAGGTTTTGGCCTAATATTTGAATTGAGTTTGAAATCTTACACAAACATGTGAGCTGCATTAATACTTTCTGATACGAAAGTAGTCCTCCACACTTTGAAGCCTGTAAAACCATAGTTTTAAAATTTGAAAACTCGACTCGAATTTCCATCAAGTCAAATCAAACAGAAAACTCGGGTGTTGACTTGGTGGAGTCAAACTAAATTTTTTCATGACGACTTAAGGTAACGTTAGGAAATGCCCCTAGTTTTTTTCTCCCTACAACCATTCATTTTAAGATCTATTGCTCTTCTTCAATCTTAAGATGTATCTCTCTTCAATTTTAAGATCTACTCAAGGAACCTTTCCTGCTCATAAAAAAGATATAAATTGTTTTGGATGAAGAAAAGAGATGGTTTTTTGGTGCAGAAAATGATTTTTTTACAAGTGGCTGAAGTGGGTGGATTGAAGATGAAGTTGAATGAGATGAACTTGAAGATGCTGGATGTTTTATTAGAATAATCAAGGGTTTTATTTTAGAGGTAGAGGTTGATGAATTGAAGACAGAGTATAGCATATTTCTTTTTTATCATAAGCTAGGCTTGGAAGGACCCCCTTTTTTTTCTAACAAGAGTAGTTACATGAGAGATCATCAATAAGAGGTTGTTGAATTGAAGACAAAGTATAACATTTTTGTTTTTTATCATAAGCTAGGCTTGGAAGGACCCCCTTTTTTTCTAACAAGAGTAATTACATGAGAGATCATCAATAAGAATACTTGTCAACTCTTGACGTATAAAACAATTATCCTCAAGAATCAAAAAGTTTTTTTTCGCTAACACCCAGGCAGGTGAGGTAGTCGGCCATCCTGTTTGTTTCTCTCTAGTAGAATTTGAAGACACTACTTTGGAACGTAAATGAGAGAAGTTAAAGCTTGAAAATGAAGGATTTTTATTTAAAAATCAAAAGGGTTTTCTTCAAGAGGTTGAAGCAAATGGTTTGAAGGTGAGGTTGAATAGATCAGAGAGCAAAGATGGTGGATGTGGGAGAAAAATAAGGGTTTCTCGATGAATTTTTGGGAAAAAAATAGGGTTTGCAATTTGAGTATTAAATCAGTGCCCCTCACTCGACCGAGGTTTGACTTAACTCGGCCAATTTTTTGAGTTGATTCATCTGAGTTTATTTTCAAAGTTTGTGACTGATTCAAATCGAAGTCAAATTAATTTGACTCGACTGGACGAGTTCTAAAACTATGCTTCAGACAAGTATACAACATACATACACCAACAATTTTGTATGGAGTGGTGGTGACAAAATTTTGTCGGTGGTATCTAACATATTTTTTTGCTAAGCAAGCAAAATTGTATTAGCATAGAGGAAATGTATAGGAGGGCAAAACCATTAATTTACTATTCGAAACTTTGGAAGAGCAAGCCTATCACCCATTATCCTTTTCTTAACAATTAATGGAAGACAAGCAAAATCCATGAAAAATGGGAACTCCTACTCTTAACACCAAATTCTGCTAAGGTGTCTTCAACACTATTTTTCTCCCTGAGGGAATGCTGAACTCTCCACAACATAGTTGATAGTTTTCTCTTAATCTACTTGATCCAAGTAAGGACGCACCTTTTAAACCATCACCCAAAAGCCGAGAATAAAGTTTGATAATAACCTTCTCATGTGAGGGAAGCAAAGATTCTAAAGCTGTAGTAAGTTTTAAGCATTCAACCCCATTATTGCTAGAACACCCGAAAAACCATAACAAGCAAAGACCAGATCACCAATTTCATTTCTAAGAGAACAATTTCCACCTACTGGTCCTGGATTCCTTTATGAATCACCATCAACATAGAGTTCAAACCAGCCCGATCCAGGTTAATTTTTCCTATAAATAAATTGAAAAGACATGATCCTCCTTGGCTTGACCAATTTAGATAAAATTTTCATATGTGCCAGTTTAATAAGCTCAGTAGTTGATGAAGGAACCTTATAATTCCTGATCCCATCCAGCTCTTATATCCAGCACGAAATCCTTTTGATAGCCTCTCTAGAGTTTACTCTAATGTCTTTAAATATGACTACTTTCCTTGAGAGCCAACAAATCACCCATGCAAGCATCCTCAGAACTGAATCAAACTAAGAATTTCTTGGAAGACCCCATCGACAGATTTTCTGTAAAGATAAGTTATTGCACATTTAAACCAAGCCTGAAAAAATTCCAGATTTCCCACATTTAAAAAATAAATGATCGATGGATTCCTCATTTCGTTGACAGCAAGGGCATCTTGAAGAAAATTTAAAAGACCACTTCTTTGTAAGAAGGTCCACCGGAATTGCATTGTGCATCAAATTCCAAGCAAAAGTCTTCATCTTCTATCTGATCCCAAGTAAGAGGCGCGGGCCATTCGAAATACGGTTCATGTGCGATAAGAAGCAAGATCTAGCTGGAACGCATAGTGAAATACGTTCCTCCTCTTCTCCTCTCCCTATCTTGCTCAAGCGACCTTTTTCTGCCTTGCTACAGTAGCTGATGTTGTTTATTGGATTTTTTCACAGCATGTATAACCTTGTTTTTCCCTGTAGAGCCCCAAGGATCATCTTCTAAGCAAGTGTACTTTTTCGCTCTTTCGAACAACTCACTCAGAGTTTTCGATCTTTTTTTCACAAGAGACCTATACAATCTTGAGCCGAATACTAAGGAGTTTTTGAACGTCACCATGGCCGCTCTCTCGTCACAACTCTCTAGAGACATCACTTCCTCTCTAAATCTCCCCGTAAACTCTCTTAGGTTCTATCCAAATCCCAAACGCTGAGCAGCGCATCGACATTTCCTCCACTATTCCTGTTGCCAATGTATCGTGTTATGAAGGTAGTACAGAATTCCTCGAATGAGGTAATGGATCCGTATGACAACTTGTGGGCCAAGTCAGTGCGTTCCCCTACAAACTCGAGGGGAACAACCTACACATCAATCCTTCCTTCTCCTTCCACAATGGGAGCATCTATTAAAAGTGGAAAAGATGTTCCACCAAGTCCTTCATCCTAGAATAAGGGGTGAAATACGGTGGTACAAACTTCTTCGAGATCTCTTCAACTAAGATTTTTACTGCAAAGAGACTTCTAAATCCCCTGAACGGCTTGCGTTGTTGCCATGCCTATGTCAACATTCTTCATCATCTCCTTTTCTTTTCTAATCATCTTTCTAACCTCCTATTGAGTCAAGCCCATTACGGGCTTAGTCTGAGTGGTTGTAACAGCAGCCTTTGTTTCACCTTCTTTCGTAGGGATCAATAACGGTGTGTTCCCTTTCATACTTGAAGCACAATCATCCTTACTTGCTGGCTGAGAGTCTCTTGGTAAGCTACCTTGCCTCATCGACTGTTGTTTATCGAGGCATTGGCTCAAGTTCTGATTTTGTTCAACTAAGTCATCCATCTTCTTCTGCATCTCCTCTTGATGTTTCCTCGTGGCATCTAACATCACTAAGAGTTGTATATCCACAGCTGGTGTCACCAGTGGGGGTGCATTGACTTCGTTAGTTTTTGTGGATTTCACCATTGTTTCAATTGAAATCAATATGTTCTAGGTGTTCCCACAGAAGGCGCCAATTTTGTATGGTCAAAATTTGGTGGATAACTTTGATGAATCCAACCACATTGATCCGAAGTCGTTCCTAGCACTTCCCTCCTCACAACAGCGTGGTACCTGTCAAAATCACTTCGATGCTCAAGTTAGAGAAGCCAAATAATAGTCTTCCCAAACTATTTAGACTCTAATCTCTCCGAAAATATCCCTCTCAATAGTGCTATTTATCCCTCTAGCCTTCTATAGGGTTTCCCCCTTTGTAGGTTATAATCATGGGATCTTTGTTGACTCTAAGGAGTTGTTTACCTAATCGAGCTCTCTTGGATTGATTGTACTAAACAGCAAAGATCTCCAACTAGATTTTTGGGATTGACGTACACGCATCAGTTTTACGGTTACTCTATGACCTAGCCTGCCCTGCCCTACTTGACAGGTCTGGTCTTGCTTAATGCTTATGCTGCCCTGCCTGTCAAATTAGGGAGAATCCAGTTTTGACCTGCCCTGTTTGTAGGATAGCACCCCTATGTTGATCCGTGCCTAGTACCACTTAATTGGATTGGACACGATTATGGCATAGATTAACACGCAATTATTTCCCTCTATAATAGGTATTTATTTTTTAAGATGATGTGGGTCTCACTCCAATGTCTAGTGGATGAAAAACTTAATAAAGATGGTTCCCTTAGAGTTGTGAGAACTCCAATGGAAATTTGTAATAAAAATGCAACAGTGAGGTTTGCCCAAGGTTTATACATCTCTCTTATTACTGTGTGCCTAATAAACATTGTGTCATTCTAAATTGACTCTAAAATACACTTAATTGACGAGGCAATGTGCACAAAACTACATATTTGTTCCTTGAGATGCAATGAAAAGAATCAATTGTTTTGTGTACATTGACATGTCAATTAAGTATCTTTTTGAGTTAGTTCAGCATTTTTCTAAACAATTTGTTGATTTTTAAGGGACAAGTGGTAAATTCTTATGAATCATGATAATTTAACGCTCTTTTTTGTACATTATCTAACTTAGCAGTTCGCACCATAAATCTTTGTCCTTGTGTATTTAGGTCCAAAGAAAATGATCTACAAGCCTATGAAATGAGTGTAAAAGAGTGTCTAAAAAAGAGAGTCAGATTAACACGACTTAATTCTTATTGGTAAAGGATCATAGCACACTCATTAAGTTGGGAAATTGCTTGGCTCAACTCATCCTTCAACCTAACCATTGAGATGTTTTGGATTCCCAAGAAAAATGTATCACTACAATTGATACCTAGGAAATTTATCTTTTCCCTCAAATCCTAATGGTCATGTTGATGGAAAGCCCACAAGAACAGTCCCATTAGCAACAAATATCTTATCTCTCGCACGATTTTCCATGGACACTATCACATGGATCAAAATGATGATTTTTTTTTTTTGAAAATGCTATATTGGCTTTCTACAATACTGTACAGACATAGTGTTGTCACAACAGCAATTCAGAATAATAAAAAAATTTGATTAGTGAAAAATCCAAGTTCTATTTGATTTTGGATTGCAAAATCCAGTCAAAAATTCGATAAATGGAAAATATGCGACATATGCTTCATACGTGTATTATTTGTCTCATTTCAAAAATTCGAAAACAAAATTTTGGTAATATGATAGTGATAGTGATAGTGACGATGAATTTGGTGTTGTTAATGGTGATGGTAAAGCTGATGATATATTGATGATGGAAATAATGACGGTAGTGATTATGAGGGCATTAATTGAGGTTAAGTCACAACTTACAAGTTTAGACTTTGCAACATACAAGGTACAGTAGCAATGTTTTCCATCAAGTTTTAAATATTCGTAAAATTCGTAAAAAGACATGTTTTATTCTTCTTAAACTTAAAATATATGAATTATTCAAAATAATTCAATAATCTTGAGAATAATTTCATTGAAAAAAACAAAACATTCGGGAATTTTCAAGAAATAAATGGGAGATTACTAACAAGAGTGCTGTGTACATGAGATAAAACTATTTTGCACTTGAGGAATATTGATAGCTATCTGTAAACAAAGTATTGAAAGCAATGTTTTAAAAAGTCAGTGTAGCACTGCCCGTTGGTATTTTTGAAGGTTTCTTGTTCTTGCCATTCACACACACCACACGTACAACCATATCTATCACCGTGGACTGACCTGGAACTTAGACAGAGTGGAGTGAGGGAAACTACCATGACTTCCAAAGACTTCTTCCGACAAGTCAATAAAACCTAAGGACTTTCTCCGTAGGTTCGAAAAACTCCGTATTCATTTTTAAGGAGTCGTGATAATCTGACTATCCCCACGTGGCACACTCAACAGACTCATCCGACATGACAAGTTTGGAGCCGTGGATCTGTACACCTTGGAATAGATGTTTATCTCGGGATACACATTATATGGGAAAGTATAATTTTGTATATCAAAACCCATACATATACTGTTATCGAATTTGTCACATCTGTTATTTATTTGACGTGACAAATTCAAAAGCTATAGATCTGCGCTCCTTGAAATACACAATTCCCTCTAGATACAATTTTTTATGAATAATTTATCAAAACAGTACAATTTTCAAAATTAATTACCAAAATAGTAAATTGTAGTAATTAATTTTGAAAATAGTAATTTTACCATTTTTAGAATTAATATTTTTTACCAAAATCGTAAAAATAGTAAAATGTAAATTTTTTATACCAAAAATACCCTTTTTTATTTTACATACATGCCATTTTAGTCTTAGAAATAAATTAAAATCCATCTAAATCTTTCTCTTCTTTTTAATCTTCTCAACACTAATTAGAAATATGAAAAAAAAGATGATTTTTTCATAATTTTAATCAAAAAATAAAAAAAGTATTTTCGATAAAAAAAAATTTACATTTTACTGTTTTTACCGTTTTGATAAAAAAATATTAATTTCAAAAATGATAAAATTATCGTTTTCAAAATTAATTGCTACAATTTATCATTTTGATAAATAACCGAAATGTGGTGCATGTTTTGGTAAATTTGTCATATGAGTAAGTGTAGCCACACATTGGGAGGAGTACAGAACTATGAATTACGGACTTATCACGTCAGGGTAATTGAGAATCTGCCACGTGGGGATCTTCAATTATCACGATTCTTTTGAGAAAATTAATTTTCTCCACCAAATCGGAGTCATGCATTGCATGGTAGGTCCCACGCGGGTACAGCTTTTCCTTTGTTCTCTCTCTTTCAACGACCTCTTATATTTTCTATATATATCTAATTAAGTTAAAATTACATCTAACAATATCTTTCAATTGCAATGTTTTCATTTCAAATGCATTTGTTTTAATTCTTATAGACTTGTACTTGTATGTGCTGCTATAATTTATGATGATTCTGTAATGTGTATAATAAAGCTAGCTATATGGATCGAGTTTCAGATTAATTTGTATTCTTCATAGAGGTAGTGAGTCAAAAATTAAATTTAGTAAGCCTTGTATACATACGAAAAGAAATAGTATGCAGGGCTTAGCGTTGCCTTCTTCATCTTCTTCTACATCGTCGTCTGAGTCTGAATCCGAGCCCGAGCTCGAGCTCGAGCCCGAGTCTTCTTTGTCGGGTAAACCAACAAGGACCATACAGAACATGGAGGAGATGGATAATAAGCCTTGGAGTCTCAAGGAAGACGTGGCCCTGAGACAACTTGTTTATCGATATGGCAACCGAAACTGGTCCTTGATAAGCTGTTACATACCGCGACGATCAAGTAAATCGTGTCAACTTAGGTGGTACAACCATCTTAGCCCAACAGTGGCGCATCGTCCCTTCTCTCATCAAGAAAATGAAATAATCTTGGCTGCTCAAGCAATATATGGTGACAAGTGGGATATCATAGCTAAGCTCCTCCAAGGTCGGACTTATGATGTGGTGAAGAACCATTGGAACTCAACTCTGATGTCCAAAAGGAGATTAGGCTTCAACCCTCGTTTTCAAGAGCTCGAGACATATCCTTTTAGGGTCAATAGTGGATTTGAGCACAATCCATACTTTGAGGTGCACAATACACCTCGTTTAGGGGTCAACAGCAAATTTAGCCTTAACCACAATATTGAGGAGCACAACACAAGTAGGCCAAATACAAACAGTGGATTATGCCTCAATCACTATATAGAGGAAAACAGCATGGATGGTCTAAATGTAAATAGCAAATTTTGCCTTAACCATTATATTCACGAACACGTCACAAAGGAATTAAGGGCTCATAGTGGATTTGACCTCAATCACTATATCCAGGAAAACACAACCGAAGGTATGATTTCTTAGTTTCTTTTATTTTCTCCTTTTTTTCTCTTTTATTTATCTATTTATTTATTGTGTGTGTGTGGGGGGGGGGGACTATTCATTTTAATTTTGAAAGGGTAAATTAGGGTTTTTGAAACTAAAACATTTTAGTTGAAGTAGGGAAAAAAGTTTCCTGTTTTTTAAGATAGTAAATATTTTTCCTCTTTAATTTCAGTAAACAATTAAAAATAATTCTAAATTTTTTCCCCACTTTATATAAAATGTATTAATCCCAAGCAAATTACCATTTAGCGTGCTGAATACGAGAAAATTCTCATTCCAGTACACTATTCATTTTAATTTTCAAACCATGCTTTGCTTGTTTTGGAACTTATTTTTCAGTGAAATCATCACTTTTTTAATTAGTGAGATCCTCAATTTTTTTAAAAAAAAACTAATAATTGTGATCTCACAGTAAAATATCAAACGATTTTTGACATTAAAAGTTACGATTTAAATATCAGAAAGATCGTCACTTTATAATTGATGAGATTGTCACTTTTACAATAAATACCTATGATCTCGTTGCACATGAAAAATTGTTTGTCACAGAAATCTAGGATTCACCAATCACATGTACCCACGTGTATTGAATGGCATTTCTAATTTACAAAAGTACCTTTGCATGCTTGATGAGACAAGCACTGAGGAGTCTGTGAGCTATGTGGCAAAAAATGACTCTTAATTTAACAAAGCATGAGCTCAAAATTGTGTGATTCCCATTTTACAGAGATTATTCATTTTAGTTCCCACACAAACACGCCGCGTGCACACACACACACACACACACACAAAATAAATGAATATGTTCATTATAGTAAAACCAAATGGGGTATAAAAGTATCCTTACAATTTAATATGTACGGATTCATCTGTTTAAATAAAGATATAAAATTTATATTTTTGATAAATATTTTTATGAGTAAGGTGACGCTCTTTATATGCTCTCTGGTGTGGCAGTCCACAGAACCATAGATCTTTTTCTTTGAGATACACGAAAAAGGATCTATGGTTTTGCTCACATGCCACATCAGAGAATGTACAAAGAGCGACAGTTTATCAATAGTCTATTTTTATACTATATTGATTAAACAAATTTATTTTAAAAGATTTATCCATCTGTGTAAAACACCATTAATTTATTCACAGTGGTTAAGAATTTTAATTTGAAAAAATTAACTCATGAATTTTTTTTATCCCAGGTGCAGCCATTCCTCACCAAAAGACAGCTTCAAAATCCTTGAACTGGTGGGGTAAGATATTCTCAGGGAAATATAGGTACAAAAGCCAAAGAGCTTGAAGAAATTGCCTGGATTAACAACTATTAGAGTAGTAGTTTATTAAGGTGTGTCGAGATACACTGTATCGTATTAGTGTTGTAGTTATGGGTTGTTCGTAGTTTATTATGATGTGTCGAGATACATTGGTGTTGTAGCTATTTAGTAATGTGGTTATGTTAACCAATGTTTGTAACCATTCTCTATTTAACAGAATCCTCACGGGAGATAATTAAAAGAATTCGGGTTAATCCATTTATCAAACGTTTACATGGTACAGAAGGCTTTTGATTGTCTGATCAAGTTTTAAAGATCTTGGAATCCGACACTATCAAACCTAATTGTTTTCTTCCATTTCCTTAGTATTTTTTATCTACTTCTCCTCTTCAAATCCTTCATCAACCACAATATATAAAACATTGTGTTGCAACCTTTGATAGAAAATCAGAAATTTTCTTTCATAGAAATATTACTTTGCTTTAGATCATGTGCACCGATCTGTCTCATTTTTTTTAATCTCTAAATTTATTGAAGCATTTGATCAAGCACTTGGAGTGCCATTACAAACCATTGACAACAACAATACCTACTTTTAATTAAACACTACAGATTTGTGAAAGAGTTATTGTCCTCAGTCGCTAAAATCAGAATTCAAATCTGCAACACCAAGAGATTGCTTCTCTTCTACGTGAATCTCGCTAAAAAAAAATATATGAGATCTTTCCCAAGCATAGTGACAAAGTCGGGGTTCGAAAATAATTCGACAAGAAAAAACTTTGGAAAAAATCTCTAAGGCTGGGAGAAATCAGATAAATTAAGAAGTAAACTATTTTTTGATGGGGTTAGAAGTTTTGGAATGGACTAATTTTTGGTGATGATGATCTCCTCACCGTAGAGATCATCCTCACCAAAAATCAGCCCATTCCAAAACTTCTAACTCATGTTTTAAAAAATGTTTTGCCAAAAATTTGGCCATTGAACACCACCCTATATATATATATATATATATAAGTAGCATTCCATGGCCAACTTTTTGGCAAAACATTTTTCAAAACATGAGTTAGAAGTTTTGGAATGGGTTGATTTTTGGTGAGGATGATCTCTATGATGAGGAAATCATCCTCACCAAAAATCAGCCAATTCCAAAACTTCTAACTCATGTTTTGAAAAATGTTTTGCCAAAAATTTGCCATTGAACGTGACCCTATATATATATATATATATATAGGGTCCCGTTCAGCACCCTAAGCTTTACCACACACTTTAACAAACGTGTTTTGTCTTACATGGGTTAGAAGTTTTGGAATTGGCTGATTTTTGGTGAGGATGATCTCTATGGTGAGGAGATCATCCTCACCAAAAATCAGCTCATTCCAAAACTTCTAACCCCATCAAAAATGGTTTACAAAAAATGGACGGTCTACGATTTTTCAACATGTAAACATGGGGTTAAACATTTCAGAATGGGCTGATTTTTGGGGAGGATGATCTTCTAATCATAGAGATCATCCTCACCAAAAATCAGCCCATTCCAAAACTTCTAACCCATGTAGGACAAAAAACGTTTGTTAAAGTGTGGTAAAACTTAGGGTGCTGAACATTTCCCATATATATAAATATATATATATGTGTGTGTGGGTCCCATTCAACACCTTGTACTTTACTCTACACTTTACCCTACGTGTTTTGTCTTACATGGGTTAGAAGTTTTGGAATAGGCTGATTTTTTGTGAGGATGATCCCTATGGTGAAGAGATCATCTTCACCAAAAATCAGCACATTCTAAAACTTCTAATCCCATACAAAATGATTTACAAAAAATGGACGGTTCACGATTTTTCAACTTGTAAACATGGGGCTAGAAATTTCGGAATAGGCTGATTTTTGGTGAGGATGATCTTCTAATCGTAGTGATCATCCTCACCAAAAATCAACCCATTCCAAAACTTCTAACCCATGTAGGATAAAACACGTTTGATAAAGCATAGGGTAAAGTGTAGGGTGTTGAACATTTCCATATATATACGATTTTTCAACTTGTAAATATGGGGTTAGAAATTTCAGAATGGACTGAGTTTTGATGAGAATGATCTTCTAATCGTAAAGATCATCCTCACTAAAAATCAACCCATTCCAAAACTTATAACCCATGTAGGACAAAACACATTTGATAAAGCGTAGGGTAAAGCTTAGGGTGTTGAACATTTCTATATATATAAAGCGTAGGGTAAAGCTTAGGGTGTTGAACATTTCTATATATATGTATAGAAATGTTCAACACCTTAAGCTTTACCCTACGCTTTATCAAATGTGTTTTATCCTACATGGGTTAGAAGTTTTGGAATGGATTGATTTTTGGTAAGGATAATCTCTAGGGTGAGGAGATCATCCTCACCAAAAATCAGCTCATTCCAAAACTTCTAGTCCCATGTTTACAAGTTAAAAAATCGTGGACCGTCTATTTTTTGTAAATTATTTTTGATGGAATTAAAATTTTTAGAATGGGCTGATTTTTAGTGATGATGATCTCCTCACCGTAGAGATCATCCTCACAAAAAATCAGTCCATTTCAAAATTTCTAACTCATGTTTTGAAAAATATTTTGCCTAAATGTTTGTTGCCGAACATTTTCCATATATATAGTAGAACTTATACCATGGACGGAGAGAGGTAAAAGCATGTCCAATTAAAAATACAATTTTACGTGGATAAGTACCGATTATTTATTGTAGTGGTTGATACACAAGTCAACGTGCGCCGCCTCACATTTATTGGCTTCTATTAAAAGGGTCCATTGCTCTACTTACTCGTGGATTTTAATTAAACTTTTGTATTACTTTAACAATAGACCCTGTTAAATCGGTGATATTACTTTTAACCCTTTGTAAATTAGAAGATTAAGTTTACCCACTTAATCATAAGTGAACCATGTATATTCTCGATGATTTAACAGTAAAATTTTAATTTTATCCAAAAAAACCGTTCAAACACTTAATTTATTAAATCAAAATTTTAAAAAAATCAAAATTAAAATTAGATAAATTCTCAAATAATTATAAAAGTTTTTAATATTTTCAAAATGTTGTTAATGTTCACAAAGTCATTTTGTAATATTAACAATTTGATGATCTTTTGTCAATATTACATGATAATTTTGTCGATATTAACAATATTTTAAAAATATCGAAAAAAATTACAATTATTTAAAAATTTATCAATTAAAATTCCACTCTTTAATCATCAAGAAAAAATAATGTTGACTTACAGTCAACGGGTAAACCTAATGTTCCAATTTGTAAGGGGGTAACTTAATAGCACCAATTTAATAATGGGGTGTTTCTAAAATATCAAAATATTTAAGTGTCATTCAAACACACACCTTCATGGTTTGCAGAATATTTAAGATGCCCTCCTATGGTTTAAAATTAATAAGATTCCTCTATGATCTCAGTCTTCTCAAATAGATTAATAATCATTTTCAGCTTATAGTAATAATTATTTTTTCATAAGATCATTCATCTTCAACCCCTTGTGTAAAAGTTTTATCCACTTTCTTTCAATCTTAAAAGATTCTATCTTCTTCAACCTTTATCAAATTTTGATAGATAATATTTCTAGAGAAAATAAATATTTTATGAGTCGCGCTAGAGTGATCACCTCAAGATTGTACCTCATATAGCACATCTTGACATAAAAGTGTGTAAGAACCATAGATGCTTTTTGACTCGTATCTCAATGAAAAGCATCTATGATTCTTACAAATTTTCACGTAAGGATGTGCGATATGTGGTACAATCTTTAGGCCACTTTAGCATTATTCATATTTTATCATTAGAAAATGGCAAGGTAGAAATGATAGATTGAAGATGAGGTTTAATAGATTTAAAATAATTTACCATAGAAGTTGAAGGTATAAACTTTTAGAGAAAATCATGGTTTTTTTTTTTGTGTGGCTAGAGGATAAAGGTGAGGGTATTAATTAGGTCTTTTTCTATTAGCCCGTAAGAGAAGACTAAGGTCAAGGGATCATATCACTAGTTTGAAAACTAAGGATGGTATCACAAGTATTTATCAAAACATTGAGGGGTCTGTCTAAATCACTTACTCATCTTCTTCTTCTGTTCTGTACCAAAATGTCAAACTAAATCAAAGAGAAAACAAAAATGGTGATCTCCAGCACCAGCGAAGTTTCTGCCGATATTATATCCGACTACGATCGAACCAAAGAATTAAAAGCCTTCGATGATTCGAAAGCGGGTGTTAAAGGTCTGGTGGATGACGGTGTAACAAAGATCCCACGAATCTTCATCAAACCTCAAGATCCAGTCGATGAGAATTCCACTTCATTCGATAGGCACTTGACGATTCCAATTATAGACCTAGAAGGCATCGAAAAGAGTGTCGATCGACGAAAAGAAATAATCAATCAAGTCCGACATGCGTCAGAGACATGGGGCTTCTTCCAAGTGGTGAACCATGAGATCCCTATAGGTGTGTTGGATGGGATGATTGAAGGAGTACGTAGGTTTAACGAGCAATCCAAGGAAGTAAAGATGAAGTACTATACGCGTGACAAGACAAGAAGGTTTATTTACAACAGCAACTTTGATCTCTATCAAGCACCAGCTGCTAACTGGAGAGACACCTTTTCTTGCATAGTTGATCCTGACCCTATCAACCACGAAGAGTTGCCGGTGGCATGCAGGTACGTGACGAGTTGAATTAAAAAGAAAAAAAGAGTCAATCTGGGAGCTTACAAAATCTTGAATTGACCAATCCCATGTGTTTTTTTTTCTTTTTTTTTAAGGGCATACCATACCAATCCCAAATTTTAAAACTATCCTTCTTGTTAGGATTCATGCAATTGGTCATGTGAGATTATGTGAAGTCTTGGATTAACTTTTCTAGGTCATGTGACATACACAATTGCACATATTTATGGGGATCCAGAAAAATACAGATTTTCTTGGGATTCATTTTCTATAGATTTCTACCAAATGGTTGATTATTTTATATATTCAAATCTCAACACGATTATTATTTTGTCCCAGTAGAATTAATCAAAAACATATCTCAAACAATCATTTGTGAATAAAAAAAATCTAGTTTAAGTTATCGTAATTTATCTTTTGTCATCGCTAAACTTTTAATCCAATATTTTTAAAGAAACTCCTTTTAATCTCATTTTTCTTCGTGCTTTGTGAAACCTTAATCGGATTAGTCTTTTCTTCTAGACCCTCCTTCTCCATTTTCTCTATTTGGATTGACTAAGTTTTTTTTTTTTTTTTTATGATCGATAGATATCACTTCTTTTATCTTCAAGTGTTCAACGTTTCGTGTCCTTTCAACAACTCTAATATGGGATTAGCCAATCCCTTTTATAGGTAAAGGTTGAAAGCCTAGATTAATTCTTTTAATATGTTTCCTATCCATCAAAGTCCCTTACTAATTCTTTAATAAATATAATTCTAATGATATTGGTTTTTTCATTTGAAATTGATATCTATTATATTATCAAATTCATGTGCAATTTAAAAATTAAAATCGTGGATGTCAATGGACCTAAGTCAATGAAGCCAAAACGTCACATGGGTTCTAACATTCTTCCACTTGGCCCATTAGATCATTGTGCTAATAATAAATTTCAAAATATTTTGAAAATTGATTCAACTTTAGGATTGTAGAATCAAAAACATTTTATACGTGATTAGGACTTTTAAAATCATCAATATTCCCAATATGTAATTAGATTCATTACTGTTATATTTCGATTAAATATTAATTTGAGTCATGACGGTTGTTTGTCATTTATGTTATACTTCCTTCCATGTATCATGCCATCAATACCCTCTCTGATATAACCTTTAATTATGCCCATTTCATTTGGTCTTTTAAAGACATATCTTGTATTACTTAAATCCAAATAAAATATAATAATATAATTAGAAATAATAAATAAGCAGAAACAAACTTTATTTAGTACTAATATTAATGTCAATTACATAATCACTTCAAAGTAATTTATTCCTTATATATAAAAATATTTTTCTTAAAAACACATCTTGGTAATATGTTCTCTGTAAACTTTTGGTGATAATCCTTTTGTCAATGGATTAGTTATCATTTGGGTGGTACTAATATTTTCTACTGACACTAATTATTTATGGACGTTTTTTGTAACTACTAAGTACTTGATTTCTATGTGTTTCGCATCATTTGAGTACTTTCCATTCTTAGAAAAAAAAATATAACTATGATATTATTACAATATATCTTCAATGGCCTGGCTATAGAGTCGACAACCCCAAGTCCTAAGGTGCAATTTCGCAACCAAAGAGCATGATTCAAGGCCTTAAAACATGTCACGAATTCAGCCTCCATAGTAGATAAAGTAGTAATGCTCTACTTCACGCTCTTCCATGAGATAATTCCTCCTGCTAGTAGAAATATGAAACTCGATGTAGACTTTCTATTATCAGAGCATCCAACAAAATCTGAATCCGAGTACCTAATCACTTCTAGATGATCTGATCTCCTGTAAATGAGCATATAATCTTTCATCCTTTTTAGATACCTCATAACCTTTTTTTTACAACTTTCCAATGATCTATTCCCAGGTTACTTTGATATCTTCCTAACATTCCAACTATAAAATTAATATCTAATCTAGTACATGTATAAGCATATATCAAACTCTCAATAGTTGAAGCGTATGAAATATCTGTTATTTGTTTATTTTTTAAATCATTCTACGAACATTGCATCAAGTTAAACTTGTTTCCTTTCTTGATAGGCGTGTTACCATTAGAACAAGATTGTATATTATATCTCTCTAAGGCTCTATTGATATAACATTTCTGACAATCGTAATGATCCTTAAAATCGATTCGTAAGAATGTCTATTCCAATGACATATGTTGTTTCACCCATATCAACCATCTTAAAATTCTCAATGAGATAATTCTTAATTTCGTGTAACAAACCAAGATCACTATTAACTAATAGAATATCACCCACAAACATAATAAACATAATAAACTTACACTCACTGATATTTAGATATATATACAATGGTCAACATTGTTTTCCTTAAATTCGAAAGAGATAATTGTATTGTTAAACTTTATGTACCATTGCCTTGAAACTTGTTTAAGTTCATAAATGAATTTTTTAAGCTACAAGTTACACTTTCCTTTCCCTTTTTTATAAATCTTTCAGGTTGTTCCATATAGATTTCTTTGTCTAAACTTCTATTTTAAAAAAATGTTTTCACATTCATCTGATATAACTCCTAATCATAATAAGTCACCAATGCCATAATGATTCTAAGTGAGTCATTTTTTAAAACTAGAGAGAAAGTCCAAGTGTAATCAATGTCTTTCTTCTAAGTAAAATTTTTGGTCACAAATTTGATTTTAAATTATTCAATATTGCCTTTTGCGTCGCACTTGGTCTTAAAGACCCATTTACAATCAACTTTCTCATATTTAAAAGGCAATTCGACGAGATCTCAAACACAATTCTAATTAATAGATTTTAACTCTTCTTTCATGGCATTCATCCACTTGATAAAATCATTACTTTTATTGTTTGTGAAAACGTAATAGGATTTTTATTTGTCTAAATATCAAAGTAAGATTTTTATAGATACATTACGTAATCATCTAAAATGGCAGGTGTTCTTACTCTAAGAGATCTTCTCAGAACTACCGATGACAAATCTTCAATTACAATAGTTGAATCTTGATGGAGTGGTAAACCAACTTGTTCTGACTATTACCCATTCTCCTTAAATTGTTGAACATCTTGAAAATTAACAATTTTATGATGATTAAAAATTGGCAGGATATCCACTCTTATTTCTTCAATAGTTATTTTATATGATTCGACACTCCTACTAATCTCACAATTTTTCAAGAATCTTGTATTTTCGATTTCAATTATTCTAGTATTTGCAATAGAACTTATATCCTTTAGATTTTTCTAGATAACCAATGAAATATCCAAATATGATCTTAGGATCCAATTTCCTTTCTTGTGGGTTATGGATTATTTCTTCCGTTAGATAGCCCTAAACATGTAAGTATCTTAAACTGGATTTCCTACCAGTCCATAACTCAAATAATGTTTTAGGAACTATTTTATTGGGAATTTTGTTTAAGATATACATTACGGTCTTTGATGTTTCTCCCCACAAGAATTCTAGAAATGTTGAATGATTCAGCATACTCCTAACCATGTCAATAAGTGTATGATTATGCCTTTCAACTATATTATTTTGTTGAAGCATTTTAGAGATTATATATTGTGCACAAATACCTAATTTTTCTAAAAGTTTAGCAAAAAGACTAGGGTTTTGACTCGATTCATTAAATCTACCATAGTATTTACCTCTTATATCTGACTTAACTATTTTAACATTCTTGTCTAATTGTCTTTTTACCTTAATTATAACGATTTGGAGAATATCCACAGATTGATATTTTTCATGAATTAAATAAATATAACCAAACGTAGGAAGTAGTTTATAAAGGGGATGAAATATTTTTCTTCACTCAACCATGCAATGGGAAATTTTTTACAAATATCAGTGTGTATGATCTCAAGAAATTCTTTACTTCTTGTGGTTCCTTTCTTAGTATGTCTAGTTTGATTTTCTTTAATACAATTCACGCATACTAAAAAATTTGTGCAGTCCAAATTGTCTAAGATTTTGTCCTTCACTAATCTTTCTATCCTAACTCTAGAGATGTGTCCTAGATGTTTATATCACAATATTAAGGAATTTTCATTAATCAAACCATAGTTCCAACATAAGGAAACTAAAGACAAAGCCTAATTATAATTTAAATTTATTTATATAAACTATCAATTAAAATCTTAGATCCAATTAAAAGTTGAATGAAAAAACAACTTTAATTGTCCACATTTAAAAGAGACTGAATAACCCAAACTATCTAATCTAGATAAATAAATTAAATTCCTAAATATGATACAAACATAGAAAGTGTTCTACAGATCCATCTGATAATCAATCTCCAATACTAAGCAATAGGTCCCTATAGCTAGCACTTGCACTTCGATATGATTTCCCATGACGACAGATCTTTCACTTTGTATTAGTTTCTTACTTGAAAATAATCCCTCCATCAAATTCGTAATGTGAATTGTAGCTCCAAAATCAATCTACTAAGTATTAGAAAGTATTTTAGCTAAATTTGATTCATAACATATAAAAGAAATAGACATATCTTTCTTTTTTAACCAACTTCTATGTTTTGTGCTGTCATTTTTTATGTGTATCATTTTGTCACAAAATTAACACCTAATATCATTTTCGTTCTTCCCTTCAGCCTGATTTGCTTTGTCAAGTGTTTTATATTTTTTTGATGAATTCTTCTTCCATTTTTTTAATATTCCTCTTTGAGTCATCACAAAAGTAGATTATTTCTCTTTGTGTCTCAATCTCGTTTCCTCTTGAATGCCCATGTTAATCAGTTCATTCACACTCCACTTGTTTTTATTAATTTTGTAGTAGATTTTAAAAGGTCCGAACTGAACTGGAAGAGAGTTGAAGATGAATTGAACTAGGAAAGAACCATCTATGCCTATTTCTAACGTTCTTAACTTTGCAATCTTGTTCGCCATGTTGAGGATGTGGTCTTGTATTCCTCGCATCCCATCATACTTCATAATTATCAATTCAGCCACTAATGTGCCTGCAAATAATTTATCAATAGATTTAAACTTTTCTTTTAAGTTCTTCAAGTACTTATGCGTGCTATCAATCAGGGGTAGAGAGGTCTTAATGTTATTAATGATAATCATCCTCATGAATATCAAATTAAGTCTAATCGATCTTTCCCAATCGAAAAATAAGTTTTCTTACTCTACCGTACTACTCTCAGTTAGGTCTGTAGGTCCTGCAGAGATAAGCGTTAGGTCAAGATCCTGAACTCTTAAAGTAAATTGGATGTGCTCATACCATTCTGAAAATTTTGACCTGATAAAGATTTGGACGGTGGATGCATGAGAATGCAATGAACCAGGAACTGAAATTTTATAAGGACAATATCTTAATTAGTGCTTTGAGTTATATTAAATAATGACGAACTCATTAATATCACATAAATTTATCATTTGAGTTAAACTGTGTATATTCCTTGTTTACTCATCTAAGGGTAAAGACTATTTACTTACCCTATAAGACTAAAATAACTTATATAATTTATTTAGTCAATTTTGTTATCTTTGGGTATCTAATCCTACCTTTATTAAATTATATAGATTATATTACCTTACCTAAAATTCAATTAGTTAAATGAAATTCTCCTTTGGGTTAATCATATTTTCCTAATTAAGACTGCAATTGTAAACATTATTATTCTTTAATGTCATCTCAATGACCAAATTTAATACAATTAAAAAACTCACAAATATTGCTAATTAAGACCACTTTGGCGGTTACAAAATTAAGAAATTTATGTTTCTCTAAATTGTTCAATAATATTTATTAGATTGGTTAAATCAAACTTTGATATTTCACTAACATGATATGTTATAATGTTTTTGATAATAAAAGTTCAATGTTAAAACTAATGTTCAATTGGTCAAGAATCTTAAAATAAAATATCAATTTATTTTATCCTAATCCTGTACCAAAACAAAACAATGTCAATAACCAAAATTGGAACCATATGCACATCACATCAAAATTCCAAAATCGAAATTGGCAACTTAACATACAAGTATTAACCAAATTGAAAATTAAACATACATGCATAAATCAAAATTGAAAATTAAATATATATGTAAAACCAAAAAATTGGAAATTAACATAGATGTAAAACAAAAGTTAAAAATCAAATATACATGTAAAATCGAAATTGAAAATTAACATACATATAAAACAAAAATTGAAAATTAAATATATATGTAAAACCAAAATTGGAAATTAACATACATGTAAACCCAAAATTGGAAATTAAATATACATGCAAAACCGAAATTCTGATAACAATAATAAATAAAAAAAATGAAAAAAATCTAAACAAATATCAAATTTCAATTTCAATCAATATTAAATCAGAAATCCAAATTGATATATGATTGAATTCTAAAATAAAATAAAAATAAATTCATATACATACATATAAAAAAAAATTATGAAAAATTCAACAATTATCGTTACATAGTGAGTTTAAGAAATTGTCACAAGAATTTTATAAGTCATTGAAATCTTTTATCCATGAATGGTAGTCAAGATAAAGAGATTCAAAACCTACGTTCTGATACCATATGTTGATTATTTTATACATTCAAATCTCAACACGACTATTATTTTGTCTCAATAGAATCAATCATACACATATCTCAAACAATCATTTATGAACAAAAAATCTAATTCAAGTTATCATTATTTACCTTGCATCATCGTTGAACCTTCAATCCAATACTTTAGAAGTTCCCTTTAATCTCCTTTTTTCTCATACTTTGCAAAACCTTAATCGGATTGGTCTTTTTTTCTAGATTCACATTCACCCTTCTCTCTATTTGGATTGACTAAGTCATTTTGTGATTGATGTATGTCACTTCCTTTATCTCAACGTTTCGTGTCCTTTCAACAACTCTAATATGGGGTTAGCCAATGCCTTTTATAGATGAAAATTGAGGGCCTAAATTAATTCTTTTAGTAGGTTTTTTATCCATCAAGGTTTCCTACTAATTCTTTAAAATATATAATTCTAATGATATTGGGTTTGCATTTAAATTTTATATCTATTATATAATAGAATCCATGTGCAATTTAGAAACTAAAACCGTGGAGGTCAATGGGGCCAAAACGTCACATGGGTTCTAACACAAATATGTTCCCTTCTCACTTGGAAATTTTGTGCTCCATTTCAAACATTGTTTGAAGCTAGTATTTTCCTTCTTTTCGCTTTGTTCGGAGGCGGTGCACTGAGGTGGGAGGCCTTTTCGATAAATCATTCAATTGTTTCCTTATAGTAAAAACCTCTTGAACCTAATGCCACAAAAAAAATCAGTTCATTAAGGTCCCAAATTCAAATCCATTTGTACAACAACCCGTTCAAATGGATTATGACATGCCATGCTAATTCAAACTAATTCTAAATTTGTATATATAATTAATTTTATCATAACTTCCCTAACAATGAAAGTGCTTGATTTATAGAGATATAATGATTGAGTATTCAACGCATGTTATGAAAATGCGGAACACATTGTTTGAGTTACTATCGGAGGCTCTCGAGCTCAACCCCAACCACCTTATGGACATGGAATGTGCCAAGGGGCTTGCAATTATCTGTCACTACTATCCAGCGTGCCCTGAACCGGAACTTACATTGGGTATTACCAAGCATTCAGATAAGGATATTCTTACCATCCTTTTACAAGATCACATCGGTGGTCTCCAAATTCTTCATCAAAATCAATGGGTAGATGTCCCTCCCATGCGTGGAGCTCTAGTAGTTAACATTGGAGATCTTCTACAGGTAAATTCTTTGTTATTCCAAGCTTCATCCATATTAATCAACTTTTATTGACTTGATAATATATTGTTCTTGAATAATTTTATAAAGTTCAAATGTTATTATCAATGTGATGTTAATAGTGTCAAGGCTATAATCATGCTTCATGAATCATTTATAATAGTTCAAATACAATTGTTTATTTATTTTTTATTTTTAATCGGTACCTTGGCGTTGAATGGGACCTCAGCCTTTATTAGAAAGTCAACGTCTTACGAACGTGAGAACTATATATTACAATCATAATAGATAATTCTACACATCTCACTTGGAGGATCTAAAGGCACAAACCACCTAAGTAATAAATCAGCAATTGTTTGTTGATAATTATCTGAATGCAATTCTTTATTGATGCTGTTTTCTTCATCACAATTACAAAAAGTAAAGTTTACAAAAACGTTGTGCGTAGTTATCATGATATTGTTACTATATCTAACTTATTTTATTTGTTATACTATTGCCTCGATACAGCTTGTCTCTAACGACAGGTTTAAAAGTGTCAAACATAGAGTATGTGCCAACCATATAGGCCCAAGAATGTCTGTGGCATGTTTTCTCTTCAACAGACTTCAACTATCAAAGATCTCTCCCATCAAAGAGTTGTTATCAGAAGAAAATCCCCCCTTATATAGAGAAACCACATCGAAGGAATTCTTCGAATACTACAATGAAAAAGGACTAGATGGGAACTCTGCTCTCCTACATTTCAAGTTGTGATGCCTAGTAAGAGAACTATAAGTACAGAATCAGTGGATGACATATTAGATGGTTCTTCATTGTTGTTGTCTCCAACCACAATGTATAATTGATGTAATGTTGTGTATCTGTTGATCATCACCTTTCTTTCATTAAAAAGGATTGTATACAATTGTTTATGTGTAGGTTCAAACATTAACTCAATGTCGCTATACTATATTCATATAGTTTTTTTATTATACCATACACTTCTTAATATAGAAAGAGGATCATCTGAACTTGACAATCTACCTAAGGCACATAGTCTAGTTGTATTTCTCTAGGTTATGGTGGAAGAGGTTTCAATGTTAAATTGTTGGGATCACGAAGATGAAAGTGAATCGGTTGAATCTTCATAGTCGTAGCCCACATTGGGTGTAACGGAAATTTCTATGTACATTGCTATTAGTTATCTCTTTTCTTCTTTTCTTAAATATTTTGCATTTCATCAACGTGTGCTCCACATTCATATAGATATTATGTTGGGTGCTCTAATTGTATGATGAGTTATTTATAATAATGTGGTTCTCACTGAGAAAAATCAGTTGATTTCGATATTGTAAATTGTAAGTTTGGGGGTGGGGGTGGGATAGCTCCCGAAATTCGGATCAAGTAGTATTGAGATCCACCTTTTCACTGTAGTCTTGATTTCTCATTGTGGGGGAGCGGTACTTGTTGATTACGCTTTGAAGCTCACCTACTTACTTGGTGCACACACATTGGTATTAGTAGCTCTCACCTCTTCTCCCGTTTTCCATTGCTATTTATTGACTTTCTAAAATTTAATTTTCAGACAACATATCTCAAGATTATTGCCTTAATTTCTAAGATGTTGACTAAATTTAACTTAATATAGGTTGTTTTTTATTTAAGTAGGTGTGATTTAATATCTTTCTATTATGGTTAAGGTCAATATAGTGTGCATATTCACTGTACATATTTCAAAGGTCATGCTTACTTCCTTCTTTTGGCAAAATGATCATCCAAGCTTGATTCTCTGATTCATGCAGATTTTTAGGTGGTACATTTTTTATGGGGAGAGACAATTTTTACCCACACAACTATTATATTGTTGAATATGTTGATTTAACTTCCAACTTCAAATGTACTTTTCTTGGTGTTAACCAACCAACTACTGCAAAAGATTGATCTATTGGAGAAAGGGAGAACTATGAAAATAAGAGCACCCAAGAGTCGGACTTAACTCGATAAAGTTTTCAAATCGACTTTTTTGTATTCAAATCTATATGAAATCCAATTGGAGTTGGTCAATTTAGGTTTGAGCAAATTTTGAGCTTTTAAACCATGGTATGGACCAAGCTATAGCATTCATGTTTGTTATGTTGTCGAATATTTTCTTGCATCCATGCATCAATTAATCCTTATTGGTATTAATTATAAGATTCTAAACAAGTGTAAATTAAGTGTTTTTAGGATTCCATGAATCCTTCGTTGTGTCAAGTTGAGTATTCCACCTATTTAGTGTCCATCTTCTTTACTAAATTACTAGTTCGAAGAATTTTGCCTAGCTTTTACATGAATCCTCTTGGTCATCAGCATTCCACGATCAAGTTTTCTTATGCTTTTAATTTTTTTCCCATAAATAAACTCTTTCGCCAACCCTTTTAATTAATAAGGAAATTTTCTCATATATTAATAATGTCCAAGAAATCATCAAAGAAATTACAATTAGTGACGGAAAAATAGAACTGAAGAAATATAAAATACACAAACAGGGTGTGCCTCTCTGTTAATGGAACTTGGGAAAATGTGATCATATCTAAAGGTAAGGTCCAAGTGTGCCTCTCCCTCTCATGTCAAAAGGATAGACCCAAGTTTTGTGAATAAACGAAGTGGCAAAGAGAAGAGAAATCGTAGATAGAACACAAGGATTTATGTGATTCGATAGTGCACTACGTCATAAAGCATCAAAAACAACTGTCCAAGACAGTCGTTTTAAAAAAAACGACTGCCCCTACAGTCAGAAAAAAAGTCGTTATAAAAGGAGTGGTTTTTTAAAAACGACTGTCCTTGAGATAATATTCTTTCAAGTTCACAACCCTAGAGATCTCTAACAAAAACGAGAATAGATAACAATGTGTTTCGCTCTAGGCCTCCGGCCCTCGAGCTAAACCTACTTCACTTTGAAAAAGGTCCCCTTTGATTTTGCCTCGTGATACCCAAGCTCAAGCAAAAATACAGGACATCCTATATGACAATTTTAACTTAGAAAGAGATTTCAGATGTCAGCCTCTCTATTTAATTTTCCTAACTTGCACCATTAATAAGCTTATATTTGAGCCCAATGGAATCTCATATTGTAAACATTAGACTTTCTTATGTTAATTAAGTTTCCTCTTCTATGAAGCAAATGATTGTAGAGAATAAATATAAGTGCTTGAATTGTCCTTTCCCTTGACGATACCCTTATTCGTTCACCATTACATAAAGGCTCGTAAGGGTGGAGACGGTTCTAATAGGCAGGACTCTCAGAGCTAGCAAGAAAATGGCTTTAGTTAGCATAGCAATGCTCGTAGACCAGAGCACACAGATTGATCTTGACCATATTGAAATGATCTACGAAAATAATAAATATCGAAACATGAAAATATCTTCAAAAGAGTGCTACCTTATTGTTAATGAGGTACTTGCACAACAAATTTATATTGATAAATTGAAGATTTTGACTTTAAATTAATATGTATGTGGATATTCTTCCTTTAAACACAATCACATTCCTATCATTGATGTCCTTGCAAGTAAGAGGACAAAAATATATTAAAAATGTGACTCTTCATTATTACAATTTTAATTATTTTTAAATTAATGAATTATAATTAATAGAAGTGCTATACATTGGCACTCTAAGTTTTACTTATTGCACCTCAATTTCTTAAAATTAATTATTGCATTCCAATTAAAGATTAAAACACATTTTTCAAACATTACAATGGTTTGGCTAAAATTACAATCTCGCATTAACAAAATTATAACACCTGTTTAGACAATTTGAATAGTTGTTTACGATTATTATTATATAAAATCATAAACCGAAAAAATAGAAATGTAGCAAAATAATGAGGAAGCTTGTATTCACACCTAACACCATTTACTTATTTTTTTTAATTTTTAATAGGGACTGCTAAAGTTCAAGACATTATGGGGACATTAGCATTATCTAAAACTTTTTTTTTCAATAATACCCCTCCTAAGTTTGTCTTTTAGTGAAAAAGACAAGGACATGCTAGTCTTATACACATTAAATATATTTATTATGTCATTGATAAATGTATTGATTATGTTGACATTAATTGCCAAAGCATTTAGTACTACAAAATAATATACTTAATTCAAAATACTTAAATACTCATAACATTTATTGTAAACACTCCATTTTGAACGGGTCCTACTAAAAAAATGCTAAAAAATACGTATTTTATCTGAATGGACTGCCCAAAACCCTCAAAATAATTATTTTATTTCAAAGAAATACTTAAGGTCTCTTGTTTTGCCCATTGGCTAATAAATATTATGGGTCACCCCTCACCACCTCACTTCTCAACCTAACCCAATTCTACCCTAATCAAATCCAACCCTACTTCTAAGCCCATTAGACCTAAAATCCAATCCAAAACAATTATCGTGCCAAGTCTCAACCAAAATCCAATAATTATCGCCAATCACCACAATAACTGAAGATCATCACAAGTGAACACATGTCACTACATCCTCCATCCTATCAAAAAAATCTACAACTACTCCCTTACACCCCCATTCTTTTAATCAAAACTCACTTCATTCAACTCACCTAATACTCAATCTACATCTACTCCCTAACACCCACATTCTTCTAACCAAAACTCACTCCATTCAACTCACTTAATACTCAATATACAACCACTCCCTTACATCCCCATTCATCTAACAAAAATCCACTACATTCAACTTACCTAACACTTAACTCAAATGGGTTGAAAGATTCAACCTATTTGGATCATAAACAATTTATTTACACCCCATTCCACAAATGTCCTTCCACCACTCTCAATTTGCACATACCCCTCTCACAAATCTCACATCATTCTACCCATTTTTACCTTTTCATCCCATTTTACCCCTAAAATTTATCATTAAAATCCTATAAACCCCCCTCCCCCCATTCTCAACACAATACCAGTCTTGAAAATCTTTCTCAAGCTTCACTCTCAACTCTCAACTTTCAATCCCCTCTTTCACAATCTCACTCTACAAGTATATCAATACTAAGTCAAAGAAAACCCATCTCTTAAGGAATAGAAGAAAGTCAAATCAAGTCAAGAACATGATAGAGTAAGGATTAAACGAAAAAAAAATCCTCTCTTTTTCCCCTCCATAGTTCTCCCTTCTACTTTTCCCATCAATTTCTTTTATTTTATTTTTATTTTAGCCTTAAGATGGGACATCCACTTCTAGTAGATCTGGTTTCGACTCGGTCAAAATGATAGATGTTGAAAACAAATTTTAAAAAATATTTCTAATACTAAAGCATACACCACAAAAAATTTGAAACCAAAGCCTTCGATCTTTTCCCCATGAAAATAGGCATTTGACTAAAAAGTCTACATTTTTCAAACTTTCTCAAAGGTATGAACTATAAAAGGGCATCTTCCTCAATAAGGAAGTCTTTTTAGGTTTAAATCAAAATCAAAGTCCTTTACACTCAAAGACACAAATCGATTTCTCAATTTTTTTTTTTTTATCTTCATTTTCATGTTAACCAAATTCGAGAGTGCCACCGATGGTAAAGGGAGTAGGATGCCTAACACCTTCCCTACTCCAATGGACTTTATCCATACAAGGGTCACTTACAAAAAAAAAATTTGAAAAGTACTTTTCGGGTGGTCATTCACACCATTTTTCTAAAAAATAATGGTGGTGATTCCAAACCCAAGTAGGAAAGATCTCTGAACTCGCATATCTACAGCTTGGCAACTCCACTAAGGAATGACACTAACGGACTCGAGCCTTTTTTCGATTCAATCATTTTTTCAAAACAAAAACATGTGTTTTCATTTGTTTATTTTTATTTTGTTTATCTATTAATGTTCATTATGTCTCTTCTTCATTTTTTGCTAGAATGCATGTAATATTTACTTATATTTTTTTTACTTTTATATTTTATCGAACAAGTAATATGTAAGGATCGATACATTCTAAAAAAATGCAAATGCGCTTCACAACTCATTACACAACCACCCCCTCACTTGTTAAAATCTTAACCCCGGATGCTGGTACTCTCAAACCCCTGAGATCGTTATTTTGGGTGGTGATGAGGAAAACATCGACCCCATTTACCAACCTAAGACGTGGACATTCCGGTGTACATCAAGATTTGAATAATGAATATTCAAAAGCCACCCATAAACCCACATGCATCAAGCCACGTCTAATAAACTTAAAACACCAAGTTTTCAAAGATAAATGTGTATCGATCCCACATTCATTTTGATGTAATTTACAAGCCCATAAAGGCAAAGTTGTAAGGCCCATAAGAGAGCCCACCAAGTTAATTTGTATAATCTTAGGTGTATTTCTTATTTACTTGTTCTTATGAGGGGAAATGTTTTTTTTGTTGTGCATATCATCAAAAGAAAAATAAAACAAAATGTGTTTTTTTGTCTCAAGCCAAAAACCAAAGGCAATGTACCTTAAACTCAAACCAACAGGCTTTAAAAAAAAATTATTTTTATCGAAAATGAATGTACTGGTCCATATTTCAAGTACGGACCAATATAAAATACCCATGTCCATACTTAGAATACAAACTTTAAAAAAATTGCTCATTTCATCTCTTCCATCAATCTTAATAGTTTTCTCTTAGTTTTTAATTTTTTTAATGGATTTTAAGGCCTAAAAAACACATAAATGGATCATTTTTATCATTAAAATTGAACCCATAACTCGTCACCAATTAAAATAGGATCTATCTCTCCTAAGTGTCAACATATGATCCAAATTGAATTCACCTATTCTCTACTAATCAAAGTTGATCCCGGCCCAGTGATGCACCATCGACCTTGATCAATATTTGACCCGAACCCAATCTATGATCCACATTGGACTCGAACTGGGTTCATAATCCAAGTTTGACCCAAACCAAATCCTCGAGCCATATTTGACCCAAATTGGGTCAACAATTAATATTTGACCTGAACCAGGTCCACAATCCAATTTTGACCCAAATTGGGTCCATAATCCATATTCGATCCAAATCAGGTCCACAATCCAATTTCGAACCAAACCGAGTCCATATTCCATATTTGACCCAATCCGAGTTTATAATCCATGATCGATTCAAACCGGATCCATAATCCAAATTAGACCCAAATCAGACACACAATTCAAGAATTGACTTAAATTAGGTTTACTATCCACAATCCACAATTGACCCGAACCGAGTCCATAATCCACGATAGATCCCAATTAGGTCGATGATCCATATTTGACCCAAATCGGGTCCACGATCTAAATTCGACCCGATTCAAATCTATATTCAACCCAAATCGGGTCCATGATCCATATTCGACCCAAATCGGATCAACAATCCAAATTCAACTCAAATCGAATCCATGTTCGACCTAGACCTAGTCCACAACGATCCAAATCCAACCCAAATCGGGTCCATGATCCAAATCTGTCGAATTGGGTCCACTATCCACAATCGAAACAAATCGGGTCCACAATCCAAACTTGACACAAATTACGTCCACGATCGAATTTCGACCCAGACTAGGTCCACGGTCCACAATCAATCCAAATAGGGTCAACCATCTACACTCAACCCCAATCAGGTCAACCACCATCCAATCAAATCAAGGATTTATCCACGATCAATTCAATTGGGTCCACAACCATCCAATTGATTATAATGAGTCCAGTATCCATGATCGACACCAATCGAGTTCACTATTATTTGATCAACCCTAATCAAGTTTGTATTTCTTCATCAGACAACAAACCTTCATCAAATCCAGTCATTGCCTTTTCTTGTACAAAATTTGAAGCAAAATGATTTTCAAAACCAAGCAAGAGCTCAAGAGCCTGAAAAAAATTATTCACATTAATCTACTTTTACAAAATATTTTTCCAACTTAGTTCAACCTTCGTGTTGATACCACCTCCATGACGATGAACGCTCTCGACAAACGAACATTCTCAACTCTGTGCCAATGAACTTCTTACAAAATTGTCTCTTAAAAAAAATGTAATCTTTGTATTGATGCCAACTTCATGCTAATGAACTCTCTCGACAAAAAAACATTTCCAGTTTCGTGTTGATGTCAGCTCTGTGCTGATGAACTTCTTACAAAATCATCTCAAAAAAAAATTGCAATTCCATGTTGATGTCAGTTCTATGCTAATGAACCCTCTTCACAAAAGAACATTTTCAACTTCATGTTAATGCCAGCTCTATGCTGATGAACTTCTTACAAAACCGTATCTTCAAAATAAATCCCAACTCCATGCCAATGTATCTTCTCAACAAAAGAACATTTCCATCTCAATGCTGATCATACCTCTTAAAACTTTAAGAGTAGTATGACAGCTCCGTGTTGATGAAATATATCGTAAGATATTTGAAAAATATCTAGCTCCATGCTGGTGTCGGTTCCATGCCGATGCCAACCTCGTATTGATGTAACTTATTTTTTCAAGAATACGTAATCCAGCTTTATACTGATGCCAACCCTACGTTAACATACACAACCCAACTTTGTATTGATGTTAGCTCTGAAATGATGCCAACTCCATGCTGATGTAATTGTATTTCAAAAAACACACAACTCAACTCCGTACTGATTCCAACTCTATGTAGATGCCAGCTCCGTGTTGATGAATCATGCTTTAATTTTATTTATTTAAATAAAATAAAATAAAAAAATTGGGTGTCACCCCTATATAATTGAATCGAACCTAATAAAACATCATTTAATATACCAATACTCAGTTTTTGTACTCACAAGTGGCCAAAACGAAAGAAATATAATCCTGAGAAGTCTCTATATTTCCTTCAATCTTCACTAGCTATAAGCACCTCAGAAGACTAACAACTCATGGCAACAGAACTGATAGAGGCAAATGCAAGAGTAGAAATGTTGTTTAAAATGACAAAAAGACAAAAGAAAATGTCGTCTGTCGTGTTGGCTAACAACAACTTTATACAAGTCCAAATCACTCGATACCAAACTCCAGGTCAAACACTGAACTCCCCGAGCAGCAACAGCTGGGACAACAAATTACCATGCCCCCTATAGTGCCTGGATACCAATGACCTCCATTTTACATTCCACAGAACCGTCAACCTCCTCTAATCATCCTCGATGATGAATGTGACTTCAGGGCAACCGAAGCCATAAGTACAACAATTCATAAAACGTTCTTGTTGTTTTGTTTTGTTTTAAAATTCATAAAAAGAAAACATTTCTTTAAAACACGTTTTCCTTTGAACATTGGATTACCATTCAAACCAACCACGTTGTTGAATTCTTATTGCATATCCGATCTGATCAGAATATTAAAAAAAAAAAGGGATGGCTATTCGTTGTTTGTAGTTGCAGAAAATTGATAAATTGGAGCTGCTAACTTCAAACGGCCATAACTTTTGATTCGGATATCGGAACGACTATTAGTGCATATCAAATCAAAGCTCTTTTCGAGATCTACAAGTTAAACAAGGCATAGCCTTGTTTTACACCGTTTCGACCTCCAATTACATCATTTTCATCACTATTCAGGACTTACAAGATTGTTGTATTTTTTTTATTATTTTCGTTTATTTAAAATTACAAATTTCAACCATGAGTAAGGAAGGAGGAGAACCACATGAGACCGACCTGAAATTATTCATCAAGGTCGTTTATGACCAATTTAAATTGTTGAATTCAAGGTTGGACAATATGGAATCCTCTTATGAATCTAAACCATATCGAAGACATGAGTTCGACGGAGAAGAAGATGTTCATTTCGAAGCGGAGAGAGTATATTATCGATGGGATAAGAAAGTTGATTTCACAGAAGATAACAATTTGAGTAGCATAAAGATGAAGATTCCGACCTTTCACGTAAAGAAAGGTTGAGCACGTTTTTTATTTTCATAATTATTCCAAGGATAAAAAAATAAAGCTAGCCGCCGTGAAATTTACAAACTATGCCAGTATATGGTGGGATCAATTGGTGATCAATAGGCGCAGAAATGGTGAGAGACCTATTCGTTCATGGGATGAGATGAAGTTAGTGATGCGTAAAATATTTATTCCTAACCATTACTATCGAGATTTGTATATCAAATTGCAAGAGCTGGTTCAAGGTTCCATGAGTATAGAGGATTATTATAAAGAAATGGAGATTGTCATGATTAGAGCAAACATAGAAGAAGATAGAGAAGCAACCATGGCTAGATTCATTGCCGGATTGAACAAAGAGATTACTGATGTGGTTGAGTTGCACCATTATGTAGAGATGGAAAAGTTATTGCACAAAGCCATTAAAGTGGAAAAGCAAATCAAGTCTAGAAGGTTCAGATTTGGATCATCTTCTAATAATCCGTGGAGACCAAATTGGAAGGACAACAAAATTCCTTTCAAACCAAAATAAGACTCAAAGTAGAAGCCTTCGGTTTCTATTCCTAAAGATAGACCTAAAACAAAGTCTCTTATTAAGTCACGTCAGATTAAATGTTTTAGGTGCCAAGGGTTCGGACACATTGCTTCTGAATGCCCAAACAAAAGGATTATGGTTGTATTGGCAAACGGAGACATTGAAAGTGCTAGTTCAAGTAACAACGAGATGCCTCCATTAGAGGATTGTTCTGATATTGAAGTAGAAGAGCCTGTGCATGGTGATTTACTTGTCACCAAGAAAGCTTTGAGTATGCAGCCTAAGGATGAAGGAGATGAGGAGCAACGTGAGCATATTTTTCACATAAGATGCCACGTGAAGGATAAAGTCTATACATTGATTATTGATAGTGGGAGGTGTACCAATGTTGCTAGTACCTTGTTGGTAGAGAAGTTGAATTTGAAATGGCAGAAACATCCTAAATCGTATAAGCTACAATGGCTGAATGATTGTGGAGAAGTGAAGGTAAACAAGCAAATTCGGGTTCCTTTCTCAATAGGCAAGTATGGGATGAGGTTATTTGTGATGTGGCACCGATGCATACTGGTCATATATTGCTCGGTCGACCATGGCAATTTGATACGAGAGTGTCGCATAATGGGTATAAAAACCGTTATTATTTTATAATGAACAATCGAAAAATTGTATTGGCCCCTCTCTAACCTTTGCAAGCTTATGAGGACCAGGTCAGAATAGCAAGTGAGTGTAAAATGAGAGAGAAACAAAGGTGTGAGCAAAAAGGAGAGCAAAGTGAACAACATGGAGAGAAGAATAAAGTACTGAGTGTACTTGCTGAAAAACATGATGTTAAAAGTGTAATGATAGAAAGGTCACAAGTTCTAGTTCTTATGTACAAAGATGTTTATTTTTTCACTGACGATCTTAACTCATCTTTGCCTAGTGTTGTTGTGTCTTTATTGCAGGATTTTGAGGATCTTTTTTCCTGAGGAGATTCCACATGATTTACCTCATTTAAGAGGAATTAAGCACCAAATAGACTTCATACTTGGTTCTGCTATACTAAATAGACCTGCTTATAGAGCTAATCCCGAGGAAACAAATAAGATACAGAGGCAAGTGGATGAACTATTGCAGAATGGATTTGTAAGGGAGAGTCTCAGCCCATGTTCGGTTCTTGTTCTCTTAGTACCAAAGAAAGATGGAACATGGCGCATGTGTGTGGATTGTCGAGCTATTAATAAGATAACAGTAAAATATAGGCATCCTATCCCTAGGTTAGATGATATGTTTGATGAATTGCATGGCTCTCATTCATTTTCTAAAATTGATTTAAAGAATGGGTATTATCAAATTCGCATAAAAGAGGGAGATGAATGGAAAACTACATTTAAAACTAGATATGGGTTGTGTGAATGGTTAGTAATGCCCTTCGGTTTAACTAACGTACCTAGTACATTCATGAGATAAATGAACAATGTCTTGCGTGCTTTCATGGGAAAATTTGTGGTAGTTTATTTTGATGATATTTTAGTCTATAGTAAAAATGTTGATGACCATGTGAAGCATTTGCATGCTGTGTTTAGTGTGTTAAGAGAACACCAATTATATGTTAATATTAAGAAATGCACATTTTGTATGGAATCTGTTGTGTTTCTTGGATTTATTGTTAGTTCGCAGGGAATTAGTGTTGATGAGAAAAAGATAAGGGCAATAAAGGATTGGCCTACACCTAAGAATGCGAACGAGGTAAGAAGTTTCCATGGTTTTAGCAAGTTTTTATCAAAGGTTTGTTAAGGATTTTAGTTCTATTGCTGCACCTTTGAATGAACTTGTTAAAAAGAATGTTATTTTTAATTGGGTTAATGTTCATGATCAGGCTTTCCAAACTTTGAAAGATAAGTTAACTAATGCACCTTTGTTGTGTTTGCCTAACTTTGATAAAGCTTTTGAAATAGAGTATGATACATCCGGGATTGGAGTAGGAGCTGTTTTGATGCAGGATTCTAAACCAATAGCTTAATTTACTGAAAAGCTAAGTGGGACAGCATTGAATTATCCTACTTATGACAAAGAGCTTTATGCATTAGTGAGAATTCTTCGAACATAGCAACATTATTTATGGTCGAGGAAATTTATCATTCATTCTGATCATGAGAGCTTGAAATTCCTGAAGACCCAAGGTAAGCTTAATAAAAGACATGCTAAATGATTGGAGTTTATAGAAACATTTTCTTATGTAATTAAATATAAACGTGGGAAGGAAAATGTTGTGGTCGATGCATTGTCAAGGAGGTACGTATTACTTACTTCATTGCAAACTAAACTACTTGGTTTTGAATTGATTAAAGATTTGTATGCCAATGATTCTGATTTTAACCAAGTATGGAATGCATGTGCTAAGTGTGCGTTTGGTGATTTTTATAGGCATGAAGGATTTCTTTTCAAGAAAGATAAATTGTGCCTAATTGTTCTGTTCGTGAGTTACTTGTAAGGGAAAGTCATGGAGGAGGTTTAATGGGTCACTTTGGTGTCCTAAAAACTTTAGATATCTTACGTGAGCATTTTTATTGACCCCATATAAAGCATGATGTGCAATCTGTTTGTGACAAGTGTATTACATGTAAGCAAGCAAAGTCTAAAATTCGACCGCATGGCTTGTATACCCCTTTGCTTGTACCTAATCAGCCTTGGATTGATATTTCTATGGATTTTGTTTTAGGATTGCCAAAGACTCAAAATGGTAAATATAGTATATTTGTTGTTATTGATATGTTTAGTAAGATGGCCCATTTTATTGCATGTACTAAAAATAATGACGCAACACATATTGCTGATTTATTCTTTAAAGAGGTAGCTCGATTGCATGGGCTACCTAAGTCAATTGTTAGTGACAGAGATGTTAAGTTCCTAAGTTATTTTTGGCATACTTTATGGAGTAAATGAGGAACTAAACTTCTATTTTCTACTGTTGCACATCCTCAAACGGATGGCCAAACTGAAGTAGTTAATAGGACACTCACTACTTTGTTGCGTACTATCATACAAAAAAATTTAAAACAATGGGAGAAGTGTTTACCACATATTGAGTTCGCATATCATAGGACTATTCATTCAACTACTTCATTTTCTCCATTTGAGATTGTTTATGATTTTAATCCTTTAACCCCTGTGGATATTTTACCTTTGCTTGCTAATGAACATGCTAATCTTAACAGTAAGAAAAAAGTAGATTTTGTGAAAGATTTGCATGCCAAAGTTCGATCCAACATTGAAAGGAAGAATGAGCAATATGCTAAGCAAGCCAATAACGGCCACTTGAAAGTTATTTTCCACCCTAGAGATTGGGTTTGGGTGCACTTGCATAAGGAGTGGTTTCCTACCCAAAGGAAATCAAAATTGCAGCCTCGAGGAGATGGTCCCTTTCAAGTCTTTGAACGAATCAATGATAACGCCTACAAACTCGATTTGCCAAGTGATTATGGTAATGTTAGTGCAACTTTTAATGTTGATTTATCCTTGTTTAATGTAGGTGATTCGATGACGAATCTTTTCGAAGAGGGGGAGAATAATGGAGATCGAGTTGCTGAGCCAATAACTCAAGTTGATGTTTCCAAGTCTTCTCAAGAACCATTGCAAAGAATTGGTGGTCCGATGACTAGGACAAGGACTAAGAGGATGGAAGAGGCATTGCAAGGCTTGATTGTGGAAGTACAATACAAAGAGGCTATTCTAGAAGATTCTAAGGCTAACTTCGGAGATATCAAAGTTCCATCAAGGATAGTCAACAATCTTTTTATGCAAAAGATCAATTTGGATGCAAGGGTTAATTGAGAATTTTTATGTTCTAATTGTCCTTAGTTTTGATTTCTTTATTTCCTAAGGACTAATTAGACTTTCTTTATTTTTCCAAGGACTAATTAGAACCAATCTTGATCTAATTTGTCTATAAAAGGGCACCTCATCTTGTAATTAAGACACAATTGACAATTTACTTTTTATGAG
Source organism: Akebia trifoliata (assembly GCF_017979445.1). Lineage (NCBI taxonomy): Eukaryota > Viridiplantae > Streptophyta > Magnoliopsida > Ranunculales > Lardizabalaceae > Akebia > Akebia trifoliata. Next base: position 10,753,404 of record NC_141387.1, read on the forward strand.
AATTGAAGTTTCTTCAAGAACTTTATTTTGTTTCGTGTCTTCTAGTTTGAGTTCTTTATGAGATCTTTATGAGTTCTTTTATGAGTTCTTGTTCGAGTTCTTGAAGGAGGGCATGAATCTTCGACTTATCAAATGAGTGACTATCCTTTGTGGCGTCTCAAGGTTGGGGTTTTAAGGACATAGCTTCCTTAAGGTTCTAATTCGATCAACATCATCTTTTGTTTCTACACAACTTGTGTTTCCTTCGAATTAAAAGATTCCTAGAAGAGATCATCAAGAGGAGTTTCCAAGAGGAATCATATCAAAAAGTCATTCAACAAATCGAGTCGCTACTAAATGAGATATGGATGATTAAGGGGACAAATGTACTACGAGGAATGAAGATCAAAGATTTGTGCTTCTATCCCATATGTAACTACCGACTTATTTTAAGTGTCCAGAATCCAAGAAATACAATGGTGTGGGATGCTCTCTGTCCTATTTGAAATTGTATTGCTGGTCGATATGTTAGTTTGGCAAGAATGGCAGGCTATTGATGCAATTATTTCCAAGGAGTTTGACAGGACTAACTCTCAAATGGTCTCAGGATTAAAACATTCTTTTATCAAAAGATGACAGGATTTTATCGAAGTATTCTAGCACAACTATAAGTTCAACACGGATATCAAATTGGATAAAAGTGATGTGACAAGGATAACATGCAAGACTAGATAGATGATAAATGAATATTCTTAGAGGTGACGAGAGTCGGCTTCCCAAGTAAAGTCGTCCATGGTTGAGGAAGAAATGAACACCATGTTTATCTTAACACTAGGACACTCATTCTATACCTATTTTGTGGGTCACACAAATGCCAATGTTTTAACTTTAATTCAAATGACAAACTGAGTAAAGGACGAAATCCGAACTGATTTGATATTTAATTTTGCAAACTTTGAAACATGGGGATAATGGTATACTCAAACGAAGTCAAAACGTAAAAAAAATATGCATTCCCTTCTTGGAAATATTTATCAAATATTTGTCCTCAGGAATGGTATTAATTTAGAATATTCATCTTTAAAAAATTAAAAAAATATGCATTTCTTTCTTGGAAATATTTATCAAACATTTGTCATCAGGAAGGGTATTAATTTAGAATGTCTATCATTAAAAAAATATATGCATTCCTTTCTTGAAAATATTTATCGGACATTCGTCCTCATGGAAGGGTATTAATTTAGAATGTCCATTTTTAAAAAATAAAAATAAATAAAAATATATGAATTTTAAAAAAATTAATTTTTAATTTTCAATTTTGGTTAGATTAAGTTAAAATTTTAATTTGATGGGTTAATTGATTTTAATTTTCGATTTTCATTGGTTGATTAAGCTAAAATTTTAATTTGATTGGTCAATTGTGTTTTAATTTGAATATTGATTGGTTGATTGAACTTTAATTTTAATTTGATTGGTCAATTGGATTTTAAATGCAATTTAGTTGGTCAATTGGGTTTTAATTCAAATTTATTGGTCGATTGGATTTTAATTTGAATGTTGGTTTAAAATTTTCAAGTTGGTCATTAAATTGAAGTTGAAATTTTTTTATTTTAAATGCTTAATTTTATCTCAGTTGTCTAATTAAAGTTTGATTTATTTTCTGTTGTTTCATGTGATTGATTGGTATCCTTCCATGTGGTGAATTTTAGTTTTATGTTAAAGTGTTCGTCATTCTATATGAAATATTTTGGTTTTCCTGAGCGTAGGATTTTTAGATTTTCTCGATGTGCGTAAATACTAGTGAAAGTTTATTTTCAGTCGTGTTTTTCTCAGGAATCAAAGTTCTCTAAGTAAAAGTTAAATATCAAGGGTATTTTCGTTATTTTTATAATTTTTTGTAAAACTCTCTATATTCATCCATTTTAGTCTTGTGAGACTTGAAATCACATTCCAATACTAATGAAGATATTTTTGAGACATTTCGGAGTTGTGGGACCCACGAAAGGTATTTTCGTTATTTTATTAAATTTTATGATTTTTTAGTGTGAGATTTCTTTTGGTCCCAATATGATTATTTATAAGTCTCAAAGTCTCATTTTCCTATCGTTATGAGTTCTTTGGGTTATCGAAATGCATGACGAACCTAATCTTGTATACTTACTAAATCGAGTGTAAGGTTTAGCGATCTTAAGCATGCGATATTTTCTACATCGTGTAGAAAAAGTGAAAAGACTACAAATTGAAAAATTGGAAAAGAGATTTTTAAGCTTTCAAATTCTTAGAGCTCATCATTAGGAATCCACTACAACCATGTGACGGATTGCCAAATCAAGCGGATGCAAAAATGAGGTGTTTATAGGACTATAATCCCAATTAAACTTTTCAAAAAAATATTTTCAAATATTTTTTAATAATAAAACACTTGTATGTAGGGACGAGTGGAGGGGGCGAGTCCCCGCTAAATTTTTTGAATTTCTTTTTTTTATGAGTTAGCTCCCATACATTAATTAATAATATATAACCGTGCGTCAAATTGAAACATACCTCTCTTACATGGTCCCACACTCCCATTGAACTTTATAAAATATAAAAACAAAGTGATGTGATGTACTTCCTTCTTCCCCCCCCCCCCCCCCCGCTTCTTTTATAGATATTAAAAGTATAACCCTAGACTTTTCAAAATCTGGGGGTGTGCTTTTCAAAATTCATTCAAACGAGATGCATCCTTGGTCCAATCTTCTAAGTCCTATACTAATTGAAAAATATTTTTCTTACTAACTTAATAAGATTTTAAGTCTTACAAAGAATTGTTGGGCTCACATGGATTACCACATTGACAATCTAACAAACTAACCTTCTAGATTTCAAGGAAAAACTCACATTAAAAAAAAAATAAAATAATATATATATAGGGTCTCATTCCCCACCCTAAGCTTTACCCTACACTTTAACAAACGTGTTTTGTCCTACATGAGTTAGAAGTTTTGGAATATGCTGATTTTTGGTGAGGATGATCTCTATGGTGAGGAGATCATCCTCACCAAAAATCAGCCCATTCCAAAACTTCTAACCCCATCAAAAATGGTTTACAAAAAATTGACGGTCCACAAATTTTCAACTTCACTACAAGAAAATGGTGAATTTGGAACAAAATTGTGAAACATTATGACCGTTTTTTATGAAAAACGGGTTAGAACCGTTTCTCTGTGATGGACCGTTTCTCAATATCAGATTTTAGATCCATAACCTGCAAAAATGCCTTTCAAATTTCAAATTCGAACAAGTACGAGAGTGACGGAAACCCTAACGAAACTCATTCTTCGTTTTCGATGAACTGTTCTTTGATTTCACTGTGTTTCTTTTACTCTAACGAAGTTCTATCTTCGATTTTCATATTGTTCTTCAATTTCTCACATCAGATATTTCCTTCTCAAACCCTAACGAAGCTCCTTCTTTGTTTCTTAGATCTAATGAAGCTCCATCTTCTTTTTCCATCAAGTTTTCTTCGATTTCTCAAATCCTCAAATCCTACGAAGCTTTATCTTCATCTCGACCAGTCTCAGACTTTCAATGCATGGGTGCGAACAGAAAATTTTCTAAGGTTTTGCTTTCTCTTTGAGATTTCAAGTTCTATTTGAGGATTTCTAACAATCTTCAAGGTACGGTTCTTTATTTGTGAAAATATTTTATAGACTTTTGATTTTTGATTTTTTTTAATTTTCAATGTTTTTTATTGAATTTCAAGTTCCAGGCTCGTTCATTGGCAGGGAAATGCTGAATCTGAGTAGAATCCAATAATTTTTTAAACAATTCAAGATCTGAGAAGGATTCTTATCGATTTTCGATGTATGATCCTAATTTCAAGCATTCTACCCTTTATTCTCTATTTTCTGTGGTTTATGTATAAAAATCGAACATTTTTGGTTGTTTTTGTTCTAAAAGATATAGAAATTTACCAAACATGGATTTAACATGAAAATGTGCATTAATGATTTATCTAATTATGATTTCTATTTATCAAACATGGATTTAACATGAAAATGTGCGTTAATTGGATCTAAAGAGATTCAAGGTGTACGAGACAAATCCACTAGAACTAATCTGAACGAGTGTTTCTTCAAATGGCAAATTGAATAGCTTTGATCTTATATAAATATAAAGTAACATTGAGTTGCGTCCAAATAACCTTAAATATATTAGAATAGCATCGAGCTGCATATTTATCTGATTTTTTCCCTTGAGCATTTATGTGAACTAAGCATAATTGTCTTAGTCGTTACTGCTTTTAAATGACGATGACGACAATGTCTTGTCTGATTGAGCTTTTTTGGTATCATTTTGTATGTCTCAGTGGGCTGCTCATGTATACTCAGAAGCCAAGTGTGTTCATGCTTTCAAGGACACTGTTTTATCAAAACTAAGGTGTGTGTCATATGCAAACAAAAAATCACTTTATTTAATCTATGTATGCTGATGCATATGCTTACTTTAGTTTCTTTTTATTAGTTAATTGATGAAGAAATTGCCTTCAAAATCCTTCTCAATCATGAATTCTTTGCCTACGAAATTGCAGTGTATTATACTTATACAATGTGCTATTCTTTCTTTCATTTATTTGTTATTACAACAAGCCTATCATTTTTATCATATATTGGTCTGATCAAGCAGTCTAGATTGAATTATGGGTGGACCACATAAAGCCTATGGTTCCACACACGAATCACTAATGGTGTTTTTGTAGCACTACATACTTTTCCTACCCAAAATTCAGCACAAGAATTTGACATCTCTTTTACTAAATATTGAGGAAGAATGCTCTCATGACCCCTTGCAGTCTTGACCCATCACTTGGACCTGCAACGAAAGCCTATTGCTGGATTTGAACTCCCAAGTATTTTTTTTACCTTACTTGCTTTGAGATAAATTATTTTGAATCTGGGTGTTCTGGCTTTTGATGATTTCTAAAGTTTTGGCATTTGGGTTTTGTGAGTTAGGGTTTTTTCATTTATTGGGTCTGTTTGTGTATATATTTTTTCTTTTGGTTTATTAGTGGCTTTGAAGTTCTTTACTCTGCTTTATTTTATAAAGATTAAAGCAAGTTACATTTATGTAGGCTTTTAGGTACATGAAGCTAACCTTGAGTTATGGAAAAGTCTGGTTTAGCTGTATTTAAAAGTGTCTACAACATTGAAACACAAAAATTTCTTTGAAAACATACTAAATCATATTAGTTGTTAGTTCACATAAAGAATCCAACAAGGGAGGCTTTTATTTTAACAATGTATACTGTATAATTGCTTTTCGTTTCGAAAGATAATTGTAAAAGTTTGGTTGCTCTGCCTTCCCATTATCTCACTTGTTCTCATTTTCTTGTTAAGCATATAGAATAGTTCCCATTATGAATGGGAAACTCTTAAACTGTAATTATCTTCGAAATCTTGTGAAATAAGAAAATCTATAACAGGTGTTCTAGCATTCTCTTATACAAAAATGTTTTAAAACAGGATCCTAGGTGTTTGATGTGCGATCTGAGTTGAACACAGGTGCCATTGTGAAATATTCATGGATCACGATCTTTGGTAGTTCAATTTGTTTTTGTTTATTTAGTTTCTGTTGAATTTTTGAGTTTGTTCTTGCGCAACTAATTTGCTCATCCAGTCCTCAACCATACAATGGTATGCTATTTAAGTACTCGAACCAAATATAATGATAAGATATTTCAACTTAGTAATCCAGTTTTCATAACGTTAATCAAATTCATATGAGCTTATTCTTTTAGTAGATCATGTTTATGTTGAGAATATAATATCCAACAAAGCCTTCAACTTGTCTCTGTAAATGAAATGTAATCAATTTGTACATGTGACATTCTAGATAGGATTCATCAAGATTTATGTGATTCTTGAATGTGTGACTGGTGGTGAATTATTTGAAAGAATTGCAAGGAAGCTTTTGTTACATTCATTTTTTTCATATATTTTCAAATTTCTGAAATAGTAAGCTGTTTATTTTTTATTTTTATTTTATTTTTTTTATGTTGTATTTGACATCTATGAAGTGTAATTCCTATAGGCATTGAGAGGGAAGCTTTCAAAAGCCTAAGAAAGGAAGCTCATCAATAGTTAATGGACAGTGTAAGCTAATTAGGTATCTCATGCCCTCTATTCAAATGGAATACTATCCCTTTGTTTGTTTGCTGGTTTGGGTCTTAGAAACAATAATCCAAGTGGCTCATTTCCATGACTTACCCCCTTTGTTCTATTTGACTTTCAGGGTATAGTTTGTTAAAACTTGCCCTTGATATACTACTTTTTGTTCTGGGATTTCATGTCCATCTTGAAAATTGGGATGATTGGTTATTGCACACAACCTGTGGATTTTTCTGCTCATGTATACTCAGAAGCCAAGCGTGTTCAAGCCTATCAGTTTCTACTTTCACGTCAAGATGTGCAATATGACGTCACTCCAGCACTACTTCTGTTAATTGTTTCATTACTTACTATTTAGAAATTTTGTGATATGGCAGAATGGATTTTTCTGTATAGATATTCTATAATACTAGATAGTCATCACTCGTATTATACACCTGCTTCGCCAAGCCCCGGATCTGAAACTAAAAAAAATGGAGAAGGAAAGGATGAGTAACAATGGTTACCCAGTAAGGAAGAACACAATTTCTGCCAATAACCTCTTCTAACATGAACGAATAAGCATACTAAATCATTTTAAAATCTGTAAAATTTTATAAAAGAATTACGATTAGTTGGTACATATAGCCAATGATGAGTAACCAAACATTTTAAAACTCACATTACATTAATCAACAGTACCCACTATAACATTTTCTTTTTATACAAATCTAATTGATCAATTAAAAATATTAAACATGGATTTCATTTTATATATCAAAATAAGCAACAAATACATAATACACAATGGTGGAGTATTAGAATTAGAGAGTTGGGATTCACGACTGGATCGCTCCCAGTCGGGACATAATGTTACAATTCTTCTCTGACTTTTAGTTCTTGATTTTGTGGCTGATCGCTGCATTTACCACGCTTGGTTGACCATTTATTTGGCTCAGGCTGGCCGTTTGACGTGACCGTAAGCAATGGGTCTTTTCTCGATGTGTCAGAACGTTCGACAGCAATAGATTGTTAGTGATCACTGACTAATCATCTTCGTCTATGCTTATCAGGCGTGTATGTGATTCTCAAATATACAAATCATTCGTATACGACCACCTTTATATTACAAGTTCACTGGTAAAGATAGAGAGGAATAACCCGGATTCCAGTTGTGACTCCACTCTCATACACGTCTCATACCACGTATGAACTTGGTAGTTCCTACCGTACATCCCATGATAGTACACCACTCCGGATGATATGACGCACTATCCCTTCAGACATTCACAAACTCTTTAACAGCTCACAAAATAGCTACATATATATATATATATATATATATATATATATATATATATATTATTTTCATTTGAAAACAAAAGAGAAATTAACAATACAAAGTTGAGAATGGATATCCAGTTTCCTACCATGCAAGTGTGGCCACCCCGCCTAAAATAAATAACATAACGGAAAGGTAAACAGCGCCTCCCGCTAATAGAAATTTAAATAAATATTCAACCAACAATACTATCCCTGGATATCTGTTCACCAACCTGCACACAACACAACAACGTAAAATGCAGACATCACCCCTCGGGTGTGACTCTGACATTTTACCGTTTCATACCCTTTTTCCCTTTTTCGATTTTTTTACAATTTTCAATCTCTTCATAAAATATCCATTTTCTGATATTCATCAACTCAATATGAGTTCATTGAATATTAAATCATATTTTTCAACTATGGAATATATTTCTATCAATAATATTGAAAAATAATACAAATTTTATATCAAAACGGGGTCCGAGCAGTGCACAAGACCCAATTTATGGAAATAACCTGTTAAAATACCTTACCATATATAACTTTTTAAAAATATAATTAAACATATCAAACTTGCAATTTCTGGCGTGACTTTTTTTGAAATAACAAAAGAATTCTATATTTAGGAAATACATCCAAAGTTTTTCCAATAAAATCCTAAATGTAATTTTCACAATCTACAATTACTAATAGAAATTAAGAGTTCCTTACAATGTCTAGGCAAAAGGATCGAAGCGTGTGCACGGAATTCGAGGCGATCAGCGCAGATATCAAGACGGATCGAACTTTGAGATGGCTAATTTTTGAATTTGGTCAGGTGGTTTTGAAGATCTTAATGTGGTCGTCATTTCTCCCTTCTGCGGCGGAAGACGGTTTAACCCTGAAACGAATGAATTTCGAGGTCGAAGTTTCGAAATCCCTGAATATACGTACAGCTGATTTTTGACGATACGAGGTGAAAAAGACGAGAAAATGAAAAGAATTTGGGTGAATTTTGTAGATGTCGAGGTTGCATATATTTCTCTCTTCTGCGTCGGTCGTCAACGGTGAGCCATTTGCGAAGGATCTACATTTGAAGTTTAAAAAAAAAACAAATTTTTTTTTTATAAATTCGTTGGTTGTTGGCTGTTGGACGGGTTGGAGAAGACGAATTGATAAAAAAAAATTATTAAAATTTTATTTATATAAAATTTGGGACAAAATCGGTATTTTGTCAATTGTTTTGATCGACGATAATTTGATCATCCGGACTCCAAAATTGAATATTCTATTTCACCTAATTTTTCATTCCGGATCTAATGGTGTAGTCAATTTCTATAAATTCTGTCTCTAACAAAAATTTACATTTTTGGCCTGAGGTGACTCCTAAAATTGATGTCATTTTCATTTTTGACGATAATTCGACATTCTGGTATCTAAAAATGATAAATAAATAGTCCATGTTCAATAATTTTTCGTTACGAATTCAATGGTGTAATCGAATCTTAAAAATTCTTGCTCTAGTAAAAGGTCACTATTTTAGCTTGATCCGACTCGATAATCGAGGATTTGAAACTTTTCTATTCGGACTCGCACTTGAGCGTGCTTACAGGCTAAACTATGTTTTTCGATCATTTTGAATCTAATGGTGAGGTCAGATTCCATTAAAAATTATCAGAAACATCATAAAATTTTACCCCTAAGTCCCACTTTCAAGATTTTCTTAAAATTCCACTATTTATTTTTTCATCGAGATACGAATTAAACATTCGGGGTTTACATATATACATATATATTTTTTTTTTTTATCATTAATCAAGTTGTTGAAAATGGACGGCTAACAAACTTCGAAAACTCCTAAAACTTAAAATTAAAATACAATGGTGAAAAATAAATGTTATTTCGAATTGTTTATTTTTAAAAGTTCTTAGAATTTCATTTTATCCAATATTGTTGTCGGATCATGTTTTATGGAGGCCAACATATGAGCTCACGATCTGAAGTAAGATTTGAAATCTTACTCAATTAGTCGAATTATACTGACTCATACTAATACTATGGGAAAGAGTTAGCCAACCCTGGAAAAATTCGTTTATTTATTTATTTATTTTTGGCTGAACGAGGAAAAATATATATATATTGATTTGAGGAAAAATTAAATAGAGCTCACCTCAAATTAGAATACACATCGAACATTAGGCAAATTAAATATATGTCCCAACATGTTTTTTTTTTTCCAATAATCAAAGGCATGTTTTGTTCATTTTCAATCTGATTGGATGAACTAAATCAGTAAGATTTCAAATCTTACTTTTGAGTCCACATAGATTCCCACATTGGCAATCCAACACCGCAATCTTCTAGATTACATGGAAAAGTCAAATTCAATTTTTTTTTAAAATACTTTTTTGAACTTGATCCAAGGAATGGATATTTATCGAACTCTCAAATTTAAAATTAAATTCAATAGTGAAAAATAAGTTTTAAATTTTTTTCCAAATTTCTTAGAAGTTTGTCCTCTCTAACCTTTGACATCAGATCATGTTTTTGGATGTGACAAGTTCAAGAAATTTTCCTTATTAACACTGTAAGAAAAGTGTTTTTCAATAGAATAATGATATAAGGGTTCCCTACAATTTTGTGCTCTAGAACCCATGTGGCATTGACTATCGTTAACACACTATGAAAACTACAAAAATTTGACAAGAAAATTCGACAAGCCAAAGCATAGAAATTTTATAAAGTAAATTTTTATGGCTTATGGCCATTGAAATTTTTTATGATCCCTAATTTGACGGCTTAGAGCTATCAAATTTCCCCCATCCTCCATTAATTTAACGGTTTTGGTCCGTCGAAAAAAAATTGACAATAAAAATTTTAACTCTTACATAGGTCCATCAAATTTTATTAAATTCGAGGCCCTTAAACCGTTAAATATATATTTATTTTCACGTTATGACACTTAGGCAGTGTTTGTTTGCGCTATTTTTCAGTGCTTATTGCTGAAAAAAATTAAATTCAGTACTTTTTGTCAAAATAGCGGTGTTTGTTTACTCTATATTTTCAACGCTTATTACTGAAAAGAAGCAAAAAAAATTCAGTACTATTTTAATGCTGAAAAAAAGTGTTGAAACGGTAAGCACTTTGCTTTTTTCGATACGGACAAGTATGCCCTTCATTTTTTTAAACATAGACAAGTATGCATTTATTCTTAAAAGGATATTACCTTTTATATCCTATGGATAAGTATATAAACACCCCACAAATTAATAAACCCACACCATGCCTAAATTATTTTGTCTTATGTGGGTTAAAAGTTTTAGAATAAATTGATTTTTGGTGAGGATGATTTCCTCATTAGTATATAAGGACCCCACAAATTAACAAACCCACACCATGACTAAATTATTTTGTCTTATATGAGTTAAAAGTTTTGGAATAAGTTGATTTTTTATGAGTGTAGAGATCATCCTCACCAAAAATCAACACATCCTGAAACTTCTAATCCTATCAAAACAAGTTCAAGAATCATAAATCATCCCCTTTTTTTTAAAACTATTTTTGACAACTTAGAAATTTCAAAATGGACTGATTTTTTGTGAGGATGATCTCTAGACCATATAGACCATCCTCACTAAAAATTTGCTCATTCCAAAAACTTTAACCCATATAAAACAAAAAAAATTGGCTATGGTGTGAGTTGCCCTTATTAATTCATAGGATACTTTTATAATTACACGTTCTTATTTCCATCGAAAATTATTCATCCAAAATTAAGTTCTTTTAATGCTGATTTCAAATTTTGGTGACTTGTATGACATTATTGTTTTTAATTTGAAATTTGTGGGTTTTTATAAATAGAAATTATTATTTATAAATTGAAGATTTGAGTATTATTTATTATTTAAAAATGAATTGTATTTTAATTTTATAAGAAAAAATATATTTTATTGTGTTTGATAATAAATAAGCATTTGAAACATGCAAACAATATATAATATGATTGTAAGGGTAACAAAGACAATTTACTAATTTCAACAATGTATAACAAACATGATTTAGCATCTAAATAAATAACTTTTTCAACACTTAAATTCAGTATTTATAAATTTCAGCGCTTAATGCTATTCAACACTTATTTTTTTCAGTTTAACAAATAGCACCTTAGCCCCCAATGACTAAAAATCCTGAGCCCATTCCTAATCATACACCATAGTTTTTCATATGTTAGAGCAATTACCTAAGCTGATCACCATCACAGTCCACAATATATTATTGTGTGTGTGTGTGTGTGTTTTTCTTTTTGCTTTTTTTTTTTTTTTTTTCGAGTAAAACTTATACCCATATACGGAGAGAGATAAAAGCATGTCCAATTAAAAATACAATTTTATGTGGATAAGTACCGACAATCCATGGTACTAGTTGACACACAAGTCACGCGAGCCGTCTCACATTTATTGGCTTTTATTCAAAGGGACCATTGCTCTTCTTAACTTCTAGACTTGAATGCAATTCAACCCTGGATTTTAATTAAACTTTTTGGAGTACTTTAAAAATAGACCCCGTTAAATAGGTGATATTAGTTTTATCCCCTTATAAAATGCTAGAGTAAGTTTACCCACTTAACCCTAAGTGAACCTTGCTCTTTCTTGATGATTTAAGAGAAAAATTTTAATTTTGTCCAAATTTTTTTTTAAATACTTAAATTACTAAATTAAAATTTAGAAAAAATAAAAATCAATTAGATAAATTCTCAAATAATTACAAATTTTTTTGATATTTTTAAAATATTGTTAATATTGATTAAGTCATCTCGTAATATTGACAATTTGATGATCTTTTATCAATATTAGGTGGTAGTTGTGTCAATATTAATAATATTTCAAAAATATCAAAAAAATTTATAATTATTTAAAAATTTACCGATCAAAATTTCACTCTTAAATCATAAAAAAAAAAAAGCAATGTTAACTTATGGTCCATGGGTTAACCTAATCTTACATTTTGTAAAGGGGTAAAATCTAATAGCACCAATTTAATAAGGGGCATTGTTAAAATATCAAAAATTTTAAGGGTGATTCAGACATACACTTTCATGGTTTGCAAAATATTTAAGATGCCCTCCTATGGTTTCAATTGATAAGATTCCTCTATGACCCCAGTCTTCTCAAATAGATTAATAATCATTTTCAACTTATAGCCATAACTATTTTTTCTTAAAATCATTCATTTTCAATCACTTGTGTATAAAAGTTTTATTCACTTTCCTTCAACCTTAAAAGAGTCTATCTTCTTCAACCTTTATCAAACTTTTGTAGGTAAGATTTCTAGAGAAAACATATATTTTATGAGTCGTGCTAGAGTGATCACCTTAAGATTGTACCTCATATAGCACATCTTCACGTGAAAGTGTGTAGGAACCATAGATGCTTTTTGACTCGTATCTCAATGAAAAGCATTTATGATTCCTTCAAATTTTCACGTTAGGATGTGCGATATGCGATACAATCTTTAGGTCACTTCAGCATTATTCATATTTTATCAATAGAAAATGGCAAGGTTGAAATGATAGATTGAAGATGAGGTTTAATAGATTTAAAATAATTTACCCTAGAAGTTTAAGATATGAATTTTTAGAGAAAATCATGGGATTTTTTTAGCTAGAGGATAAAGGGTAGGGTAGTAATTAGGTCTTTTTCTGTTAGCCCATAACAGAAGATTAAGGTCAAGGGAGCATCTCATTAGTTTGAAAACTAAGGATGGTATCACGAGTATTTATCAAAACATTGAGGGGTCTGTCTAAATCACTTACTCATCTTCTTCTTCTGTTCTATATCAAAATGTCAAACTAAATCAAAGAGAAAACAAAAATGGTGATCTCCGGAACTAACGAAGTTTCGGCCGATATTATATCCAACTACGATCGAACCAAAGAACTAAAAGCCTTCGATGATACGAAAGCGGGTGTTAAAGGTCTAGTGGATGAAGGTATAACAAAGATCCCACGAATCTTCATCAAACCTCAAGATCCAGTCGATGAGAATTCCACTTCATTCGATAGGCACTTGACGATTCCAATTATAGACCTAGAAGGCATCGAAAAGAGTGTCGATCGACGAAAGGAAATAATTGATCAAGTTCGACATGCGTCGGAGACATGGGGCTTCTTCCAAGTGGTGAACCATAAGATCCCTATAGGTGTGTTGGATGGGATGCTTGAAGGAGTACGTAGGTTTAACGAGCAATCCAAGGAAGTAAAGATGAAGTACTATACGCGTGACAAGACAAGAAGGTTTGTTTACAACAGCAACTTTGATCTCTATAAAACACCAGCTGCTAACTGGAGAGACACCTTTTTTTGCGTAGTTGGTCCTGACCCTCTCAACCACGAAGAGTTGCCAGTGGCATGTAGGTACGTGATGAGTTGTATTAAATCGTTCAATTATTTCCTAATGCCCCAAAAAAATTAGGTCATTAAGGTCCCAAATTCAAATTCATTTGTACAACAACCCGTTCAAATGGATTATGACATGCCATGCTAATTCAAACTAATTCTTAATTTGTATGTATAATTAATTTTCTCATAAGTTCCCTAACAATGAAATTGCTTGATTTATAGAGATATAATGATTGAGTATTCAACACATGTTATGAAAATGCGGAACACATTGTTTGAGTTACTATCGGAGGCTCTCGAGCTCAACCCCAACCACCTCATGGACATGGAATGTGCCAAGGGGCTTATAATTATCTGTAACTACTATCCAGCGTGCCCTGAACCGGAACTTACATTGGGTGCTAGCAAGCATTCAGATAATGATTTTATTACCATCCTTTTACAAGATCACATCGGTGGTCTCCAAATTCTTCATCAAAATCAGTGGGTAGATGTCTCTCCCATGCGTGGAGCTCTAGTAGTTAACATTGGAGATCTTTTACAGGTAAATTCCTTGTTGTTACAAGCTTCATCCATATTAATCAACTTTGATTGACTTGATAATATATTGTTCTTGAATAATTTTATAAAGTTCTAATGTTATTCTCAATATGATGTTCATAGTATCAAGGCTATAACCATGCTTCATGAATCATTTATAATAGTTCAAATACAATTGTTTATTTGATCTTTTTTTAATCGGTACATTAGCATTGAAGGGGACCTCAGCATTTATTAGAAATTCAACATCTTACGAACGTGAGAGTTATATATTACAATCATAATAGATAATTCTACACATCTCGCTTGGAGGATCTGAATGCACAAACCACCTAACTACTGAATCGGCAATTGTTATTGATAAATATCTGAATGCAATTCTTTATTGATGATTTTTTTTTCATCACATCTACAAAAAGTAAAGTTTATAAAAACGTTGTGCATAATTATCATGATATTGTTACTATATCTTAACTTATTTTATTTGTTGTACTATTGCCTCGATACAGCTTGTCTCTAACGACAGGTTTAAAAGTGTCGAACATAGAGTATGTGCCAACCTTGTAGGTCCAAGAATGTCTGTGGCAAGTTTCTTCTTCAATAGTCTTCAACTATCAAAGATCTCTCCCATCAAGGAGTTGTTATCAGAAGAAAATCCCCCCTTATATAAAGAAACCACATCGAAGGAATACTTCGAATACTACAATGAAAAAGGACTAGATGGGAACTCTGCTCTACTACATTTCAAGTTGTGATGGATAAGAGAACTATAAGTACAGAATCAGTGGATGACATATTCGTTGGTTCTTCATTGTTGTTGTCTCTAACCACGATGTATATAATTGATGGAATGTTGTGTATCTGTTGATCATCACCATTTTTTCATTAAAAAGGATTGTATACACTTATTTATGTGTAGGTTCAAACATTTATGTTTATTTTAGGGGTTTATGTTTAAATTCAATATCGCTATACTATATCCATATTTTTTTTTATGCTACCATACACTTCTTAATATTGAAAGAGGATCATTTGAACCTGACAATCTACCTAAGGGACATAGTCTAGTTGTATTCCTCTAGTTTATAGTGGAAGAGGCTTCAGTGTTAAATTGTTGGGATTACCAAGATGAAAGTTAATCGGTTGAATCTTCATAGTAGTAGCCCACATTTGATGTAATGTAAATTTCTATGTGCGTTGCAATTAGTTTTCTCTTTTCTTCTCTTAAATATTTTGCATTTCATCAACATGTGCTCCACATACATATAAATATTATGTTGGGTGCTCTAATTGTACAATGAGTTATTTATAATAATGTGGTTATCACTGAGAAAAATCAGTTGATTTTGATATTGTTAATTGTAAGTTTGGGGGTGGGGGTGGGAAAGTGCCCTGAAATTCGGATCAAGTAGTATTGAGATCCACCTTTTCGTTGTAGTCTTGATTTCTCATTGTGGGGGAACGGTATTTGTTGATTATGCTCTAAAGCTCACCTAGTTACTTGGTGCACACACATTGGTATTAGTAGCTCTCACCTCTTCTCCCATTTTCCATCGCTATTAATTGACTTTCTAACATATAATTTACAAACATATCTCAAGATTATTGCCTTAAGTTCTAAGATGTTGACTAAATTTAACTTAATATTGGTTGTTTTTTATTTAAGGCGGTGTGATTTAATATCTTTCTATTATGGTTTAGTTCAATATAGTGTGTATAGTCACCATACATAGTTCAGAGGTCATGCTTACTTCCTTCTTTTGGCAAAATGATCATCCAAGCTTCATTCTCTGATTCATGCAGATTTTTAGGTGGCACAATTTTTATGGGGGAGATAAGCAATTTTTACCCTCACAACTATTATATTGTTGAATATGTTGGATTTAACTTCCGACTTCAAATCTACTTTTCTTGGTGTTAACCAATCAACTACTCCAAAATATCAATCCGTTGGAGAAGGGGAGAGCTATAAATATAAGACGGTCATGAGGCTTAACTGAGGTATGACACACCTGAGAGTCGGACTTAACTCGATAAAGTTTTCAAATCGACTTTTTTGTGTTCAAATCTATATGAAATCCAATTGGAGTTGGTCAATTTAGGTTTAAGAAAATTTTGAGCTTTTATACCATGGTATGGACTAAGCTATGGAATCCATATTTGCTATGTTGTAGAACATTTTCTTGCATCCATGCATCATTCCTTCTTGGTATTAATTATAAGATTCTAAGCAAGTGTAAATTAAGTGTTTTTAGGGTTCCATGAATCCTTCGCTGTGTCAAGTTGAGTATTCCACCTGTTTAGTATCTATATTCTTTACTAAATTACTAGTGCCAAAAATTTGCCAAGCTTTTACATGAATCCTCTTGGACATCAGCACTCCACCATCAAGTTTTCTTATGCATGTAATTTTTTTCCCATAAAGAAACTCTTTTAATTAATAAGGACATTTTCTCATATATAAATAACGTCCAAGAAATCATCAAAGAAATTACAATTAGTGAAGAAAAAATAGAATTGAAGAAATATAAAATATACAAAAAAACAAGCAAAAAAAGTATATGATCCATACAATAAGTTGGATATTAAAAACGATTATTATAAGTATGTTTAAAAGTTGTCACAAATTACAAATAGAAAAACTAGAGATTTAGACAATGTTAGGCCATTAAATGCAAACAAAATAAAGCATTAGCAAGAGATAGCTAGCTCAAGGAACTCCATTGTTCAATTACACTATTCTTCTGTATGGTAGGTATATTGTTGAACATGTCACATGCATTGCAAGGGAATCACGCCTTTAACAAAAAGAAAAGCTCCTTGCCCAGCTTTTGGATCATTAAATTGGGACAAATTAAGCTTGTTGTTTCAAAACCATTTATATCCCTAGCAGTAATATTTAGAAGAGTCTTGATAATCTAAGTATCCCACGTGACATACTCCATCGATTATCCTGACGTGGCAAATTCGAGAACAATACAGCTGCACTCCTCGAGACACATGGCTGTATTTCCTCAAAAGAATGTATCCTGAGAGAATCATGTTTCCCGAGGCATGTTTCCCGAGGAACGCAGGTCTATGGCTTCGGAACTTACCACGTCAAGTAGTCAATTGAGTATGTGACATGGGGTAATCAGATTATCACGACTTTATATATAATTTCCTTTGTGTAAGAAATACGGTGCATCGCACATGCTTTGCATTAAAATTACATAAACGATGATATATATATAAATAAATGAGGATCGGATAAAAATTATTAAGTCGTTTTCACTTTTTTAAAAGGAAAATGGTGGTAGGTGCCTCAAAAGTCACACCACCCACGTTCCTTGGTTGTTATTAAAAGGGACCCTTATCTTCTAACTTCTAGAAACCTTTGGTTTTTATTGAAATTTTAGGGGTGATTTATATAGACACCTCCATATTTTAGAGAATATTTAAGATACTCTCTTCTTATTTCAAATTGATGACAATCCTCTTAGACCTCAATCTTCCCAAATAAATTAATTAACAATGATCCTCCAGATGGATGCATTGGAAAATTTTGCTATTCACAGCTTGGGTTCCTTTCTTTTTTATGAGGTGTCTAAATCTCCCTCCAATTATAAAAAACGTGTGTGCGTGAGGGTGCGGGTGTGGGGTGTGGGGTGTGTGTGGGGCGAGGGGCTTGGCTTTCCTCATTTCAGGATTGCAAATTAAGGGTTCTCTTGTATTTTTTCTCCTACCTTTATTCTCAACTTATAGTCACATATTGTTTCTTCCTAAACCTTACAATTTCTGTCTTCTTCAAACTCTTGTATAAAAAAATTTACCCTCTTCAACTTTGAAATTTATATTTTCTTTGACCTTCATTTATCCTCACCAACATGATAAGATTTTAGAAAAAAATAGAATTTTGATCGTTAGGAAAGTCAATGGATTTTCTACAATATAGGTAGGTAACATTGAAATTATTGCAAAAAAACCCCTTTGATCAATAAAGATGGATAAATTATGAAGATTAAAATAGAAAAAATCAAAAACACAAAAGATTTATGTGATTTCACAGCGATGATAATTCTTTATGAATGAAAATTGAGAAAATACAATAGGTTTTAATATTTTTGAATTTGGAATATATATATATATATGGTATCTTAAGGGGAAACAAATAATTTTCAATTATAAAAGTACGCTCAAATACTGAAAACTCAAGTTAAGGCCATAAACCAACAAAAATGAGGGAATGGAAATAAAGTTGAATAGATAGAGATTGAAGAAGTTGAAGATAGGAAATGTTTGAAAGAAAATCAAGGGCTATTTTGCAAAGAAGAAAGATGAAGGCATGAGGTCTTTTTACTTTAGCCCATGAGAGAAGGCCAAGGTCATGGTGCATTTCATTAGTTTGACAACAAAGGGAGGTATCTCAAGTATTTATAAAACATTGAGGGGCATGTCTCAATCACCAATATTTCAGAAACTCATTAGTCATCTTCTTCTTCTGTTCTACATTCAAATATCAAACAAAACCAAAGAGAAGACAAAAATGGTGGGCTTCGGCACCGGCTATGATCGAACCCAGGAATTAAAGGCCTTCGACAATTCGAAAGCTGGTGTTAAAGGCCTAGTCGATGATGGCGTAGCAAAGATCCCACGAATCTTCATCCAACCTCGAGATATACTCGATGATAATTCTACTTCATTCGATGGGAACTTCACGATTCCAATTATAGATCTAGAAGAAATCGAGAAGAGTGTCGATCGACGTAAGGAAATTATCGAACAAGTCCGAAGTGCATCGGAGACTTGGGGTTTCTTTCAATTGGTGAACCATGAGATACCTATAGAAGTATTGGATGGAATAATTGAAGGAGTACGTAGGTTTAATGAGCAACCCAAAGAAGTGAAGATGAAGTACTATACGCGAGACAACACAAGAAGAGTGATTTACAATAGCAACTTTGATCTCTATCAAGCACCAGCTGCTAATTGGAGAGACACCTAATTTTGTCTCATGGGTCCTGACCCTATCGACCCGGAAGAGTTGCCCATGGCATGCAGGTACATATTAATTAGAACAAGTATGGCACATGAAATGAGTCTAATTGAATAATATTGCTTGAGTTCTTTCGGTGTATTAGTTAGGTTTTAATTATTAGGGGGCATGGTTTTTAAAACTCGGTTTTGCGTCTTGTTTCGTCTTGTCCATGTCAGATACCGAGTCATTTTGGACAAGTTGTTGTTTTTTTATTTTTTTCTTTTTTTTTTCTTTTTTTTGTAATATACATTTCAAAAAATTGAAAAATGAAAATGGGATTTTAAATCTCGTCCGATAAATTAACTTGTCTGTCCGTCTCGTCCATACCTAATAACAATATGTCTCGGTCTCAGATGAATTTTGAAACCATGATTAGGGGTGCAACTTGGTCCGGTTCACATTGAGGACCAAACCAACAGCTTTATAATAGGGTGAATCGGTTTGGTACAAGTTGCGGTTTTGTTCAGGTTAAGAAATTGGAGAACCAATTAATATAAAATTTATATATATATATATATATATATATAGAGAGAGAGAGAGAGAGAGAGAGAGAAAAAGGGGGGGGGGGGGGGGGGACGACAATATAGTACTATGCACCACATTTTTTTCCCAATTTATAGAATATTGATAAGCCATATAATCAAACTGACCTTCGGTTTGGATAAGGTTGTTTGGTTCTATTGGGATTTTTGTTTGGTTCAAATTGGCCCAAACTGAACCAAATTGCAACCCTTACTAATTATCAAATGGTATTAGAGATAGGGTTATCAATTGATGATGAAGATTCAAAACCCAATCCATATGATCGGTTAACTAAAGGTCTAAGGTTTTGGTCTTGATAAGGACTAATCCCATCCAATAACTTATCAGATCGATATTGGATCAACATCTTCCGATCCGGTAGGAACTGAATCCGATAATGTACTCGAAATATACAATTACATATACTTATATATGTTAATTATTTTATTTAGATACATGGAGTATAGCATCAGATTGATACCAATCTGACCCATTGGCTGCTCTATCAGAGCCAGCATAATATCTATTATTTGAATGGCAAAAGGGGTGAGCTGAGCAAAGAGTTAATTTGGGGTCTAAAAATAAGGGTACTAAAGTGAAAACCATTACATAGCATGGTTTTAAAACTTGTCCGAGACTCAGACAATCCAGGCGAGTTATCTTAACCAAGTTGGCCACCAAGTGAGAGTCAATGTGAATCATCCATCAGATTGACTCATCCGAGATTCGGGATGATGAAATATGTAGAGTTGATGATTTTTTATAGAACTTTTCTATTAAATTTCCCTTGTGGATACGAGATTAGGGATTGAGAAATTGCTATCTAGTTCAATCTATTGGAAGGTGTGAGTTTAATACCCCCAAATTTAAAGAAAATTGAAATCCAGCCTATTATTTTCTGGTGTGAAAATAGAAAACGTAGTATAAAAATAGATAATTTAATTATCTCCCCTTTTACCTAAAATGTTCTTGAAGAATGTGCAACTCCAAGAATGTTTGTAATTTGTATCCCACCTATGCATGAAGTTCTTATAATCCTTGATCTTTTTAGCGAGCTTATTACATTCATCGATGATAAATTAAAATTAATCCTTGGTTTATAGAGAGAATTATTTTCACAAGACCAACCTAACAATGAAAATGCTTAATTTTTGTAGAGAAGTAATAATCGAGTACTCAAAGCACGTTATAAAAATGGGGATCACATTGTTCGAGTTACTATCGGAGGCTCTTCAGCTCAATCCCAACCACCTTAAGGACATGGACTGTGCCAAGGGACATTTAATTCTCGGTCACTACTATCCATCGTGCCCTGAACCGGAATTAACAATGGGCACTAGCAAGCATTCAGATAACGATTTTCTTACTATCCTTCTACAAGATCACATTGGTGGTCTCCAAGTTCTTCATCAAAATCAATGGATAGATGTCTGTCCCACGCATGGAGCTCTTGTAGTAAACATTGGAGATTTTCTACAAGTAAGTCTCATGTAACTAGTCACATATTGAAAAAATTTCTTCCAAATAACCATGTTTCAAGCATTATTTTATAACAAATGAAATTTGGTTGTTTAATACATCTTACACATGATTTATCATGAAATTATTGATAATTTTCACTTAATTTGTACAGCTTGTCTCAAACGACAGGTTTAAAAGCGTTGAACACAGAGTACGTGCCAACCATGTGGGCCCAAGAATATCTGTGGCATGTTTTTTTTACAACCTTCTTCAGCTATCTACAAAGATCTACCCCATCAAGGAATTGTTATCAGAAGAACATCCCCCCTTATATAGAGAAACCACAGTGAAAGAATTTGTTGAATTCTACGATGGAAAAGGACTTGATGGAAACTCTGCTCTAGCACATTTCAAGCTGTGATGTTCGAAAGATAACTATGAGTTCAGATTTATTTAGTTGTTGGCTTAGCTGAAAATATAATGTGTTGATCCTCACCTTCTCTTCAAACTTTTATACTCATTTTGATGGGTTAATTAAGTTTGAAACCTTATTGTTTCAACAACTCTATTCAATTTTTATTTTATTTTTTCAGAAATCAAACGCATGATAATAAAAGAAATCCGACCTTTAGCAACAAATATTAAAATTATAGCTAAAAGACCATAATAGCAACATAAATTACATTTCATTAAACGTTAATGAATTTGTAACTATGGACATAGGTTTTGTCTCTAAATATTACTTAATAATGGTAGTTTATTCATATTTATACTAATTTTTTTTTTTTAATAAATATAACCAAGTATCCCTATAGACAGTGGACCAGACTCTTATCATAGGCCATGGTTTTGTCCAAGGAATAGTCAGAAGGTATGTGCAGCGCCCGCACATCACAAGCATCAAGTAATTGAAGGTGCGTCCTCGTGGGTGGCCCTTGAGGAATTAATGCTCATACTTAGTATCGAACTCATAACCTATGGGCATTAACTGCTTATCGATCTGAAATTGCTATTAAGCCAACCCATTGGGGTTTATTGATACTAAATATTATTATCAGCAACAACTTATTTTTGAATAGAAACAATTAATAGCAACAAAAAACTACTTATGAATTGCATCTCATGGTAAAATTAAACTTTCCGTCGCCATAAAGTTATAGTAACAGTTTTTAGTACTATTACTAATAAAAGAATAGTTCTAAACAGACTGTCTTGGACACTGCATTGACATGCCAGTGTGTACCATAAAAAATAATTTCCTTATATCTCAATGAAAATAATATATGACTTCCCTAACAGTGTCACGCCATCGCATTATTGAGCACGGTGTCCAAGGAAGTCATTTCAGCGTTTTCCCTATTAAAAATCAAGGTTTTTGTCATCAATATGTTTACTATAAGGAAAATGCTGAAATGACAAAAAGAATTTACTGTGATTCTCACAAGTCTAACATGAGATATGCACATAACCATAGGTGTGTTTCCTCGCGATTCAAGTAAAAACCATCTACGATTATGTATGCATGTCCACGTCAGAATTGTGAGAATCACAGTAAATCCTGTGTCACCCCAGCACGACTCTTACTATAAGTGATGGTTTTTTTTTATGTTGATACAAGTAACCTAGTAGTGATGGTCAAGGCAGAGTCAGGTGTTTTTTTTTTTTTTTTTTGTAGTGGGGGCAAATTATAGTTTATAGTACATTGAAGAGTTTGAAGAAGAATAGTTTTGAGGGAAAATTTAGAGATTTTTTATTAGGAGTTTAAGAAAATGATATTAAGGTCACATCCAATTAACTTATTAGGGAAGATCCATTCAAGAGGCAGTTTCATCTTCAAAAGATGGGTGGGACAAAGGAGGAGGGAGTGGGGGCAAATAAGATACGTAATTAGTTGAAAATAAGGGGTATCTCATAGGTTTGGTTTCATAGTTAAAACCTTTAGTTACATGGATTTGTAATGTCAATAGAGTGATGGATAAATATTTTTTCACATTGCTATAGGAAGACCAGTAGCAACAGTAGCTATTTTCATAGTTTAAATCTTTAGTTACAAAAATTTATAATGTCTATAGAGTGATGGATAAATATTTTGTCATCGTATGGTTTTAGTGACCGAAATTATATTTTTAATAACAGTTTTTTTTTCTTTCTTTTCATCGTTAAAAATTGGTCATCTAGTAGTGGCATCACTAGTGTTGAGGGATCATTAACCTAACAATCTAGCTAAGTAATTTGGCCTATAGAAATATTATTCTAGTTTATGGTGGTAAGATGTTTGAACCTAAATAGTTGAATTGAGTTTGAGGTTGGTGCAATCATGTGAGCCACATTAATTAATACTTCCTAATTCGAAGAAAAGCAAAATCATACTCACATTTAAGCCTTTATCAACCATATTGATATTTTAAGAGTGCTGATAATCTGACTTAGGCACGTGGTAACTCTATCGACTTATCTGACATGACAGGTTCTGGAATCGTAGATGTGCTCTCCTCAAGATATAGAATTACAGTTCTCCATAAAAAGAAACAATTTTGTATCCCGAGAAGAAGACATCTACGGTTTTCGAGCTTGTCATGTCAGATAAATTGATTGAGTATACCACGTGCCTAAGTCAGATTATCATGACTCATATTTTAATCGAACATGGATATCCATCGTAGTTTAAAACTCAAACCGACTAGAATGTCCATCAACTAGAGTCAACTTAAAACTCGCAAATCAATCTAGATGAATTAAATAACTTAATTTTATTGATCTTATAACTACTTAAACATATTTTGAAAAAGATATATAAAAATATTTTCTTTTTGCTCTCCACAAAAATTTATATGCAACCAAATAGCTCCTTCAATTCTTTGACCTGATTCGGTGCATTTCCAGCTGACTTGACCAAGTTTGACCAGTTGACATGATGAGTGGTCCATCGAGTTTGGGGGTGGAGTTACCTCAAAATCTAATCGAATCGAAAACCCGAAAAACATGTACGTCAATGGGCCACACGTTAATTGGGTTCTAACAACCTATACATGCCCTAATGTATGAGGATTGAGGAAGAGCTACCACCGCATTTTGGTACACACATAACACGCATTCAGGGTTGTCTAGAATAGAAAGATATTAAATTGGATCCAATTATTTTGTATGATTTGAGCTAAAACCATAAAGCTGGGATAGGTTTGAACTATGAATGACATAATTTGAATTGGATGGACAAATTACATTTATTATTAGTTTTTATTTACTTTTTATGGTTAATTTTTTTTTCCTTTGGTCATATTACTCATAGGTTTTGTCATCTTTAGCACATAAACAGGGTGTGCCTCTCTGTTAATGGAACTTGGGAAAATGTGATCATATCTAAAGGTTAGGTCCAAGTGTGCCTCTCCCTCTCATGTCAAAAGGTTAGGCCCAATTTTTGTGAATAAACAAAGTGGCAAAGAGAAGAGAAACAATAGACAGAACATAAGGATTTATGTGATTCGACAGTGTGTATGTTTCCATAGATCAAATCAACATCTAATCACATAATATTCTTTCAGGTTCACAACCTTAGAGATCTCTAACAAAAATGAGGATAGAAAACAATGTGTTTTGCTCTAGGCCTCCGGCCCTCAAGCCAAACCCACTTCACTTTGGAAAAGGTCCCCTTTGATTTTGTCTAGTGAAACCCAAGCTCAAGCAAAAATACTAGAAATCCTATATGACTATTTTAACTTAGAAAGAGGTCTCATACGTCTGCCTCTCTATTTAATTTTCCTAAATTGCACCATTAACAAACTTCTATTTGAGTCCAATGGAGTCTGATATTGTAAACATTAGACTTTCTTTTATTAATTAAGATTCCTCTTCTATGAAAAAATTGATTGTAGAGAATAAATATAAGTGCTTGAATTGTTGTTTTGAACACAAATATTGTCTAGTCCACTACTCTCTGACAGGCTTTCTTGTTTCCCTTGACGATACCATTATTCGTTTCAAAGGTTTGGCTAAAATTATAATCTCGCATTGACAAATATTATAACACACATTTAGACAATTTTAATGGTTATTTACGATTATTATTATATAAAATCATAAACCCAAAAAATAGAAATGTAGCAAAATAATGAGGAAGCTTGTATTCTCACCCTAATACTATTTACTTATTTTCTTTATTTTTAATGAGAAATGCTAAAGTCCAAGATCTCATGGGGACATTAACAATATCCAACATTTTTTTCAATAATACCCCTCCTAATTTTGTCTTTTAGTGAAAAAGACAAGGGCATGTTAGTATTTTACACATTAAATATATGTATTATGTCATTAATAAATGCATTGATTATGTTAACATTAATTACAAAAGTATTTACTACAAAAAAAAATTTATTTAATTTAAAATACTTAAATGTTGATAGCATTTATTATGTAAACAAGCATTTATAGTGTAAAAGATCAATATACCTTTGTTTTTTCACTAAAAAACAAAACGATGAGAGATATTATTGGAAAAAAAAAAGTGTTGGACAATACTAACGTTCTCATGAGGTCTTGGACGTTAATATTTCCCATTTTTAAATAAGGCATTGTTAAAATAAATATTAATTAATATTTATTTAGAATTGATTTAAATAAAATTAATTTAGTTTATTTTAAAATGATATTTAAAAGTTACTTTATAAATGATGTACTTTTTTATTAAAGTAAAAATAAGTATTATTTAGTGCATTTCTATCGATTGATATCTTTTCACATGGATTGAAGATTGTAAAAGTATTAGCTCTTTTTTCAAATAATTTTGTAATGCCTCAAGTTTTTAATTCATATCTCGATAAAAACATAGTGAAATTTTTAAAAAAGGGGCTTAAGGTAAAACACTCGAATTTTGTTATGTTTATTTTTAACGAAATCTAACTTCGTCATTGGATTCAAAATGGTCAAAAAATATACTTTAGTTTATAAGTACGCTCAAATTCAATTTCGAATAAAAAAATTACAGAATCCTTGATTTTTGTGTCGGGTGGGACCTAAAATAGTGAATTTGTGTTAGAACAATAATTTGTACAATCCGATCATACCATTAGATCCACAACAAAAAATTATAAAGAACTGAATATTTATTCATCTATTTTCAAGTTTGGAAAGTTGAAATACCGACAACCATCGAAATAAATGAAAAAAATACCAAAAATGCCCTCAGTCCCTTTATAAAAGAAAGTTGACTTTATTTTATTTCATTCTCTTTCTCTCCAATAACATCAAACCCAACTAATTCTCAACCCAAGAGTTTCAACCCCTTCTCTTCAAAATCCGTCGCGAACGAGTCTAAGTTGATTGTAAACGAAGAAGAAAAAATCGTCGGCATCGACAAGCTCTGCAACCTCACCACCTTTGATCTTTGTTTTTCTTTGTTCTTCATCAAGAACCAATGAGTGGGTTTCGATACATCCCACTCGAAGTTTCATTTAGCTTGAAGGAGGATCATTCTTTAACGTAGATGGGAAGGAACACCGTCATCGAGAGCTTCGCAACCAACTTGATAATTTCGTACCTAAATCCATCCAACCTCAACTTTTGTATTGTCTTATATTTATTTTCGTGCTAGCTCATCATTTTTGACAACCACGAACTTCGATAGGGGACTCTCAAATCCTATTGGTAATCGTAGATTGCAAAAATTACATATAGGATTTTTATCGAATGTGTGTTATGTTTATAAATCGTAGAAATTCTTTATTGATTATTTTTAAATTCATGTTAGAACTATATATTTAATGTACTTTTATCGTATTTTAACAATCGAATTGTGGGTGGGATAATGGACCGAAGTATTGTCGAAAAAACCTAAAAATTTTGGTCGAAAAATCAAATTTTCTCGCAGACAGCACGTTGTTATCAGTACCGCTATCAAAAAATGTTTATGGCAGAAAATGAATTTCTTTTTTTTAGTTTTAATTTCCCACCACCTATATATATTTTTCCACTCTTCATTTCATTTTTTTTACTTTCCATTTACTTAAAGTTCTCTAATGAAATTAAGTTTTACCCCATATTTGGAAACAATAGAAATGGTTTAAAAATTCAAATATCAGAAGATCAAAATTTAATTTTTTAGTTCCAAAAACAAAACGTAAATTTCAACATTTTCGTCAAATTTTCAAAATCAAATATCTTTTGCTTTACTTTGAATTAAACTATAAAAATTACATGATGTCGAATCTTGTATTCAAGATTTTCATTTCCAAAATCCTATTTTCAATTTAAAGAACTTTGAAAAATTACGTTTCTAACACTTAATAAAAATTTTACCAGCTTTTCACAAGTTCGGTAGTTTAGTTTTACGCATTTATTGGGATCCCATTTTGATTAAATTTTGATAGTTTTTCAATTGAATGATCAAAAAAAATTTAAAAGTTTGATAAATAAATGTTGTGCTTGAAAAATCAAAAAGTGAAAATACCGAAAAAATGAAAAAAAATGGGATAAAATGGTAAAATATCATAATCACACTCAAGGGATAATGTCTATATTTTACATTGTTGTGTTGTGTGTGAATTGGTAAATGGATATCTAGGATAATTAATTGTGGTTGTATGTTTATTTCTTTTCTGTAGCGTAAGGCGCAGTTTACTTTATGTTCTGTTATTTATTTTAGACCAGTGGACCACAGTTGCGTGGTAGGAAACTGAATATCCATTCTCAATCTTATAATGTTAATTTCTTTTTTGTTTTAAAAAAATGAGATATATATATAGCTATTTTGTGAATTGTTAAAAAGTTTGTGAATATTTGAAGAGATAGTCCGCCATATTATTCAGGAGTGATATACTATCCTGAGATGTATGGTAGGGACAACCAATCTCATATGTGGCATAGGATTCGTATAAAAGTGGAGTCACAACTGAAATTTGGGTTCATTCATCTCTATCTTTACTAGTGAACTTAAAATGTAAAGGTGGTCGTACACAAATGAGGTTGTATATATTGAGAATCACATGCACGGTTGATATGCATAGAAGAAGATGATTAGTTAGTGATCACTAATAATGTAGGAGTAATTGAGCTTTTTGACACATCGAAAAGAGACTCATTGCTTATGGTCACGTCAAGTGACCAGCTTGAACCAAATAAATGGTCAACCAATCATAGTTCGTTGCATCGATCGATCATAAAATCAAGAACTAAAAGCCAGTAAAGTATTATAACATTATGTCCCAACTAGACGCGATCTAGTCATGAATCCCAACTCTTTAATTCCACTACTCCGGCATTGTGTATTATGTATTTATTATTTTATTTTGAATTATAAAATGAAATGCATTTTTAATGTTTTCATGTTATTAATTAGCCTTGTATAAAAAGAAAATGTTATAATAAGTATTACTAACTGATGTAATATAAATCTTTTAAAATGTTTAATTGCTCATCCTTGGCTATATGTACCAGTTAATTGTAGTTTGTTTTATAAAATCTTGTATGAGTAATTCAATATGTTTATTCATTCATGTTATGAGAGGTTATTAGTAAAAATTGTTTGTGGACCTATTAGGTAAACATTATTACTCGTCCTTTCCTTCACTTTTTTTTTCAGTTTTAGACCCTACAGTTGCCAAGGCAAGATTGAAGTCGGTAAGTGAGGAGTATCTAGTTAGTCATATAGATGATCAGAGTCCACTACATGGTGAGCATTGGGGTTACACCCACTAAAAGTCAATTCGTCCAGGATGTATCTAGATTTTGGGGTTAAGTGTTAGGTTCATATTAGAGTAAGGG
This sequence comes from Akebia trifoliata, assembly GCF_017979445.1. Classification (NCBI taxonomy): domain Eukaryota; kingdom Viridiplantae; phylum Streptophyta; class Magnoliopsida; order Ranunculales; family Lardizabalaceae; genus Akebia; species Akebia trifoliata. Next base: position 10,782,508 of record NC_141387.1, read on the forward strand.
TATATTTTTGTAATTCTATATATTCTTTACACCTTACACTCTAATCTACTTACATGTTACATATTATTTGTTTTTCATTGCTATTTCATTCGTTTATATATATACAAGATGTTGTGTATGATTTAGTAGGTAGTAGTTGTGTCGTGGTATGCTGACAAAAACAAAGGAGTTCATGCCAAAGTCTATGGGCACCACCCAGTACCTAGGGACTTGACATGGGGATTTGTGTTAGTATTACAGGGTGTAACAAATTTATAAATCCCACATTTCTATCTAAACTTTTTGGAGAGATTTTTAAACATATAAATAAGAACATATTCTCAGCTCTTCCTTCATTCCAAAAACTTTCTCATTGAGAACTCCTAATAGCTTTTAGCTATATAAAAAATTTAATAATTCTTTTTTATTTTATATATATATATAAGAAGGAAAGAAAAAGAAAAAAAGAGAGAGAGAGAGAGAGAAAGAAATTAAAAAGGAAGGTCGTCCAAATTTGGATAGGCTCCAAAACTGACCCGAAAGGTGTCGAAGGGACCCATAGGGTGCCTACTGGTTCCAATGAGTTTCATACCTATTGAGTTTCTTAATTTATTTATGAATAGATGTGATTTTTGAACTTGTTCTTTATTTATAGAGATCAATTTTGTTAAAAAAATAACATAATAAAAATAATTTTATCAGAGATACTGTGTGACAGATTTTCAAAAAATAGTGCAAATTTTGAGAAAATATACAATTGTGATAAAACTTTGCTCTGTTGTATCCTGAAGACAAATTCGTCAACAACCCATCTACATCTTTGTGTTCAATCAGAGTGGGGGGGTCTATTGTCTATAAGACAACGTAAATTACTACGTGCTTCAAAAAAAATTTCTTCTTTATTTTCAAGTTATATTTTTAACAGTTTATAAACAACAGAATATTTCTCTAATGGTACAAAGCATCAAGTTTATGAATCTTGACTTTGTGAAACTTGATCGTTTTGATATATCAAATTTCAAACGATGTCAACAAAAGATAATCTTTATGCTCTGTCAATTTAAAGTCACGTATGTCTTTACAACAACATGTCCAACTATTTCAACGGATGCAATTTCTGAACAAGTCGACACTCAACGAAAATGGCAAGATGATGATCTGGATTGTTGAGACCATGTACTTAATGCGATGACTGACAAATTGGTCAACTCATTTTGCAAGTGCACAACTGCCAAACAATTATGGGATTCATTAGAGAAAAAATATTTAATCAAAAATATAGATACAAAAGCTTTTTTAGTTTCTAAATACTTTGATTTTAAAATAATAAAAATTAAATTTATTCTTCAACAAGTTCAAAAGTTGCAATTTATTGTTAGTGAGATGGAGGAAGAAAATATTAAACTTCCCAAAAGTTTTCAAGTTGGTGCAATTATCTCCAAATTACCATCCAATTGGAAAGACTATAGAAAAACTCTATCTCACAATAAGAATTTGCAAACTCTTGATGAAAATTTTAAAGTTCTAAAAATAGAAAAAATAAATAAAATCAGAAATAAAAAAGATGATTGCTCTAAATCTATTAAGGATCATATAGTTAAATCTTTAATTCAAGAAAAGAAAAAAGACAAGAAGCCTTTTACCAATAGAAAATCATTCAAAAAATTTATCAAAAAATAATAATTATGGTCAGCTCAAAAACAATGAAGACTGTGGCGCCCCGCCGAACGCTAACACAAATCCCCATGTCAAATCTCGAGGTACTAAGTGGCACCTCAAAATTTCGACATGGTCTCCTCTGTTTATGTTAGCATTCCAAGGCGTTCAACCTGCACCTGATAAACGACATACAATCCTGCATACATATACAAAATATAATACTAGCGGAAGCTTATACACGTCTAATAACGTACGAAAGATCAGAGTGTGGAAGAATAACCAGAATACAGGATTATACAAAATTTCTCACTCTAACAGAATTCCTAACACTCAAGACAGAATCCATAAAACTACCTGGGGGAATTGACACCACTAGGGGGTATAGCCCTAGTACTTACCAGGTGACGAACTCTGGTTGTCTATCTGACCAACCAGATGATCCTTATTCGTACTCTATACTTGCCTCGCCAAGCTCTGAATCTGAAACTAAAAAATAGAGAAGGAAAGGGTGAGTAACAATGGTTACCCAGTAGGGAAACAAACAATTTCTGCCAATAACCCCTCCTAGCATGAACGAATAAGCATACTGAATCATTTTAAAATAATCAAAGTTTTACATAATAAACTACGATTAACTGGTACATATAGCCAGGGATGAGCAACTAAACATTTTAAAACTGACATTACATCAATCAACAGTACTCACTATACCATTTTCTTTATGTACAAATCTAATTGATCAAATGGAAACATTAAACATGTATTTCATTTTATATATCAAAGTAAACAACAGATACATAATACACAATGGTGGAGTATTGGAATTAGAGTGTTGGGATTCACGACTGGATCGCTCCCAGTCGGGACATGATGTTACAATTTCTCTATGGCTTTTAGTTCCTGATTTTGTGGCCGGTCGCTGCACTTACCACGTTTGGTTGACCATTTATCCGGATCAGGCTGGCCGTTTGACGTGACCGTAAGCAATGGGTCTCTTTTCGATGTGTCAGAACATTCGACTACTATAGATTGTTAGTGATCACTAACCAATCATCTTCGTCTATGCCTATCAGGCGTACATGTGATTCCCAGATATACAAACCATTCGTAAACGACCACCTTTACATTACAAGTTCACTAGTAAAGATAGAGAGGAATAAACCCGGATTCCAGTTGTGACTCCACTCTCATACGCGTCCCATAGCACGTATGAGCTTGGTGATCCCTACCGTACATCCCAGGATAGTACACCACTCCGGATGATATGACGCACTATCCCTTCAGGCATTCACAAACTCTTTAACAGCTCACAAAATAGTTACATATATATATTATTTTCATTTGAAAACAAAAGAGAAATTAACAATACAAGGTTGAGAATAGATATCCAGTTTCCTACCATGCAAGTGTGGCCACCCGGCCTAAAATAAATAACATAACGGAGCGCCTCACGCTAACAGAAATTTAAATAAACATGCAACCAACAATATTATCCCTGGATATCTGTTCACCAACCTGCACACAATACAACAACGTAAAATGCAGACATCACCCCTCGGGTGTGACTCTGACATTTTACCGTTTCATGCCCTTTTTCCCTCTTTCCGATTTTTACAATTTTCAATTTCTTCAATAAAACATCCATTTTCTGATATTCATCAACTCAATATGAGTTCATTGAATATTAAATCACATTTTCCAACTAAAGAATTTATTTTTATCAATAATATTGAAAAAGAAAACAAATTTTATATCAAAACGGGGTCCGAACAGTGCACAAGACCCAATTTATGGAAATAACCCGTTATAATACTCTACCCACGTATAATTTGTTAAAAATACAATTAAACATATCAAACATGCAATTTCTGGCGTGAATTTTGAAATAAACAAAGAATTCTATATTTCGGAAATACATCCAAATTTTTCTAATAAAATCCTAAATGCAATTTTCAAAATTTATGATTACTAATAGAAATTGAGAGTTCCTTACAATGTTTAGGCGAAAGGATCAAAGCACGTGCCCGAAAATCGAAGCAATCGGCACGAAAATCGAGAATGACCGAACTTCGAAGCGGCTGATTGTCGAAACAGGCCTGGTGGTTTCGAACATCTCGATGTGCTCGTCTCTTCTCCCTTCTACGACGAAAGACGGTTTGACCCCGAAACCGATGAAAACCGAGGTCGAAATTACGAAATCTCCGTATAAAAATACGGCTGATTTTTTACTATACGGGGTGAAAAAGACGAGAAAACGGAAGGAATTTGGGTGGGTTATGTAGAGAATGAGGCTGCGGACATTTCTCCTTTCTGTGTCGGAAGACGGTTTGACCCGGAAACGGACGAAATCCGAGGTCAAAGTTTCGAAATTTTCGTATCCAAATACGACTGATTTTTGACGATATTGGATGAAATAGAAAGTGAAACGAAGAAAGGTTGGGTGGGTTTTGTAGATGTCGAGGCTACGGATCTTTTTCTCTTCTGTGGCAATCGTCGAAAGTGGATCGTTTGCGAGGGATCTGAGGTGGAAGATCGGAAGAAAAATGATTTTTTTTCCCATATATGTCTCGGCTGAAATGACGAGTTGGGGAAGATGAGATTAAAAAAATAAATTTAATATTATTTATATAAAATTTGGGACGAATTTGGTATTTCGCCTATTGTTTTGATCGACGATAACTTGGTCATTCGGTCTCCAAAACTGACAAATGAATACTCTATTTCACCTAATTTTTCGTTCTAGATCTAATGGTGTAGTCAATTTCTACAAATTATGTCTCCATAAAAAATTTACATTTTTGGCCTGAAGTGACCCCTAAACTTGATGTCATTTTGGTTTTTGACGATAATTCGACTTCCTGATATCTAAAAATGACAAATAAATAGTCCATGTTGAATAATTTTTCGTTATAAACCCAATGGTATGATCGAATTTTAAAAATTATTACTCTAACAAAAAGTCACTGTTTTAGCCTGGTCCGACTTGATAATCGAGGATTTTGCAACTTTTATATTCGGACTCGCATTTGAGCGTGCTTACAGGCTAAACTATGTTTTTCGATCATTTTGAATCTAATGGTGAGGTCAGATTCCATTAAAAATGACCAGAAATATCCTAAAAGTTTACCCCTAAGTCCCACTTTCAAGATTTTCTTAAAATTCCACTATTTATTTTTTCCTCGAGATACGAATTAAAAATTCGGGGTGTTACAAAGACGATTGTTATGTGTGTGAAAAAAAAAGACATTTTGCAAGAAATTGTAAAAAATGTCAAAAAAAATCAAAAATTGAATCTAACATGGTAGGAGATGTAGTGATTGTCGTTGTGTCTGAAATAAATATGATTAAATCGAAAGGACATTGGTGGATCAACTCAGGTGCAACACGACATGTGTTATTTGATAGATCTATTTTCAAATCTTACAAAGCTTAAGATGAAGGACAACTTTACATGAGAAATTCTTCTATTATTAAGATTGCGGGATTCAGTACTGTGGAACTCAAACTAACTTCTAAAAAACATCTTTTGTTAAAAGATGTTCTTCATGCTCCAGAAATTAGAAAAAATTTAATTTCTATTTGTATTAAAATAAAAATAGGTTCAAGTTATCATTTATTCTAGAAAATTGATTTTGATCAAAGATGATGTTTTCATTGGCAAATGGTATATTGTAAACAATATGATTAAATTAAATATAATCAATGATAGTACTTCTGCTTATATTGTCGAGTCTTTTGATTTGTGATATGTTAGACTATGACATTTAAATTCTCAAGTTATAAAGAATAAGATGAATTTAGACTTAGTTCTTAAGTTTAATAAGAAAAATTATGATAAATGTCATATTTGTATTCAATCTAAAATAATAAAGAAATCACATCGTAATGTAGAGGGAACTAATATCTTAGAATTAGTACATTTAGACTTATACGAATTAAATGATATGCTAATAAAAAATTATAAAAGATATTTTATTACTTTTATTGATGACTTTAGTAGATATTATATATATATATATATATATATTTGTTGAAAAATAAAAATGATGCTTTTGAAACATATAAATTATATAAAATAGAAGTAGAAAATCAATTAGAAAAGAAAATTAAAATTTTAAGATTTGATAATGATTTTACTATTCATTGTAAAAAAAAAATTAGAATTATCCATAAAACTTTTGCCCCTAGAACACTTTAACAAAACGATGTAGCGGAATGTAAAAATAAAATGTTAATAGAAATGATTACTTATATGCTTTTAAATTTTGATTTACCTATGAATTTATGGGGTGAAGCTTTGTATTTTGCATGTCATATTTTAAATAGAATATCATATTATAAAGTTAACAAAACATCATCTGAACTGTGGGAAAATAAAAAACTTAATTTAAAATATTTACGAGTTTCAGATTGTTTAGCCTATGTCAGAAAATCAGATGAAAAAATTAGAAAATTAGGCTTTAGAACCTATAAATGTGTTTTCATAAAATATATCCAAAATAGTAAAGCTTATCGCTTTTTAAACCTAGATGATAATATTATTATTGAATCTGTCGAAGCAAAATTCTTTGAAAAACTTCAACCTAAAGATAATATTTATGATTTCCAAAATGAAGCTCTTTCTGAACAAATATTAAGAAAAAGACAAGACAATGAAGATCTAGAACTTAGGAAAAATAAGAGACTAAGAAAGGATCTACATTATAATTTTAGTATAGATTTTTATACTTATATTTTAGAAGCAGATTCTAAGACTTAAAAATAAGCTATAATATCTTTAAATAGTGTGTTTTGGAAAGAAGCTATGAATGATGAAATAAAATCTATTAACTCTAATAGAACTTTAGATTTAATATATTTACCTCTAGGTTGTAAGACTATTAAACATAAGTGGGTTTAAAAAAAAAACTAAAATTAGATGATAGAATAAAAAATTTTAAGACAAGATTAATAGTCAAATGATATAGGCAAAAAGAATGAATAAATTATTTTGATACATTTTCTCCCATTGCTTGATTAACCTTAAATAATTAACATCTATTCATAATTTGTATATACATCAAATGAATGTAAAAACTACATTTCTAAATAATGATTTAGATGAAGAAATTTATCTAGAACAATCAAAAGATTTCATAGAATCAAGTAAAAGTAATTTAGTTTGTAAACTGAATAAATCTTTATATAGTCTTAAACAATTACCAAAATAATGACATATTAAATTTGATAAGAAAATAAATAATTTAATTTTAAATCAAATGAGTATGATATATGTATTTATAGTAAGGTGATAAATCAAAATTATGTGATTGTGTCATTGTATATAGATGATATATTAATTTTTTGTACATATATCGATATAATTGTATAAATTAAAAATTATCTTAAATTATCTTTTGATATAAAAGATATTAGAGAGACAAACTTTATTCTTGAAATAAAAATCATAAAAGAAGATAAAATCATTAGTTTATCTCAAGCACATTATATTAACCGAAAAGTAGACACCTCTTTTTCTCCTCTATTCGCGGTGGCGCAAAACCCATCGCCCCCTCCTCCTCCTCCTCCTCCTCTATTCTTCTCTTCTCCTTTCTATCTAAAACTGATTTAAAACTCCTTCCAGAACCACTACAGCTTTCACTTCCATTACACCCAACGATAACCCGATGGAGAGCGATAATCCTCTGAGAATAGGATCTCGCTCTTTTACGGAAGTTGTGGCTAGATCTAGAAAGAATACAGAAGGGGATCCTCCTCCAAAGGATGTCCCTAATATGAGAACTCAGAAAAAGCCATCGCTATGGCTTGGAGAACCTTCAATCTCATTTTCGGATGAAGATGTGCAGGCTGGATCGGAGAAATTTCAATTTGCTCTTGTAGCAAAGTTTGCTAAACCTAAAAATGGCGGAAAGCATTTTCGTCCAGGCGTGGAAAGCATTAGAAAGCTGGTCCGTTCTTGGAAGCTAGCTGGGACATGTGAAGCTCTTACTCTGGATTTTCGCCATATTCTCCTAAACTTTTCTATCAAATCAGATATGATTTCGATATGGTTAAAGGAGAGGATCTCGATTGAGGGTTTTGTGATGAGATTTTTTAACTGGACACCTTTGTTTCAGCCATCAGAGAGGGATGAAGCTTCCATCCCAACTTGGATCTCATTTCCAAACATCCCTTTGTTCTGCTACGAGGAATCTAATCTTCGTAGTCTTGCTTTAGTGGTGGGTGAAGTTTTAGCAATTGATAGAGCAACTAGTCATGGCACACGCCTTAATGGGGCTAGGGTTTGCGTGCTTTTGGATTTACTCAAAGACAACCCGAAAAGAATTAGGATTACTCATGGGCAACATGGTCTATGGCAACCAATCTCTTACGAGTTTATCCCTTTTTACTGCACAAACTGCTTCAAACTTGGGCATCAGGAATCACACTGTAAATTCAAAGATGGTATCAAAGTCGATGTCTCTGGACCTAAGTTAGTGGAGAAGCAAAACGTTACTAAAACAAGAAAAGAGTATAGAGAGAAAACAAAGATAAATGGATCAAATGTTTTTCAAACCAATAAGCCACTGGTTATTCGTGAAGGACCTAAGCAGAAGGAGATTTATCGAGATGTTCATGGTAAGAAAAAGCTCATGTAATTCCCCAGTCTTCGTCAGAGGAAGAGAGTAACATGGCTGTCATTAATGCTGACGTGGAGATTGGTGATTACTCAAAATCCAAAGTGGCAGCTGTGGTGGATTCTTTACAAATTCGTAGCTATGAATTTCAAAATCAAAGAGATCCTTCGCCTATCCTTGAGGCATCTCCCACTCCCAGTCCAATTTGCGGTATAGTGTTGGAACCAACTAAGGATATGGTGCCGATTCCTATGCCCAGCCCAACTCATGGATTAGATTTGGAAGCAAAAAAGGAATATGCTCCCATGCCCAGTCAATATCATGGCTTAGAGTTGGAACAAACTCAGGTAACTGTGGCGATTTCTTCGCCAAATCCAACTCGTGGATTAGAGTTGGATTCGAATAAGGAATCTGTGGAAGGAATCTTCGTGCCAAATATGGATAATGGGCAACCGTTGCTGGAAATAGTATTGGATCCGAATATGGATATGAGAGTGAACCCGAACGTGGATAACCATCTTAAAGAGGGAGAGATACTCAAGAATATTTCGGGGGATTCCTCCACGTTACAACGAGTCTCCCCTAGATATGATTCTGTAGCAGCAATTCTGGAAAGATCTCAGACAGCGCCTATTAGGACTGATATTGGTTCTCAGCCCTCGAAATTACTAATTCAGTCCTGAAGATGAAGTTGAAGATGTCGATTCACAAGAGGATGAAGCAGAATTCTCGTCCAGCAAAGACTTGGATTATTCTTCTGATGTTGGTAGCGAAAGAAAAAAAAATTTGAAAAATCAAAGACGACGTTCATGGTCAAATCTGGGTCCTCCTAAAAGGACTAGATCGAAGAAGAATCTCTAAAGTCTATGAGTTTTAATGTCAGCGATTATTTGGAATATTAGGGGAATAAATAATTCCTCATCCCTTCTAAGATTAAAAAATTTATTGAAGAACTTAAAACCCCTCCTTTTGGCTGTGCTGGAGCCAATGTCTAGAAAAGATGCTAATTTTGAGATAATGCAAGTCATTCTTAAATCTCGGGTCGCGTTTTCTAATGATGCTGTTGATAACTGTGGGTCTATTTGGGTGTTTTGGTTCGGTGATCCTTCAAATTTTCGATTGCTGCATATTTCGCCTCATTATATCTTGATAGAAACCATGATGGAACAGAAATCTTTGGTTTTCTGTATTCTAAGAGCTCCTTGGGTAATGGAAGATCGTTGTAGTCTCTGGCATGAATTGCGTGGTTCGCTAAATGCAAAAAATAATCTAATGATTGTGGGAGATTTTAATACTATTTTATTTCCTGATGAAAAGAAGGGAGGGAGGTATCCAAACCGTGCATCTATGGAGAGTCTAGGGGAATTGATGGGGGCTTTGCAGTTAGTTGATGCTGGTTTTTCGGGTAATAAATTTATGTGGTGCAATAATAGGCAAGGATCACATCGTATTTGGGCTAGATTGGATAGAGCTCTTGTGTCATCTTCTTGGGTTTCAGATTTGGGCTCGCCAGTAGTTTCCCATCTGCCAAGATTATCTTCTTATCATTGCCCTCTTCATGTTCAGCTCTTTAATACTATTTTGGGTCCAAGGCAATTTAGATTTATGGATTTCTGGGTTGAGAGGGAAGATTTTTTACAAATTGTAAGGGATTCTTGGGTGGTTAGAGCGGAGGGGTCTCCTTTGTTTCGATTCTTTTCTAAACTTAAAAGACTAAAAGGTGTTTTAAAAGTCTGGAACAATGAGGTTGTGGGTAACATCCAAATGAAGTTGAAGGAAGCAGAAAATAAAGTCCAAGAATGTGAGAACTTACTTGCTACTCAGGGTTGGGATCAGAACCTTTATTTGGAATGCCAAAAATCAAAGATGGAGTATGCTACCTGGGCAAGCAATGAGGAGTCGTTCTGGAAGCAGAAATCCAGAGTATCTTGGCTTCAGAAAGGTGATAGAAACACGAAATTCTTTCACTTGTCTGCTAAGATTCGAACAATGAAAAATTCGATTAAAAGAATTAAAAAGGCTGATGGGACATTTACAAAAGATCCAGAAGAAATTGGAAAGGAGGCGGTATGTGCATTTGAAGAGCTCCTTAATTCTACCCAAAGATGCTCCTTTGGAAGTTTGTTGGAGGATTTAAATTGCAAAGTTACTAATCTTCAGAACAAACGTTTGAGTGCTCTTCCTTCTGAGATTGAGGTAATGCAGGCCATTCAAGGTATGAATGCCCAAGGAGCTGCAGGTCCGGATGGTTTCTCAGGGGTGTTCTATATCAAATGTTGGGATATCATCAAGCAAGATTTGTTGAATGCAGTTACAAATTTCTTCCAAGAAGGCGTCATTCCAAAAGCAATAAATGCAACTTCCATAGCTTTGATTCCAAAGGTGGAGGTACCTCTTTCTTTTTCAGATTTTAGACCTATTAGTTTATGCAATTTCTTGTATAAAATTCTGTCTAAAATATTGGCTTCTAGATTGGGAGAGATCCTTCCTTCATTAATTTCCCCTGAACAAGGTACTTTTGTTAAGGGGAGGAATATCTATGATAATATAGTGCTGGCTCATGTAGTGTTAGATGATCTTAGTCTAAAAATCAAGGGAAGGAATTTGGCTATGAAAATTGATATGAAGAAAACTTATGACAGACTTGAATGGCCTTTTTTGATGGCAATCTTGTCCAAGATGGGGTTCTCGACAGAAGTGTTGATACTGATAAAAGGTTGTCTGCAAAGCGTCTCTTATTCAGTGTTAGTTAATGGGTGCTCTTATGGTTTTTTCAGAGGTAGTCGTGGTTTGAGGCAAGGAGATCCTTTATCTCCAAGTCTTTTCATCATTGCTGAAGAGGCACTTAATGTGGGTCTGAATAATCTAACACTTAAAGGAAGTATGGAGAGATTTTCAGTTTCAAAAAAATGGGTGTCTCCTAGTCACCTTTTATTTGCGGATGATTTAATAATTTTCTCTAAGGAAACTTCTAAGTCCCTAAAGGCTATAAAAGATTTTTTGGAATCTTATGAACAGGCTTCGAGTCAGCAAATTAGCATGGAGAAGAGTTGTTTCTTTGTGGCAGATCATGTGGCAGAAAGGAGAATTGATATAATCAAGACAATTATGGGTTTTCCCAAAGGTTCTCTTCCTACCAATTACTTGGGAGTCCCTTTGTTCACTGGAAAAATTACAAGAGATATGTGTAGGGGTTTGGTCTCCAAGATTTCGAGGAAGTTGGTGGGCTGGAAATCAAAACTTCTTTCTGAAGGAGGACGTTTAACCCTGCTATCTCATGTTCTATCTTCCATCCAGGTGTACCTTATTTCAATTTTGCCTATTCCTAAGTCTATTTCAGACTCATTGGAGTCGTGTTTTGCAAAGTTTTTTTGGGGAAACACTGAGGGTAGGAGGAAAAATCATCTTGTGGCTTGGCATAAAGTTTGTAAACCGAAGACAGAAGGTGGTCTGGGCATTAAAACGCTATCTGAGGTGCATAAAACGGGCTTAATGAAAACTTGCTAGAGATTGACAACTGAGAAAGGGCTATGGGTAGATTACCTCAAGAAGAAGTATGTGAAGGATGGTAATTGGTGATTGCCTTCTAATACGAGAAGCTCAAAGCTTTGGAGAACTATTCGGAGTTATCTTAAACCAACAATCAGTCTTACAAAAAGATTGATTGGAGATGGAGCAACGTCTTCTCTTTTTTTACATAATTGTAGAGGTTCTAGTCCATTAATTGACCTTTTCCCGAATGAAAATAAAAACATTTTGGTGAAGGATGTTTGGAGTCAAGAGGGCTGGAATGCTTCAAGACTTAGAGAATTGGTTCAAGATAGAGCTGTTGTGGAAAAGATTCTTGCATCATATATACAGCAAGGGAGTTATGATAGAAATATATGGATGGCGTCAAAATCAGGGTTGTTTTCATCTCGATCGGCATGGGAATCCTTAAGAAGCAGGGGAAGTGTTTCTCTTTTTTGCAAGGCAATATGGAATGCAAAGGTGCCTACTAAGATGAAGACTTTGGCGTGGAAGATTTATCATAAAGCTTGCCTGGTGGACCTATTGCGGAAAAAATGGGGTATTTCCTTGACTTCAAGATGTTCTTGTTGTGAAGGTAAGGAAGAATCTGTTGATCACCTCTTTTATCAATGTACTTTAACGTTGGAGGTGTGGAATTTTTTTAGCTGCCATCTATTAGATGAGCGTATAAGATTTATGTCTCCTAGTTTATTACTTAAATGGGGCCAATCGAAAAATTCTCAATTCGGTACCGTCAGTGGAATGGTTCCATGGGTAATATGTTGGAATATTTGGATAGCTAGAAACAGTTGTATTTTTGATGGATCGAAACCTTCAGCTCAAGGTATCATTTACAAATGTCTGAAATGGATAAAAGAACTCGAGGAACATCAATCTTTTAAATATCCATCCTCAGATGATGTTGTCCAGAAGTTATTGGAAATTGGATTACATAGAAGACAGATTCCACGCCGTTGTATAGTTAGGATATGTTGGGAAAGACCGCCCCCCAGGTTGGTTCAAGCTAAATACTGATGGATCAGCCATTTGCAATCCAGGTTTAGCAGGTGGAGTTGCTATTCTTCGAGACGAGTTTAGAGATCTAGTGGAAGCAGGTCATTGGGATTTCGGTGTGACGACTAATAATATGGCAGAAATCCATGTTGTGGTAGCTGCATTGGAGAGCTTTGATCTAATTGGGAAGAAAATCATCATTGAAATGGATTCAACAATTATAGCGAAAGGCCTCGTAAACCAAGCAGTTCCTTAGAGACTAGATGAATGGGTACATAAGGCAAGGACTATGATCTCGAAGATAGAAGTCCGTGTAATTCATGTCTGGAGAAAAGCGAATGCAACTGCAGATGCACTTGCTACAGCAGCAACCTACAAACATCAGTAGCTAATATTTAAGCGAGTTATAGATTTGCCTTTAAACGCTAGAAATGCTTATTACGGAGATAAGCTTGATCTTCCACAATTCAGATCTATAATTTGTTAGGGCCCTCCCTATGTATATTTTGTTACAAATCTAATATAATTCATCTTGCTTGCTTAGCAATATATATATATATATATATTGAAAAAAATATTAAAAACATATATTATATTTGATTGTTCACCTTTTCCTACTCCTTTGTGATCCAAATAAGAAATTATTTAAAAATACTAGTAAAACGAAATCTCAATTAGAATATTCTAAAATAGTTGGTAGATTTATGTATTTAATACAATGTAAAAGACCTGATATAACTTTTATAATGGGGGTATTAAGTAGATTTACAAGTAATTCAGAACCTAAACATTAGGAAGCTATTAGAAGGATTCTAAAATATTTAAAAGATAATGAGAATTATTGTTTACAATATAATATTAAACCTGAACTAGTAGAAGGATTTTCAGATGTTACATAGAACTCTGATTCTCATAATTCAAAATTTACAAGTAGTTGGATTTATACTTTATTGTGAGGAACGATATTGTGGGGGTCAAAGAAATAAACTTTCAATTTACATCAAGTATGGAATCAGAATATATAACATTATCGACTACGGTAAAAGAAGTAGGATAGCTTCGAAGTTTTATTAGATTTATTCCATTAACTCCTATTTGTAATTATGCAATTACTATTTATTGTGATAATAAAGTTGTGTTGGTCATTTCAAGAAATAAAAAATATAAGGGTAAATCAAGGCATATAGGCCTTAGATATAACATTGTGACAGATGTTGATAGATGGCGTAATCGTGCTCGAGAAAGTACCAACTTCAGAAATACTAGCGGATTCGCTAACAAAAGTACTAGTTAAAGAGGTAGTTTTGATAACATTGAAGGGGATGGGCCTAGGACCGATATCGATGGAGATAGAGTAGTAGTAGATTTGGAGATCCCATTTTCTAAGTTCAAAGAGATAATAATCTACTTTATTATTTTTGTAAGTGCCCGCAATATTTATATATTGGCTATCTCTATGATTTTATTTAGTGCACATATCTTGTAATGTGAAGAGGAAGAATTCAACTCTTAATGAATTTGTAGGCTATCTTAAGCTTAAGTGTTAAAGAAGTTACAAGAACACCTATGACAATTTCACCTATATGAGTATAAAAGTTTAATTATTTTAAATAGAAATTCCTTCCTCTCTTTGAAATATTTATGAAAATCAGGATTAAACGCATGATTGCTAAGCGTTAGCCTTTGTCACTAATGAGTTAAATTATAATAAGCGTATATATAATTCTGATTCATTAAATAGAATTTAAGTTCAAAGCTATAAACTACTTAAATATCTTATAAGCTATGAATTATATTGTGGTGTCCCGCCAAACGCTAACACAAAGCCCCATGTCAAATCTCAAGGCACTAGGTGGTGCCTCAAAATTTCAGCATGGTCTCCTCTATTTATGTTAGCATTCCAAGGCAATTAACCTACATCTGATAAACGACATACAATCCTGCATATATACATACAAAATAGAATACTAGCGGAAGCCTATATACATCTAATAACGTACGAAAATCAAAGTACGGAAGAAGAAGTTTATATACATGATTATACAGAAATTCCTCACTCTAACAAAATTCATAACGCTTAAAACCAAAATCTATATTACTCTTGGACAAATCGATACCACTAGGGGTAATAACCCTAGTACTCACTAGATAATGGACTCTGGTCATCTATCTGACCCACCAGATGGTCCCCACTCATTGGTTCTACGCCCATCTCGCCAACTGCAGGCTCTGAAACTAAAAAAAAATAGGAAGGAAAGGGTGAGTAACAATGGTTACCTAGTAGAGAAAACAAATAATTTTTACTAATAACTCCTCTTAACATTAACGAATAAGCATTCTGAATCATTTTAACAATATAAAGTTTTACAGAAGAAACTACGATAAACTGGTACATATAGCCAGGTATGAGCAACTAAACATTACATCAATCAACAATACTCACTATAACATTTTCTTTATATACAAATTTAATTGATCAATTAAAAATATTAAACATGCATTTCATTTTATATATCAAAATAAGGCAACATATACATAATACATAATGGTGGAGTAGTGGAATTAGAGAGTTGGGATTCACGACTGGATCGCTCCTAGTAGGAACATGATGTTACAATTCTTTATTGGCTTTTAATTCCTGATTTTGTAGCCGGTCACTGCACTTACCACGTTTGGTTGACCATTTATCCGGCTCAGGCTGGCTGTTTGACGTGACCGTAAGTAATGGGTCTCTTTTCGATATATCAGAACGTTCGACTACTATAGATTGTTAGTGATTACTAACTAATCATCTTCGTCTATGCCTATCAAGCGTGCATGTGATTCCCAAATATACAAACCATTCGTATACGACCACCTTTATATTACGAGTTCACTGATAAAGATAGAGATGAATAACCCGGATTCTAGTTGTGACTTCACTCTCATATGCATCCCATACCACATATGAGCTTGGTGGTCCTTAGCATACATCCTAGGATAGTACACCACTCCGGATGATATGATGCACTATCCCTTCAGGCATTCACAGACTCTTTAACAGCTCACAAAATAACTACATATATATATGGAAGCGGTTCGATAGTCCTAAAGTTTGCCAAGTTTGGTGCCAAACATTTTTTGTAAATCACTTTTGATGGGGTTAGAAGTTTTGGAATAGGCTGATTTTTGGTGATAATGATCTCATCATCATAGAGATCATCCTCACAAAAAATCAGCTCATTCCAAAGCTTCTAACCTATATGTTGAAAAATGTTTGGCACCAAACTTGACAAACTTTAGGGCTAGTGAACCGTCCCCTATATATGTATATATAGGGAAATGTTCAGCAACAAACATTTTGGCAAAACATTTTTCAAAACATGGGTTAGAGGTTTTGGAATGGGCTAATTTTTGGTGAGGATGATCTCTACGGTGAGGAGATCATCATCACCAAAAATCAGCCCATTCCAAAACTTCTAACCCCATTAAAAATGGTTTACAAAAAATGGACGGTCCACGATTTTTCAACTTGTAAATTGGGGCTAGAAGTTTTGGAATGGGCTGATTTTTGATAAGGATGATCTCCTCACCGTAGAGATCATCCTCACCAAAAATCAGCCCATTCCAAAACCTCTAACCAATGTTTTGAAAAATGTTTTGCCAAAATGTTTGTTGCTGAACGGGACCCATATATATATATATATATATATATATATATATATATATTTCATTTGAAAATAAAAGAGAAATTAATAATACAAAATTAAGAATGGATATCCAGTTTCCTATCATGCAAGTGTAGCCACCCGGCCTAAAATATATAACAAAACGGAAAAGTAAACAACGCATCGCGCTAACAGAAAGTAAATAAACATGCAACTAGTAACATTATCCTTGGATATCCGTTCACCAACCTACACACAACACAATAATGTAAAATACAGACATCACCCCTCGGGTGTGATTGACATTTTACCGTTTCATACCTTTTCCCTTTTTTCGATTTTTACCGTTTTCAATCTTTCAAACAAAATATCCACTTTCTGATATTCATCAACTCAATTTGAGTTCCTTGAATATTAAATCATTTTTCCAATTATGAAATTTATTTTTATCAATAACATTAAAAAAGTATCAAAACTTAGATCAAAACGGGGTCCGAGCGGTGCACATGACCCAACTGATGGAAATAACCTAGTGAGATATCCTACCCACGTATATTTTGTTATAAAATACAGTTAAACATATCAAAGATGCAAGTTCTTGCGTGAATTTGAAATAACAAAAGTATTCTATATTTTTGGAAACACACCACAAATTTTTAATAAAATCCTAAATGCAATTTTCACAATCTGCGATTACTAATAATAATTGAAAGTTCCTTACTATCTCTAGGTGACGGAATTGAAACATGTGCACGAAAATCAAGGTGGTTCAAACTTTGAGATGGTTGATTTTTGAATCCAACCCAGTGATTTCAAAGATCTCGACGTCATCGTCTTTTCTCCCTTCTACGACGGATGACGGTTTGATCCCGAAATAGATGAAATCCGAGGTCAAAGTTACGAAATCCCGTATATATATATGGTTGATTTTTGATGATACAGGGTAAAAAATACGAGAAAATGGAAGGAACTTGCGTGAGTTTTGTAGAGAACGAGGTTGCAGACGTTTCTTCCTTTTGCGTCGGAAGTCAACGGCAAGCCGTTTACGACGGATCTGAGGTAGAAAATCGAAGAAAAATGAATATATTTTTTTTTAAACCGTTGGCTGGTTTTAGACGACTTTGGAAGATGAATAGTAAAAAAAATTAAAAAATTTATTTATATAAAGTCTTGGGACAAAATCGATATTTCGCCTATTATTTCGATTGACAATAACTTGATCGTCTAGACTCCAAAAGTGACGAATGAATACTTTATTTTGCCTAATTTTTCATTCTGGATCTAATGGTATGGTTAACTTCTATAAATTATATCTCTAACAAAAGTTTACATTTTTGACCTGATGTGACCCTAAAATTGACGTTGTTTTCATTTTTGACGATAATTCAACTTTCTAGTCTCCAAAAATGACAAGTAAGTAGTCCATTTTCTATAATTTCTCGTTATGAATCCAATGGTATGATCAAATTTTAAAAAAATTTACTCTAGTAAAAGGTCATTATTTTAGCCTAGTCTGACTTGGTAATCGAGGATTTTATAACTTTTCTATTTGGACTCGCATTTGAGCATGCTTACAGGTTAAAGTATGTTTTTCGATCATTTTGAATCCAATGGTGAGGTCAGATTCCATTAAAAATGATCATAAATATCTTAAAATTTTACCCTTAAGTCCCACTTTCAAGATTTTCTCAAAATTCTACTACTTATTTTTTCTTGAGATACAAATTAAAAACTTGGGATTTTACATATATATACTATTCAAAGGTTCAAACTGTTAGGTACCTATGGTTATATTCATTATGATCATTCTGATACACATCAAGTTTGTCTCTATTCAATTACTTATTTTTTTAATCAAGTGGGGGATTGTTAAAATAAATGTTAATTAATATTTATTTAGAATTGATTCAAATAAAATTAATTTAATTTGTTTTAAAATGATATTTGCAAGTTACTTTATGAATGATGTACTTTTTTATTAAATTAAAAATAAGTATTTTTTATTTATAGCATTTCTATGGGTTGATATCTTTTCACATGGATTGAAGATTGTAAAAGTATTTTTTGACTCTTTAAGACTCTCTCTTTGAGAGTTCCTAATGGAGGGCCATCCAAATTGGGATAGGTTCCAAAATCGACCCGAGAGGTGTTGAAAGGGCCCACAAGGTGCATACTGGACTCTCTGATCCAAATAGGTACCTAGTAGTTTCAATGGGTTCATACCTATTGAGTTTCTTAATCCTTTTTAATGGATGTGACTTTTGAAATTGTTCTTTATTTATAGAAATCAATTCTGTTAAAAAAATAACATAATAAAAATAATTTTAATTATAATTTTGTACAAAAACATTATTCATGTATCCAAGATACTGTGTGACAAATTTTCTCAAAATAGTGACAAATTTTGAGGAAATATACAGTTGTGATAAAATTGGGATTTATTTTATCTTGAAGATCAGTTTGCTAGCAACCCATATATTAGGAGTGCAACTTGGTTCGGGTTGGTTCGGTTTAAAGCAAAATTAGAATCGAACTGACCAAGATCGGTTCTATTATATGATAATCAGAATCGAACCGAATTGGTCTAGAACCGAACCAACTCAAACCGAACTTAATTCGATTTGGTTCGGTCCGGTTCCATGGGTTGCCAAAAGATTCACTTGTTTCCAATCGAAGAGGAGAACTTCCCTCATCTCTCTCATTGTGAATTTGTTTTGCAGTTTGAGAGAGATAAATGAACCGCTGCCGAGACAGTTAAAGGCAACTCGCAGTCACAGAGACAAGAGAGAGAGGAACCACCGTCGATGGAGTTAAGAGGCAACTCGCAATTATAGAAAGAGAGGCACCGGTCGCAACCGCAGGTCGCAGAAACGATAGAGAGAGAGAGAGAGGGGGAAGGAAAGAGAGAGGAACCGATCGCATTGTCGCAGCTCGCACCGTCGTAGATCACACCATCGCAGTCGCAGCCGCAAAGACAAGATAGAGAGAGAGAGAGAATAGAAAGGGTTAGGGTTTTCAAAAAAAATTATATTTTATTTTAAAATACCATTTTAGTTCGATTTTCGATTTGGTTCAGTTATTTATAAACCCTGAACCGAAAACTGAACCTATCGGTTCTTAATTTTTTAACCTGAAATCGAATTGTTACTAATTTAAAACCGAATCAACCCAATCCAAAATTCACGAATTGATTCGATTCTCAGTTTGAATCGAATTAAGTTACACCCCTACCATATATATCTTGGTGTTCAATCAAAGTAACGGTGTTTGTTGTCTATAAAATAACTTACATTACTATCTGCTTCAGAATTTTTTTTTTTTTTTTCAAGTTATATTTTTGAACATGCCTAGGAAGCTAAAGTTGGGGTGCCATCTGCAATTCTTTAATTTTATATAAAATAAAAATATACTAACATGCACTTGCCGACAAAATAATAAAAAATTAAAAAATAACAAAAAATAATAATAATAATAATAAGAGAAAAAGTATCGTCCAAGAAAAGCAAATCCTTTTCAGTTTTTCCAAATGGTAGCTTTGGCACAAGTCAAGCCGCCCGACAATCCTCATCTGTTACTAGAAGGGACCACGACTTGTCTTCTTCTAGTTAACTCCTACACTTGAATACAAAAACCCCAATTTGAATTTCAAGGGTAGTTTATATATAGGTCATTTTCTTTAATTTATAAGAAAAAACGAGGATCAAGGACCATATTCATTAAAGGTTATCTATCCATCTTTTTCCCCTTCCATACATCCAAGAATCTAACAAACCACCCAAAAGAAGAAAAAAAAATGGTGGTCGCCGGCACCAGTGAAGTTTCAGAAAATATCTCGTCACCCTACGATCGAACACAAGAATTAAAGGCTTTTGACGATACCAAAGCGGGTGTTAAAGGACTTGTCGATGCTGGTGTAGCAAAGATCCCACAATTCTTCATCCAACCTCGAGATTTGCTCGAAGAGAACTCTTCTTCGAATGATGGGCACTTCATGATTCCAATTATAGATTTCGAAGGCATCGAGAATGATGTCAAACGACGTAAAGAGGTTATCGATCAAGTTGGACGTGCATCGGGGACTTCGGGTTTCTTTCAAGTGGTGAACCATGGGATCCCTATAGATATCTTGGATGGGATGATTGAAGGAGTACGTAGGTTTAATGAGCAACCCAATGAAGTTAAGATGAAGTACTACTCGCGTGACTATAAAATAAGGGCGATTTACAATAGCAACTTTGATCTCTATGAAGCACCAGCTGCTAATTGGAGAGACACCTTATTTTGTGCCATGGACCCTGGCCCTCTCAATGATGAAGATTTGCCGGAGGAATGCAGGTACGTAATGAATCTCGAATATGTATCATAGAGTCTTGAATCTTGATACTTGATAAGCTCCTCATGAAGGGTAGGTCAAGTTTTCAAAATCCCACAAAGCAACGAATTCCTTAGGGCCACCCTCCAGACTCCGGTTGACCCTCGACTCAATCAGTTGGGCGTAAGACTTTCCAAGGGGGCATTGCGTGTGACCGTGGGATTAGGTGGGGATAGTATATGCCAATGGGCCTAACTCATTCTCACAAAATCAACTTGTAAGGTGAGGATTGCCCTAGTTTTATATATAACTCATGGGCCTAACTCATCCTTACAAAACCGGGTTGTAAGGTGAGGATTGCCTTAAGTTTATATATGGCCCAAGGTTATCACACTTAGGTGATGTGCAGGGGCGGAGCTGGTAGGGGCAATTGCCCCCATAGAACTTTGAAACACTCCCATATTTTCAACTTATTACATGCCCCCCCCCCCCTTCCCAACTTATTACATGCCCCCCCCCCCCCCTTCCCTTTTCCTCTTCAACTTTTGTTGATGACATTGCCTCTTGATCGGGGCTTCTCATATACTAGTTGGAAATGACCTACGTAGCTTTTTCTTTCATTTCTAACTAAAAATCTATGAATTTCTCCCTAAAACCATTCATCTGCAAGTTCTTTAACTATACAACTAACCATAGTTTGCCCCCACTACAAGAAAATCGTGGCTCCGCCCTTGGCGATGTGGGACTACCGCTTACATGCATGTCGCTCCTCGATCTTTTTCAGAATTCTGTTCAAAGTTTCTATCATAAAATAGTTCAATTTCTAGTTTTCTATGTATTCATTCTCCCAACATATATAGAGTCGATTCCTGGCAACGCTTCTAGAATTGGTTCAAGTCAATGCTGAACTCCATGAACTCGACTCCTGATTCAAAGAAATGATATGATTTTCATTTTTTCGGTTTTTAAAATTCTTCATAAATCAATTTCTATGTATTTGAACATTTTTTTTGTTAAATATTTATGATGACATTTCCCAGTTAGACATATTTAACATGTCTCCCTAAATTTAGGAAAAAAGAAAAAAAAAAGGGTGTTTTAGGGGGTCAGATAAATGTTTTGGTCAAATTACATACTCATTGAAAATTTTAATATTTTACATATTCGGATAAACTATTCTATCTGTGTTAAAAAAAAAAAACTTTTATGTGAAATTAATTACTTTTTACACCCCTTTGATTTTTTAAGTATTATGTAACCAATGTCTTATAATTAAAGGGGCATAAAGGTGAATTTATTGTAAAATGTTTATGTGTTTTCAGCTTTAAAAATAAAATAGAATTGCCTTTATTGATTATTGACTTTAACCAAGCCTATAGAGAAACTATGGCACGAAAAACAAATGAATGATTCAGATGAAAGTTCATAATCAAATGAGTAAGTCAAAATTATCTAGAGGTAAGCTTGACTGTTTTTGGCACAGCATCAAACTTTTGGCTGATATGGGGGAGGAAGTATGCAGATCTTCTAGATATCAGTACAGATTTTCTAGGAATCCATTTTTTTAGAGATTCCAACCCCCCCCCCCCCCAAGTCAAAATTATCTAGTGGTAAGTTTGACTGTTTGAGGCACAGCATCAAACATTTGGCTGATATGGGGGAGGAAGTATGCAGATCTTCTAGATACCAGTACAGATTTTCTAGGGAATCCCCCCCCCCCAAATATCTTTCCATCTCAGTTGGAAGTTTGGTACTCTACAACTACCGCATAATGTTGATGAAATTTTATCAAATTGTTAACATTACATCATGATTTCGTCAACATTAGCAACATTTTGAAAATATCGAAAACTTTTGTAATTATTTGGGAATTTAACTATTCTATTTATTTTTGCGTTGGCCATTCAGTGGTGTGCGCAGTGGACACGCGCAAGGCAAATCATCCCCGGAAGGTAAGTCGGGGGCCGACTCTAATACGAAGAAGTATCATTGACATAAGGATTATACATTACATTGTTGTGAGCCATTGCAATAGAGCTTACAATTATTTTGTCATATTAAAATGGGCAAATTACAAAAGTTTTCAGTATTTCCGAGATGTTGCTAATGTTGACAACATCACGTGGTAGTGTGTCAACACATGTCACACTCTCGGTATTTTTGAAAACTTCGATAATTATTTGGGAATTTACCCTATTAAAATTTGGTGAAAAAATCCTTTTGAAGCTAGTGCCACCGAAAATATAGGTATTACCCATCGATAATGACATTTATTCTATGATGAATTCAAACTAATCAATCCACAATTGCTAGAGAAAATTAATTTTCTCAGAATTTCCATAACGATGAAAATGTTTGATTTGTAGAGATATACTGATCGAGTACTCAAAGCATGTTAAGAAGGTGAGGATCACGTTGTTTGAGTTACTTTCAGAGGCTCTCGATCTCAACCCAAACCACCTTAAGGACTTGGAATATACCATGGGGCATGCAATTCTCTGTCACTACTATCCAGCATGCCCAGAACCAGAACTTACAATGGGCACTAGCAAGCATTCAGATAATGATTTTCTTACTATTCTTCTACAAGATCACATCGGTGGTCTCCAAATTCTTCATCAAAATCAATGGGTAGATGTCCCTCCCATGCATGGAGGTCTAGTAGTTAACATTGGAGATCTTTTACAGGTAATTCTTTGTTATATTAAGTTTAGTCCATATTAATGACAAGTATCATATGATTTAGCATGAAATTGTTACTATGTCTAACTTATTTTATTTGTTGTATTGTTGTCTCAATATAGCTTGTGTCGAATGACAGACTTAAAAGTGCTGTACATCAAGTACGTGCCAACCATGTAGGCCCAAGAATTTCTGTGGCATGCTTTTGCTACAACCGTCTTCCACTACCAACGAAGGTATCCCCCATCAAGGAGTTGCTATCAGAAGAAAATCCCCCCTTATATAGAGAAACCACGGTAAAGGAATTCTTCGAATACTACCGTGGAAAAGGACTAGATGGGAAGTCTGCTCTGTCACATTTCAGGTTGTGATGATGGTAAGTGAACTACGAAGCCAATTTTGGTGGTTGACATAACAGATATTTCATTATTATTATATTTACCCAAGATCGATCTATAGTAGATGAAATGTTGTGTATGCAATGATCCATAGTTTTTACGTACGAATTTTATCATGTGTAGGTTCAAATGTTTATGCTTGTTTTGGGAGTGTATGTTTAAACTCAATGGCGCCACACCCTATTGAAATAGTTCTCTTTTTAGGCAACCAAATACCTAATATTGAGATGATCATTTGGACCTGAAAATCTAGCTAAGGTATTTGGTCTAGGTGTATTCTTCTAGCTTATGGTGCAAGAGGTTTCAGAGAGTTAAATAGTTAGGATAATGAAATCAGAAGTGATGATCTAAAGGCCCTACAGTAAGAAATGCCCTCATCATATGCTATATATATTTTAGTGAGTCGGTTGAATCTTCATGGTCATAACCCACTTTGGGTGAAACACGTATATGTTGCTATTGTTTTATGTTTCGTTTCTCGAAATATTTAACAACCCATCGGCATGTCTTCCCAA
The DNA here is from genome assembly GCF_017979445.1 of Akebia trifoliata. Lineage (NCBI taxonomy): Eukaryota > Viridiplantae > Streptophyta > Magnoliopsida > Ranunculales > Lardizabalaceae > Akebia > Akebia trifoliata. The sequence continues at coordinate 10,806,841 of NC_141387.1, forward strand.
CATCCATAAAGACATTAAGATGTGCGCTCTAATTGTACAATGAGTTGTATATTGTGCGATGATTATCAATGACAAAGTGCTATTGAGATTTATTTTTCTTGGTGTTAAAGCTATCATAAAACAGTGAGCTTGAGGTTGTTTTACGAGATATGTAGTGCTCTATGTATGTTCTAATTGCAAAAAATTAGTTTTTGCTAAAGCAGTAAAGAAGATATTATAAAAGGAATCAGTTTACAAAAGCATATATAAAAGATGGCATAACTAAGTGATCTCCCATAAAACATTTAAGCACTTAAGCTTGGGATATCCCCTTAATTCGCAAAAATAGAAGAGTTTACGATCATCAGCAACAAAGATTCCTTCATGCTAAAACACGGAGAATTTCCCCCAAGAACTTCAACGGGAATCAATGATATGGCGAATAAGCGAATCAATCCTTCACCAGGAGCATTGAATCAGATTTAATAATGACCTGTAATTCGGAGAAATTTATTAGTTTTAGACCCTCTTAAGTGCTTTACACTCGGTCAATTTGTAAGAACCCATATCGAAAAACCAGATAGTAGCTTTAAGGAACGCTCTCTTGCTATTTCTGATGATGCATCCCTTACCCATCAAGCTTGGATTTCCTTCACAAGATCCATCAACATTTAGCTTTTGTCTAGCCTACCACCAGCTGTTAGTCTTTGTTCTCTACACGGTTTTGGAGAAAACTGTGGCGCTTACAAACTTCTGACCCACAATTCAATTCAACTTAATCAATTCAATCAAACCCGCAAATTAAGGATAATAAATGAGCTTTTCATCACTCAGTCCTCTTGCAAATTTTGTTAATTAATGGTTAACACATAGGCATGGACAATTTGACACACAAAGGATAATAAATGAGCGTTCCATCTCTCGACCTTCATATAAATTTTGTCAACTAACGGTAGACATATAGATAAGGATACTCTAGAGGAAGACCTAGTTATCGAATAGGAAGAGTAACTTCTCCAAAGGATAGAGCATTGAGGATTTTATCCTAACTAGAAAAATGAAGAATTAAAAAATATATTGCTCTTCTTATTATTCGCTTGAAGGTCGGATATCTAATAAAATTTATCAAGGAATTCTTTTGTATTCATAGCACAAAATTTCATTCTACTAGTAGTTCCTTCTCAATGGTAGAGTAGTTGAGTTGGACATCATTTAATGTCTTGCTTGCGTTCTAAATAACATGAGAGAGTTTTCAACTCGTTATCCCAAAATAACACCTATTGCATAATCCGATGCATCACACATCACCTCAAATGGAAGGTCCCAATTGGGTGGTTGAATAATAGGTGTTGAGGTCAACTCAGCTTTTAACTTGTCAAACGCTATTAAGCAGGCAGTGGAGAACTCGAAAGTAATGTCTTTGGCTAGCAAATCACACATGGGTTTTGAAAATTTTCCAAAATCCTTAATAAACCGTTTGAAAAAATTTACATGCCTTAAGAAAGAGCGAACTTCCTTCATAGTTTTAGGTAGAGGTAAATTAGCGATAATATCGACTTTTATCCTATCTACTTCAATTTCCTTGTGAGAAATAATGTGTCCTAGAACAAACTCGAATGTATCATGAAATGGCACTTCTCCCAATTAAGAATGAGGTGCTTCTCACGACATCTAACTAAGGCTAGTTTCAGGTAGTTTAAACATTAGTCAAAGCTTGATCCAAAAACAGAAAAGTCATCCACGAAGACTTTAAGAAATTGTTCGACCATATCGGAGAAAATGCTCAACATGCATCATTGAAATGTGGCATGAGCATTACATAGCCCAAAAGGCATGCGCCGATAAGCAACGGTCCCAAATGGACATGTCAACGTAGTTTTTTCTTGGATTTCAAGAGCAATTGGGATTTGATTGTATTTCGAATATCTGTCAAGAAAATAATAATGGGCATGGCCAACTAGATGTTCTAGCATTTGATCGATGAATAGGATAGGGGAATGAACCTTACGTGTCATCGAACTCAGCTTCCAGTAGTCGATACAAACTCTCAATCCAGTTTGGACACGAGTAGGTATAAATTCATTATCATGATTTGTCACACCAGATTTCTTGGGGACCACTTGAACTGGACTAACCCATTTGCTGTCAAAGATGGGGTATATAATACTCACATCTAATAATTTGAGGACTTCTCCTCGGACCACTTCTTGTAGAACTGGATTTAGTTTCCTATGTAGTTCTCTCAAAGGTTTAGAATTTTCCTCGAGTTGGATTTTATGCATAATCATAGAAAGACTGCTGCCTTTGATATTAGTTATGGACCAACCAATAGCTTATCGATACTCGCGTAGAACGTCAAGTAATTGATTTCTTGTGACTTTTCTAGATTGGGTGAGATGATGGCAAAAAAGATTTCAGCCTTTCCTAGAAATGTGTATTTCAACATATTAGGCAATTGTTTCAAGTTAAGCTTGGGAGTCTCTTCAACTGATGAAGGAGGTGAGGGTGTAGAGAGACTCTTGATTTTTTTGGTGTCAATCCATCATCGGAACGGATTCAGGAAGGGAGTTTACCTCCTAGGTGGATTTCTCGATATCAAACTGAAGGTCGAATTGGCAAAATACTCTTCTAGAGGATCCATGTTTTCCACTTATTTAAAAGTGCTGCTGATCAAAGTGTCAGTCATGTTGACTTCTTCTAAATCATCCATGTTAGTGGATTGGAATTTATTGTGAAAGACATTCATTTTGAACTTTATGTCCCCAAATGCTAGGGTCATGGTTTCGTTTCGACATCTGATGACAGCATCAGATGTGGCTAAAATTGATCTTCATAGGATGATTGGAACGTGAGTGTTTGGGTTGATGACAGGTTTAGTGTCAAGAACCACAAAGTCTGCAGGAAAGTAGAAATCTTTCACTTTGATGATCACATTCTCTATTATTCCCTTAGGAATCTTCACTGATCTGTCTACTAGACTCAAAGTGATATTCATAGGTTTGAGTTCCCCTAAACTTAGTTGTTGTAGACAGAAAAAGGAAGAAGATTCACACTAGTCCCGAGATCTAATAGACACTTCTCTATCATTATATCTTCGATGTGCATAGAAATTGTAGGACAACCAAGGTCATTGAATTTAGGAACAATTGTTTGCTGAATTAGACAGAAGGATTGGGTTGTCATCATAACTTCTCTTGGCATATGAGTTCTTCTTTTCATGATAGTAAGATCTTTGAGAAATTTGGTGTAAGAGAGAATCTGACTGATTCCGTCAAGGAAGGGGATATTGATCTGAACATTTTTAAAGACTTTTAGAACCCCTTCCAATTGTTTTCCTTTTTTATTGTCCATGAGTCTATGCGGGAATGGGGTTTTGGGGATGATTATTTGAGTTTCGAGTGGTGGAGGTGTTTTTTTTAGTGGTCTTCTTTGTTTATAGAAGGTACACTATAGGTTGTTCTTTTTGTTAGAACTTTCTTAGTCATGTCCACTTTATTGTCCACTAATTTACCGAATCATAAGGTGTGTATGGCTTGAATAGAGTCATTAGAGTAACTTGCCTGACTTGTTATTTCATACTGCTCCTTTGGGATAATTCCTCATAGGTTGGGCACAGTTTGACTTAGAAATTGTCCTTTATTTTTTTCCTTGAAAGATGAAGCTAGTTAACCCAACTGAACCTCAAGTTTCTTAATTATTTGCGTATTAACTTGGTTGATCTGAAATTGGTTTCGATTTGTTGTTGCATGATTTTTTATTGTTGTTTTAACAACTTTGTCATCATTGATTCTAATGAAAAGTTTGTTTGAGCAACAGGAGGAAAGTAGTTGGCTATAGGGTCGATGATGATCAACCATTGATCAGAATTCTGAGGTGAAGAGTAAGATGGTTGCGGAACTAGAGAGAGGTTCGCATTGGAATGAGATTGGCGGTTATAGTTTTTCTAGAAACCTAGAGGGTCTCCTGGTTGAATAGGTTCATTTTGTCGATAAGAAAAATTAGGGTGGAACCTATTATTGGGATGGTACGTTTGACTGTTGTAGACACCCCATTTTTGTACTCACCTGATTAATCAACTCGTCAACCCGATTGCGACGGTTCTCGATGATGGATGAATATTCCAATGTTTTTTATTTGTTATTAGATATGTTTTAAAAATTCAGATGAGGTATTTCAAACTCGTAAAACTTTAGAAACCACACTACGTTAGGAAAATATGATCCAAAATATAGAAATCATCTTTTTGAGACAAAAAGAAGATTTACGAGAAAAAATCATTAAAATAATCAAATTACCAAAATACCCTTAACATCAAAACATCCTTAGAGCCCACATTACACTTAGGAAAATCCTTTCAAACACATAAAACAACAAATTAAAATCAAATAAACTATTTTACCAATTTTCACCAAATTTAACAAAATTACGAAAATGCCCTTATAGGGTCCACGATAATTTAATACTGAAAACCTAGAAGTGACAAAAATCGATACGCTTATTGAATTCCTTACAAAAACTTGACTTTAAAACATCGAAACATAACCTCTTAACCCAAAAGTCCTTTTTGAGGGTAAAACGATAATTTTTAAACCTAAAAATTTAAAATTTTAAAATTAATAATTAAAATATTAATTAATGTAAAGTGAAATCTTAATAAATTAAATTAAAATTTTGAATAAATAAAATCAATCAATCAATCAAGTCCACGGGTCAAATTTTAAGTGGTAACCCACTTATTCAAGTGGGGCCCACATGATATTTATAAAAAACCCCTCCATATATGGTCCCAAAGAATTAAAAATATAATTAGGGGTCTCCAAAAACTTAAAAATCTTCATTATACATAAGATTAAAATCCTAATTAAACAACTTAACTTTATCTTAAAGAGACCTAGTCAAATTGAAAAACTCTCAAAAAGCTCTATAAAAAGGAGCCTCCACATTCTAAACTCGCAGGTTAAGAAAAATTCTAAATCTGAAGTCTCATGTCTCTACCTAACACCCAAATCCCATTTTTTACTCAAAAAATACCCAAAAACCTTCAAAACACCTAGAACATCCAAAAAATATTTAGATCTAAGAAGATGATACCTCATCTTGAAAATTGAAAGTAGATTTAGCGATAGAGACAAAAGTAGGAAGACTTACACGAGTAACGCTCTCCGCCAATTCTGAGGGAATTGACCGTCGTAATCATCCAGGTAAATTAATTTTTTTAAAGTCATTTTTAGCAATGTAATTTTTGAAAAAAGTAGAGACCGACATTTGCCCAGCGGGATTGGTACCTAACACCTTCTAATCCTGTAACATAATCCCCAGACCCATAATTTCTTTTTTCCTAGATCAGTATTGTTTATCTATTTAGAGTCATGATTTGATTCCTAGACTGTAAAACTAGGTGGTGACTCCTAAACCCAAAAAATGGATTTGCCCACACGGATTGATGGCGTTTTCAACTGCATGCGCTAGAAGTAGGTTTCTTATACGTGTTGTAAGTTCCGATAGAATTGGCTTGTTCGGCTTTTACTACTGGCAATGTGAGACAATTCTCGACGGAATGATTGGAGTTTTCACATAGCAGACATGATGAAAATGTCTCTGTTGCAACTTGCAAAATTGGGGTAGCCTCGTGAAGTTGGTTTTGACACGAAAAATGTCAAACTTTTTATTCAAATTTTGCATATTGCTAACTAGGCTTGTCATAACATTCTTGAGATCTGGGTCAGATTTAATCTCATCCATGCTAAGTTTTTTGGCTCATAAGTCTCCTCTATCTAAGTATTTTAAGTTAGTATTCAAATTGTGAGCATTTTTAGCCAGTTCTATTAGGAACTCGTAAGCCTGATTAGGAGTTTGATTCATGAATTTTCCTAGGTGCATTAACTCTAGAAGGATACGTTGGGCTGTTAGGAGACCGCGATAAAATAAATTGACTAATTGGGCTTTATATATCCCATGATGTAGACATTTGACAAGAAGATCATTGAACATTTCTCAAGTTTAGAAGAATTCTTCATCGGGTCTTCCCTTGAAATTTTTAATGGTATTGTTGAATTGTTCCATTTTTGCCATCGGAAAAAATTTGACCATGAATTTTCTTGATGACTCATCCCACATGGTGATAAAGTTAGAGACTAATGAGTTTAACCATGCCGCAACATGATCTAAGAGAAAGAGAGGAAACAACCTAAGCTTGATGTTCCCTTTATATAGGTGATAATTTCTGAATGTCTGACATAAGGTCAGGAATTTATTTAGATGGTTGTAAGATGTTCATTTTCGAAAATTGTGAAATTTGGGGAACATGTTGATAGTGATTGCCATAATTTCAAACTGTACGTGCCATATTTGTGACTGGTAAAACGATGCAGGAGGGGGATCTGTTGTAATAAGGGCAAACAACTCATTAAGAGTCTACTGATCTTCTTGGATGGGATGAGGTGGGATTTGATGTTGATCCATTTTTAGGATTTGCAAAATAGGTATGAAGTTGAATTCTCTTCTAATCTGATGAAGTGGATGAGATCTTGTGAACTCTAGATCAAATGCTTCAATCGGGTTTTGTTGAGATCTCCTATTTAACATACACTACAGACTTGCATACAAAAGATGGAGGAATTCACATGTGATTACTGGGTTCTTATGACTAGATAACTCTTAACTGTTTCAAAGTGATAATACTAGATAACTCTTAACTGTTTCAAAGTGATAATCTGAGCCTCCAACCCAATTCTCTAAAATCGAAAGCAATTAATTTAATCCCTAGTTGAGAGGTAGCGCACAATGTTGAGTAAGGGTACTCTTAAGTCATCTCTCATCTAGAATAGATGTGGTCTATCCCCCTAGTACAACGAGATACAACGGGGCAGGATCTCGCTTAGGTACTGAATTCGATCAAGAAGTGCAATTGGTGCAACTTAGATTAGCTTTGCCTATTGAGCTCGGTAAGGCCTAAAGTCCAGTCTAACCAATTTTAATTAAACTTTTGGTTATGAATTTAATTCCCTAAAATGGCAAGATATCGGTGATGAAATCTGATTCTTATCTTATAGTACCATCCTCGTAAGGGTGCCCTTCTTATTATATGCATATCGAGGTGTACAGTTCAATCATACAAAATCAATACGATGAAAGTTATGTGGGTGGTTTGAATATTACCTCCTGTTCTAGACGAGGGATGAATAATCTGAATCAACTCGGGCTACCGACACCAATTTTGATGTACAAATCCGAGGGGTTGAGACAGTTTCATCCCAATGTCGTCCTTCCCTAGAACTATTACACGCTGAGCCTTCTCGAATTAAAAGTTATTACAACTTCAAGTTCTTAATACAAAAAAAATTTCTAGTAAAAAAAATGAAAAGTTGTTGTCTTCTTGGCAAGGAAACCCAGTCGAATAATTGAATAAAACTTCAATCGAGTTGCCTTTCATCAACTTCTCCACCTGATAATAACAAAAAAATCTAATCTAAGTCAGATAACCAAAAAATAAAATATTCAATTACAATCCTCAAGTCTACAGAGTCTCAAAAATATGAAACTCATATCCCAAGATTTTATCGTCGCACGGTAAAATTCAGACAAAAATGAATAAAATTTTGTGGAATGGTTCCTGATTGATTCAGAAATGTAATAGAAATTTTTCAAAAAAATTTGTGTTCTTATGTGTGTTTTTCGACCAACAAAACTTGGATTTGTAACAAATCTTTATCAAGTTATTGTTAAAATGAAATTGAATCGAAACCGTTGTCCTTGGTAGCGACGTTAATTTCTTCGACCCAAATTACAAATAATAAAATGAATAAATAAATCTTTGGTAAGCAAAGTTCGATCCACAAGGATAACGATCGATTTGAAACTTCTTTCGACTTAAACCCAATATAGATTTTAGTGACTAATTAGAAGCAGAGTTTGGAGAGATTATAACTAAGAAATAGTGAAATTAAAGTAATAATTGAAATGCAATGTAAAGATTAGAGGATTAAATCCACCCTTACAAGCTATCTTAAAATCTGAACAATTCTATTTCTATTTCAATCCACACAACAAAACTCTTGTTCGTGGATCGGCAAGTAAATCAATTAATTCTTTAAATGAATAAAAAAATATATGTGAATCCTTAACCAATATGAGATTATTAGATTTATATCTCAAGTTTATCACCGAGTATGATTAAATTTGATCTTATCAAAGCATAAATCATCAAATTAAGTTAGAACCCTAGATATAAATTGGATAATCCCAATCTTAAGAGTCTTCACAAAACACATTAAAATAGAGACAATATAATTGATTCGACAACATTATGATTGACTCACTTTGACTTCATTAACCTCTTTATAGAAAGTCTAGCCGATCATCGCGAGGAACAATAGCAATAAGATAAACTAGAAAGAGCATAGTGGAGAAGACAATGGAGGTATCTTGTTACTCTTTGATTCCAAAAATCAGCTTGAAGTTATTTGATTATACAGCTTAAAAGAAAACTAAACTTGGATAATAAGAAGAAATAAAGAAGAAAGGGGAAGAGAAGGTTCTTTTAACTCTCATTCTACAAGAACTCTCTTTCTCACAAAAACTAGAAAATTAGATAGTAGAATTAGGAAGAAGGGAGAGTGACCTTTTCTTTGAGACAATTATTCTATTTATAGAATTTTCTTTCGGGTTTTTTGGTCATATTCACTTTAGTTGCTGCGAGACAGATCCATCATTATAATAGCCAAAAGGTCTAGAAACTTCAGTATGAATCTCAAGGCTAATCTCCCCATGCTTATCATAGTGCACTACAAGGTCATTGCAGCGCAGTGGCATTGTAGCTTTTTGCTCTGAGATTTGAGTGGATGACTCATTTTGGCTTGAGCATTGTAGTGCAAAATTTGTTTTATTTTTATTTGCCTCCGATTAGCCTTTTTACCTGCAATCAATAGAAATTCTTTTAACTATCAATAATTTGGCATTTATATGATTTGTTTTTAGTTGGAAAAAAATAGTAATCAAGTGTAGGTAATCCTTGGGTAATTATGGTCTCAAAAATAATTTTATGGGACCTTATCAGTAATGTTGCAGCATCATCAATACTGTATCACCATCCATTGTTGTTGTTGTTGTAGATCAAGACCTTTTGTTGATTGCATTGTTGTTATCTTTGTGACTCCTCTCTCTCTCTTCTCTTCTCCCTTGATGTCTAATACAATTTAGGAGATTTTGAATTTTTGATCAATAAATTATGTCTAATCAAAGAGAGAGAAATAACTTGGTTTCTTCGACAAAGAAAGTTGTGAACGTCCATCCTTTTGGGTGGAAGTAAAGTTTTCGAGATAGAGAAAGAAAGAGAACCTGCAATGAAGATGATAAGAGAGAGAGAGAGTACCTTTGATGGAAATGATATAAAAGGTGAGACTTGTTGAACCTTTTATCTCGAATGGTCTCAACTTTCACCTCTTAAGGATGGATGTTGAGCTACACAAATGACAAAAAAGTTCAAACATTGGTGAGTTGCCAACTCGTGTTACTTGAGTCTTCCAAACATACACAAATCATTAACTTGTGTGAGTTGTTAACTCGCACAATAAACCTCCTATTTTCAAAGACACCTTTGGATTAGTTTGCACTTTGTACCAGTGGCTCATACAAGAGTTGGGCCAAAGACTATATAGCCATCAATTTTAAAGAATAGCGAATGTAGACTTTCTCCAAAAAAATGTAAACATAAGTAGAAAAGCATGACGTACAGATTGAACCAAGACAACATTTTTGGATTGGACTTTTGAACAAATAGAGAGGGAGGACCAGTCAACTCAGAAACCTTAATTAAGAAAACGCGTTTTTGGTGAGATCTTATTATTACAGAATTACAGTCAAACTAAAAAACCTGCCTTTGACAAACAAACCAACGAAAAAAAAAAAAAAGGTCAAAATGAAGCCAAGAAGCAACAATTCTGTTCATCAGCAATGAAAGATTTTCTCTTCTTCATTATCATATTCATCATCACATGGAGCAATCACCACCATCATCACCTCCCCCAACAACAAGTTCAAGTTCAAGCTCAACTGCTCTAACCACAACTCTTTGCAACTCAATCCAAGCTCTTGGTCGAGGCTTCGATGTCACCTCTGATATTCGACTCCTCTACTGCAAAGGTGCTCCAGGATCTCGTCTCGTTCACTTCGATGAGACACAAATTAGGGATCTTGTAATCTCAGAAGATGGTCTTGTTCTTACTAATGTCTCAGTCGATGTCGAGTGCTCACAAGGGGAGATCTTTAGAGAGACCACCCCTGTTTGTAGCTTTCATGAGGTAACCTTTTGAATCGATTTCGTTGATGGGTTTTTGGTTTTCTTGATTTGGGTCTGTTTGAATACCTGAATTATTAAGAGGGTATTTTTTTTTCTCTCTCTTGGATTCTGGTGGTTTGTAGGATTTGTTGATTTCATGAGTTCCTTTGGTTTTTTTTTTTAAATTGATTTGGGTTTTCTTGGTTAGGAAATTTTCAAATTGGGTTCGTTTTGTTTGTTGAGTTCTGGTGTTTATAGAGGTTGTTTCAATTTTCATTTTTTACTGGTTGTCCTGATTTTGTTTGAGCTATTCGCCGCCAATATATTTTTCTTGCTTAATAATGGGATATTTCTTTGTTTGAATCTTGTGTGTGTGTGTGTGTGGAGGTGGTGGTAATTGGTTGCTAATTCGTTGTTCTGTTTGAAATTTGATATGAAAGAGGAAAAACAAATTCTTCGTTTTTTTTTTTTTTTTTTGGGGGGGGGGGGGGGGGGGGGGGTGAAGGTGTCACCTTGGGTTGTAAAGTCTATGACTGATAATGCTACCAACCAGGGATCAATACCCACCTACACCTGTTTTTACCTATCCAAAAAGAAAAATCTTTGATTGGATTGACTGAGAACCACGAATGTCAGAATGTGAAATTGATCCATCTTGGGTTAGTGATGAAACATGTTATTCTTTTAGGGGATGTCACCTCATGCACTGCATTATCTTGGTTCTTTAATCACCTTTTGTGCATGTGAGAGGATGTCTCCTTGTTTAAGCAGTTTGAAAGAGATAGGTTGTGCTAACCTCTTGGTTATGGAATGCTTATGATTCGATAGTAGTTGATGATATGGTTTGGGGGTTAGAATTTGCTTTGATTTAAATACGTATAACTTCTTTTCTTTGATTTCTTTTCTTTTCTTTTCTTTTTCTTTTTTTGTGAGTGTGTGTGCGCATGTGGGGACTGGTAATAATGAGCTGATGATCGCAACTGGTGGTTTATTAAAAAGACATCAACTTAACATGTAGTTGAGTCTTTTGTCCAGCAAAAATTAAGATTTGCATACTATTTTGGTACAAATTTGAGAATGAGACACTGAAATGGAGAAGTGGATGATGAAACCATCCAATTTGTAGTGAGGATTATTATGCGATAGATAGATAATGGAGTAGTTGTAGTGTGCCTTCATCATGTGATCAGTGCCACCTGACACAATGAACCAATGAGAGGATGGATGAATAGTATCTGGAATACAACATATAAAGGGGAGTGGAGATAACACCTTGGATAGCCAAATCAATAATTTCTTGAATCATTTGTTTGACAGCTGGTTGGGAGAGAGAAGAGCCAGCTAGAGGTGGAGGAACATGGATCTCATTATAGTTGATGTATACATTCATAGAAGATCCGCCCATTGTATGGTAGGTGTGATGTTCTTGGATTTTGCTTCTCTTTGTTCTCAGATAGGACCAGAAATTTCAAAAGAATCCAATTTTATGGAAAAGATTCAAATAAGTCCATCTTTATGGAAAATTCAGATGGATCCAGCACTACGAAAAAACTTCAAATATGTCCAACTTCTGGAAATTTTCCAAAAGGGTCCAATTTTATGGAAAAGATCAAAATGAACCTAACTTCACAGGAAACTTTCAAAAAGGGTCCAACTTTATGGAGAAAATTCACATGAATCCAATTTTATGGAAAATATTTCAAATGAGTTGGACTACAAGTCCACAAGTTGTCCAAATCTTTTACACTAATGACATCAAGTGTCACTCGGATTTTGCCATGAAGTTATTCCTTCTATACCAAGGATTTCCTTAGCGTAAAGCCAAGTATCTTCATGGATAATTTAAGCAAGGACCATATCAAGATCAGAAAGATTTTCTCCATTTATAATGTTGGCGAGAGAAGTTTCAAATTGAAGCCCGAGTATAATTGAATGTATGAGTCAACAGCATCGACCTTTCTATCAGTTTTATGAGAGCAAGGGAAACAAACAGGCCAGATGAGATTACATGTTGCTCTGAATATTCATCCATGGGATCAGAATAATATGATTGGATACACTTTTCGCCTAAGATTATAGAGTGCTAGCTACTCGACATGAGGAGTATCTAACATTATCATGTAATAGATATCAACTCTAATTACTTCTGACTGTTATTCTTATGGCCCACTCATCATTGATTGATACTTGTGCATTGTCACAGCTACAAATAGTGGGTAGCATCCCTTTTAGCTGAACCTACCTTGGCATTTATGCTCGTTGTTCGATAACTAATGTGCATACCACCAAGGCATTCATGTAGGGTGGTCAATAGGTACTCAACTACCCGACCTGCTCTTCGCGATCTGATAGAATACAGGTTCTGACTCTTTGGAACCCAGTAATACTTAGGTCTGGTTTGGGGACCTTGGGGTATTGAAGTTTTATTATCATTTTCCATTCCGATATCCAGACTCCTATTTGATTTGTAATATGTAGGTCTGGATACAATGGTAACTGTCCTGTTGGCCCTACTTTCAAACACAACAACGAGGGTAAATATATAATGGAAGGAGGGTAAGAATTTGTTAGCAAATGATGTCATCGGAAAAAAGGTTGCAACTCTAATGCATGGCTTTGATTTCACAGATTAAATGCTGAAGGTGTCTCCTTTCTAACCTTTTGGGTTTGAGCCTTTCTTATACTGATAGGTCACAGTAACTGCATGATTGTCTGTAAAACTGACCTTTACAAGCCCATTTACTATTCAGTTGCAACTTGGTTTTATAAAAACAAAATGTTAAAAAAAACCTAGTTAAAATGTAGTTTTCTTTCGTAAGATATTATATCCTATTTTGTTTCTTTTCTCAAAAGGCAATAGGGGTTCTAAATCCATCTTGTTTGTATCTTTTACAGAAAAGAAATGAAAGTTGTAGTTCAAATTTTTAGAACCGTCAATATGTTCATCTGTATAATTTTGATATACAATATTCTTAATGATGAGGCCTTGATGATGTTCCAGATGGCAGAGCATTTTAATAAGAAGTCTGGCATACCGGGCCGCATCCCCCTTGGAAGCTTTTATACTATGTTCAATTTCACTGGTTCTTGGCCAGTTGATGCCGCTGCTACAAAAGCCCTTGCCATGGATGGATATTATATCCCCCTATTTAAGGTTAAATTGGCAAAACCATCTTTAGTTTTGCACAAGGAAATCACACGTGCTGTTCCATATTCCTGGGATCCCTCATCTTTAGCGAGGTAAACCGTTTCACTTCTTAGGTTGTTGTTTTATTGGTGCAAGTTATACAGTACTTTTAAAAAGGTGTTTTTTGAGGAGTTTGTCTTTAGATGGGAGTCTCTTTGGAATTTGTAAGGTTTCTGGTTTGTTGGTTTTTTGTGCTTTTGGTTGGTCACCTTGATCGTCTTTCTTCTAATATATTTGTTTTGATTATAAAAAAATAAAAAAATAAAATAAAAAAATAAAAAAAACCGTTTCACTTCTTGTTACGTAGGCATGAATCACGTGACTATTGTGTTAGCTCCTTTTTCTTGATAATTCTAGTCTAGAATACTAGGATTAATATAGTGTACTCATTCAATGAAAGTTTATGTTTTGTGGGTGAAGCTTATATGTTAGAAGATTAGGGAGAGAAGGAGGAAAATAGAGTAGAGAATGAGTTGGTCATCCCCAATAGGGTCCGGCCTTTGTTTTATATTAAAAACATGTGGTTGGTCGTGTGGGCTTAAGTATTGGGCCCACATGACATTAAATAAAAACTCTAATACTCCCCTTCAAACCGGAGCATACAAATTTGACATATCCAGCTTGGTACAAAAAGTAATGAAGGAACTCCTAGACAATGGTTTTGTGAGAACATTTTCTAATTGATTTTCTAACTTGATATAGGGAGTAGATATCTTCTTAGCCATCACCATATCACGAATAAAGTGACAATCAACTTCATTATGCTTGGTTCTCTCGTGGAATACTGGATTACTAGCTATGAAGCTAACAACCTGGTTATCACAATACTTGGGCATAATAGTTGGAACTTCAATCCCCATCTCCTTTACAAGACTCTCAACCTAAAGCATCTCATATGCAGTGTGTGTCATCGCCCTGTATTCTGCTTCAACACTAGAACAAGCTACAACTTGCTATTTGTTACTATGCCAAGTCACCAAATTACCTCCCATGAAGGTACAATACCCAGAAATAGTTCTACAATTAGTCCTACTTTCCATCCAATCAACATCTGAGAAGCCAGTAATGGATATAAGAGGTGAAGTTCTGTATAATAATCATTTGTCTGGTGACCCCTTTAGATACCTCAGTATCTTAAAAACAACATTCCAATGAGTCTGTCGCGAAGATGCATAAATTACCTAACTACTCCCACAGCAAAGGTAATTCTGGGTGAGTGACAGTCAGATAGATTTGTTTGCCAGCTAACCTATCCTAACGCCCTGCAACAAGATAAATCTCCCTGTACAATATTAAGCTTAGTAGTGGGGTCCATAGGAGTATCAGTTGGTTTAGAACCCAAAGTATCTGATGTAGAACATCTACAATCTTTGTCAGAGTTTTTGTAGAATTTCTATTTCTAGTTTTAGTAGGATTTCTATTTCATAGTTATGTTAGGAGTACAATTCTTTGTTAGTTTCTAATTTGTTTTAAATTCGTTTTTATCATTTAGACTATAATTAGAAGTGTTTAGAAGTGTTCAATTTGAGTTTTAATAGGATTAGAAAGTTAATATTATATTATAGATAGGTTAGGAATTTTTTTGTATTTCAGAAAGATTATAAGTTGTTATGATGGAATTATCTATATAAGGAGTTCCAAATCCGAAAATGAATAATAATAATCAATCAATTTAATTATCTTTTCACTCTTAATTACTTTTTAGTCTTATGTTTTATTTTCTTTCAAGTTCTTGATTGTTTATCAATTGAGTCTATTGATTCAAATTGATTTTGGGTGTTCCATTGAACACAACCTATCGAATCTATTAATTCACACGCTTCTGCTACATCAAGTGATATCAGAACTTTTGTTATGATTCATATTGATAACTGGTGATAGAGACTTTATCACTAAAATTGAATTGGAAGTCCAATTTGAAAAGTTTGAAGAAGGTGAACATCTCAGTTATATTATTCGTAACTTATTGCCAATACAACATGTTGATCTTTCAACTCGAAATAGTCTTTTCCGGTCTACATGCAAGGTGCAAGGTAAGTTGTGTCAATTAATTATAGATAGTGGAAGTTCGGAAAATATAATTTCAAACCGCTTGGTCGATGCATTCAAGCTACCCACTACGCAACACCTTACACCTTATTCTATAGGATGGGTGTGGACGATGAGTGCAAGAAGAATGTGACAAGCCAATGTTCTCTTTCTTTTAGCATTGGGAAATATAAGGATGAGGTTATATATGACATTGTCTCAATGAGAGCATGCCACATCCTCTTGGGAAGACCTTGGCTTCATGACAATGATGTCATATACCAGGGCAAGGTCAACACCTATTCTTTTATCCATAATGGTGTCAAAGACCCTTCCCATTCAAAGTCCAAGGCTACCCAACTAGTCAAGGAGAATGGAATATACTTTGTTTCTACCAACATCAATGAGAACTTAAAGAAAATAAGCCAAGTGTTCTTGATTGTAGTGCAACCTTCCAACCGAGACTCTCTTACTCAAGTTTCTCATCAATTGCGACCCTTCCTTAATGAATTTTCTTATCTTCTTCCTTCGGACTTGCCAGATTCATTGCCTCCCATAAGAAATATGCAACACCACATCGATTTGGTGCCTGGTGTAAGTCTCCAAAATCTGTCCTATTACGGAATGAGTCCAAAAGAGTATGACATATTGAAGGAACAAGTGAAAAAGAACTTTGAAGTTTCTACTAACAAGTACATAGCCAATGGTGATAAGCATAGAAGATTTAAGAGGTATGAAGAAGGAGACTTGATTATGATTTATCTTAGTAAAGATCACTTCCCTGCCGAAACTTACAATAAGACCAATTGAAGAAAATTGGATCTCTTCTTATTTTGAAGAAGATAAACGATAATGTTTATGTGATGATTTTGCTTGATGATATATTATGGTTAATTATATTCTCTAAACTAACTTTGAAGAGCGGATATCACTGGAAGTGGATTAGATCGATGAATAGAAAACAAGAAAAGAAAAAACCTTCAAAAACAACTCGATGACGAGTTTCCTTCAAGAATTGGGACCTGATGTAGGACATCTACAATCTTAGTTAGAATTTTTGTAAGATTTTTATTTCATAGTTATGTTAGGAGTATAATTTCTTGTTAGCTTTTAATTTGTTTTAAATTCGTTTTTATTTTGACTATAATTAGAAGTGTTCAATTTGAGTTCTAATGGGATTAGAAAATTAGTAGTATGTTATTGATAGGTTAAGAATGTTAATTTCTAGTATTTTAGAAGGATTCTAAGTTGTTATGATAGGGTTATGTACATAAGGAGCTCTAAATCCGAAAATTAATAATAATCCAATCAATTCAATTATTTTTTCTCTTAATTACTTTTGAGTTTTATGCTTTATTTTCTTTCAAGCTATTAATTGTTTATCAATTGAATCTATAGATTTAAATTGATTTTGAGTGTTCCATTGAACATAATCTATTGAATCTTTTGATTCACATGCTTTTACTACATCAATATCAGTCTCAGATCACAAATCTAGAACATACTTCCTTTAAGACTAACTAATACCTTCTTTGGAGCGAGCTACTTCAATACCCAAGAAGTAGCGAAGAAGACCCAAGTCTTTAGTGTAAAACTGTTTGGCTAGATGAGTCTTCAAATCTAGGATACCACTAGGATCACTTCCAGTGATGATATCATCCACATAAATTATCAACACAATAATTCCACCAAAAGAGTACCTCTCAAACATTGAATGATCAGAAGTAAACCTAACAAATTTATAGGAGAGAACAACTGAGCTAAATTTATCGAGCCAATCTTTAAGCAACTATTTCGACCCATAGATTGTTTTCCATAAGCGGCACACTAGTCCAGTCTTACCAAAGACAACATATCCAGGTTGTTGCTCCATATATACCTCTTCCTGCAAGTCTCCATGTAGAAAGGTATTTTTTAATATCCAATTGATATAAGGGGCCAAGCATAACACATTGCAACAGAAATAAGAATTTTAACAAAGTTTAGGCAAGTCACTAGAGAACTAGTCTCACTATAATCAACCCTATAAGTTTGTGTGTAGCACTTGACTACAAGGCTAGCCTTCAACCTCTCAACAGATCCACCAGGAAGATACTTGATTGTATACACCCATCAACACCCCACAACTTGCTTCCCAGGTGCAAGCGAAGATAGGTCCCAAGCATAATTATGATGAAAGACTGCAATCTCTTCATCTATAGCTAGTTTCCACCCAAAGGAAGATAATGCCTGCGTACAGGAAATAGGAATAGAAATAGCCGACAAGGAAAGTGGAAATTAGCGAAATGAAAGTGACATCTAATGAAAAGACACAAAATCAGTAATTGGGTGCTTAGTGCAAGTTCTAGTATATTTCCTTTAAGTAATAAGAAGATCACTAGGGGTAGAAGTAAATACTGGTGGATGTGGAAGAACCTCAAGTGAAGCTGGTGAAGGATTTGGAGCTGGCAGAGAAGATGAAGGTGCTTAGAAACGAGTGTGTTGATATACTTGAAGAGACTCAGTGGAAGGGTCACCTGCATGAAGAATTGGAAGCATAGGAGAGGAGAAAATTGTAAGAGACAGCTCCCCCTGACTTGAAGATACAAGACCCAAATCAAATGAAGCACCAACAGAAGAAAAATAAGTGTAGACTCAAATAATGTCATACCAACACTTACATAGTAGTGTTGAGTGACAAGATAATAACACCTATACTCTTTTTATGTACGAAAATAACCTAGAAAGACACATTTGATAGATCTTGGGGAAAGTTTATTCAACCTAGGTTCAAATTAGTGAACAATCAAAGACTCTAGGAGTAACAACAAAATGATGAACTTAAGGATAAACCAGAGAGAGGTGATTGACCATTTAAAATTAATGATGGCATGCAATTAATAAGATGACAAGTTACGAGGATAGCATCACCCCAATAAGGCTTAGGTACATGCATCTAAAACATAATTGTGCAAGCAACATCAAGTAAGTGACGGTATTTTTACTTAGCAGCATCATTTTCTTGAGAAGTATTAATATAACTGGTCTGATGAATAATGCCATCATCTGAACGAAAGGACTAAATAGAAGATTGCATGTATTCTAAGGCATTATCAAAATGGATAATTTTCACAAGTTTGTCAAATTGGACGGAATTTTTTTTATAAAAAGTAAGCAAAACTCGATGTAATTCAGTGCGATCTTTCAATAAGAAAAGCTATGTCATATAAGAATAATCATCCACAAACATCACAAAGTAATGAAAATCAGATAAATTTTTTATTCTTGATGGACCCCAAATATCCATATGAATTAGTTTAAAAAGACTAGATTGACGACTCTCAATACGATTAGGAAAAGAACTATAGTAATTCTTGCCCAATTGGCAAGCCTCACATTCTAAAACTGACACTGAACTCAACTTAAGAATAACTCAACGTAAATTAGACAAAGACACATGACCCAACGGATAGTGCCACTGAAAGAGTGAAATTGAAACACTCAAGGCAGACCCAGACGCAGGCGCATTACGCATTAAATTGTATAATTCATCTTTCTCATGCTCCAAACCATCTTCTTCGTCTTGAGATCCTGAAACACAATAAGAAGGGAAGAAGTTACATAGAGCACTGCGATGATTTTGTAAGCTGACTAGCATAAAGTAGATTAAAAGGAAAATCAAAAACCAAAATAGTAGAAGATAAGAGAAGAGATGAGTTTGGAAAAACATCACCTTTCTCAACAACATTATGAGTGTGAGAATTAAGAGAATGAAAATTAGAAAAGAAATGAGATATACCAGACATGTGGGCACTCGGTCCTTAATCGATGATTCAAAATGAGGGAGACTTAACAGTCATAAACATGGGATTACCTAAAGTAATTGTAGGTGTAGTAGGTACTGCACTCAAGGTAGTCAACTTCTGAAGAATCTCTCTCCAATTTTGTGGTAAGATCGGAAAATGTAGCTCTAGATGTAGTTTGAGGAGTAGAATCAATAAAACTTTGAGGAGGTTCCTCTGGAGCATGATTGGCCCAAGTAGGTTTACCCAATTTATCCCAACAAAATTGCTTAATGTAACTACAATAGGAAAACTTCAAATCACCACCACAGCCACCACGACTTCTTCTACCAACACAATAAAAAATCCCCAAATTTATCATCCGAGGAAAAGTAAACTGAAAATTCACATAGAGATAAAAAAAAAAAATCTCAAAAAATATAAAGTATCCCTTGGGATGTTCTATGATATGCGACTAGGGTTGAGAGGCTTAGGAAATAATGATCGGAATAAAATCGCAAAATCCAAAAAACACCCAAAAAAAAAAAAATTAGATCCTGGAAAAATTTTAAACTATTGATAGAGAATCTGAAAAAGTCAATTGTTTCTTTTTGGCAAAGGCATTGTTCATGCAAAAAACACTATTCACGAGGCACTGTTCACATGACACCATTCACAATTTTTTTTTAAACTGAATTTTGTGGCTTCAAACTATCCACCAATTCCCCAATCACTCATATACACCTTAAACAAATACAAACAAAGTCCTAGATAAATATCTAGGTACAAACAAGCAAACCTTAAACACCCAATCCATTTTTGGAAGTTAGGCCTTAGGGTACCGGATTGAAGAGGGAAAATAAAGGAATTAAGGAAAGAGAAAAAAACAAGAGAACTCAAGCAGATCTAATGGTAGAAGATTAGGGTTAAAGAAAGGAGGAGGAAAATAGAGAAGAGATTGAGTTGGTCACCCCCAACAGGGTTCGGCCTCTCTTTTATATTAAAAACATATGGTTGGTCATGTGGGCTTAGGTATTGGGCCCACACGACACTAAATAAGAACTCTTAACAATAACATAATGCAATTTATAAACGAAGTAGATTTACTCATCAAGCAATAGGAGTAGAACCTCACCATTCGATGGGTCAAACATAGTAGATCTCCTTTTTAAAAGTCAATTATGGTGCTCACTCTATGATGACACGTAGGTTTTTTCTTATGGACTAGCCATTCTTTCTTGTTTGAAGATTGGAAATCATGTAATAGATCAGTCAATTTTGAATATGAGATCTCCCAGGTGTCAATCATCGATTGGTGGGTCTTCCCCCATAGATTAATTTACATGACGCCCATATCCCTTGCAGACCTTCCTTATGGTCTATACGATTTGGACCTCATAGATCCTGAAAAAATAGGTAATCAAGCTGATTACAAAGGTTTGACACAATCAAGTTTCTTTTTTCGATTGATAAGGGTGAAGGTGGGGTTTTGATCCCAAATCTGTAGTATTACCAATCATAGACTTTTCCAACTTATCAAGTTCGCATCTTCAACACATTCAAGTTTCTAATTAGTGTTTCTTTGCTTTCTCTTTCAGTTTCATTGAAAATTTTGGAACACATATCATTACATCTGCAACTATTGGTGGTAGAGACGTAGTTTATGTCAAGCAACATCAGTCATCTCCTTTGTCAGCTTCAGACATTGAGAAATATGTAAAAAGCATTGGAAATCAAAGATTTTTGGATTTGGAAAACCAGCCCAGTAGTGGCCCCTTAAAATACAGTGACAAGGTTAGTTTCTACTGAAGTTCACCTTTGTTGTATTTCTTTTACGTTCAAATAATACTAATTTATTCCTATATGTTTTGGATGCCATAGTATATAGTTGTGGACTTATTTCATGCTGATAATAGGTTTTTTGCATATCTCCAAATGAGCAGGTTGTGGATCCATCTATTTCTAACAATCAAGAAATAGACCCTCAGCTCTCTAGTGCTCCTTATCTAAGTGGGAAGGAGGTAAGTAGCTCTTGGAAAATATTTTTCTTGGCATGAAGTTAAAAATGAGTGTGATCTTCGATGCATGACACGTGCATCCCTGAAACCTGATTTGTATAGATTGTAGTAACTCACAAACTTTACATGGAGGCATTGACCTCATTAATTTAAAGCAGAAGAAAATGCTAAAGAGGGTTTTAATTTGAACGAAAAGAACTTTTTTAGGTTGGGGGTTGTGAGAAATCAACATTGTACCTGAGAAATTGTGAAATCTTTCAAAGGTAATTTAGGAGAGAAGTCAAAGCTTCAAGATATAATGAATGGTCTTATCAATACACAGGTTTATACCTTGGCTATAGTCTAGGTGTTTGTTGGGACTTCTTCTTGTACGCTTGGGGGGGTCACCTTGACCCTCTTTCTTTTCTTTAATAAAATTTTTAACTTACCAAATAAAAAATACACAGATTTATAACTTCTCGGATACAACAGATGGATCTACGGAGAGGGAAGGTTTGGTTGGAATGTTGAATGGGAATATATAAAGCTCCATTCGGCTAAGTCTTATTGTGAAACAAGACAATTCAACCCCAAAGGGGAAAATGCCTTGATAAATGGTTCTTCAAACGGATTTTCTACCAATCCTTGATAATTTTGTGACTAGGCACCAGCTTTGCAAACAAGCACAACATTTTGGAAAACAAACAAAAAACGTAGTAACTGTTTTGATCTACGAACCGTGGGAGCCATCAATGAATAATAAGGTCATTTGTAAATTGAGAAGGTGATAGGCTCCATAATCCCTTTGCAATCTAACAGTGACTAAATTTCAACCCTCTTATCATCCCCTTGAGTTGCGTGACATTTTTTTAGTAACCATTGGGACAAACCAACGGGAATAATAGAAATTGTATAGGGGCTAGCAAAAGAGTAACACTGTGCTTGAAACATGCTTATGACACCTACTAATAATCACACAACAATATGATAAACCAAACTGATGCAAGACCAATACTAAGACCATGGGCTAGTATAACATGAAAATAAGCCCAAATACTAATCCTAGACACTAAAATAGACTCTCCTAAATATAAAACTAAATAAAAACATGAAATATAATTACCCAATGGGAAGGGTCCATAAAATGGTGCTCGTCCATGAATTTCAAGTCCATACTCTGTCCATCCACAATGACTCTCTATGTCTCCTCCTATGGAACACTCTGAAGGGTATGCTCGTGATGTCCTTGTCACAAACCAAATACGAAAGCAATGTAGTTGGATTCTATTGGGCTTCCTACCATGCTCGCTCTCTCAACAAGTTTGGATCAATTCACTAAGCATACACACACAGCACCTAGGGAATCCCCCATTCTAATATACCAAATCTAGTACAGGCCATTATTATATATTATAAGCATGCAAAATAGAAAACCTACTATGATTACTCTTCTAGTTATACATAACTGTCTTGTCTCTGCTGTTTTATTCTCTGGGGATACAGGTTTTAGATTTTCATACGTGATTCCTTATTGCCCAATTTTACTACCATCAGATCAGATATGTTACCAAAACTCAGTCCACAGTGGTTTGAAGTAAATCCTAGAGATTAGATTTGAGTAGCTCGAGATCCTATGTTTAGTCTATCAAATGCAAGTATGCAACCACATGTCCGTTCACGGTCAAGAATTACCCAGATGATGGTTTGGTTTGAAAAGGAGGTTTGTTTAGTGTGGAAATTTCGATGACTTCCCTATCCTTTTTTTTATTTATATAAGTACCCTATCCTAGTATTCCAAAATGGCATATCAATATACTTATGAGATCAACTTTTTTACAAATGTTATGGGATTCTTCAACCACAAGGTTGTTTTGTAGTTCCAGCTGTTTTGGAAACTGTTGTTTCTGATGCATTTTATTATTTCCTGGCAATAGTTATTCTGTTTACTTGAAGTATGAAAATATTTAGTAAGGTCGGTCTATAATTTTGTTTGTGTGTGTGTGTGTGTGTGCAGGATGTAACAGTGATTTTTAGGAGGAGAGGAGGTGATGATCTTGTTCAGAGCCATTCCAAGTGGACAAACACTGTTCGTGCGGCACCAGATGTCATAAACATGACATTTACTCCTATTGTTTCTCTGCTGGATGGATTGACTGGAATAAAACATCTAACCCGTGCAATTGATTTATATCTAGAATGTAAGTTTTTATTTTGAATTTACTTTGTTTCTTATCTATAACGAATTGTGTTATAGTTTCTTTCTGCAGAATTTCAAATATTTCCTTCTAAGAAGAAATCAATCATTAATTTTGTTTCTGTGATCAAGGATAAACCACCTAATTATTCTACATCAACTTTAATTTCAAATTTCATTCTAGTCATCACTATTTACTATTACATAGAAAAGTATCAACTATTTCATGAAGTTATTGCATGCTACTACCCTGTTTGAAAATTAGCATATAACTTTCTGAATCATATTATTGGCATAATTCATACTTTTTCTGTCTGACAATCAACAAAAGTGTACAAAAAAGACATTTTTGAAATGACCATCCATAATATTTTGAAATTAAACAATAAATTTTATTGTTGAATAAATCCCCCTCGTTGTTTCCCTTGGTGCAAATGGGTTCAAGTGCGACACCAATACCCATATAGCTCATCGTGCATCTTCGTGAAGGTCAAACATCACATGTATAGTGATTGGCACTGTCAAGGCTGTTGAATATATCCAGAACTGAAAATTTTGCAACTTTGAACTCTCTTTATGTACTATGATTTTCTTTTCTCTATTTGAATTTACTTTATTCCAAAGATTTTGCCCTCAGCAGGAAAAAAAATGCTAGCAAATATGCCCTGAATAAACCATATTTTTCACTGCTTTAGTGAGTGGACCACTTCAGCTTAACTGACAGAATTATGTGTAATTTTCTTCCATTTCATAAAGATGCACACATGCTTATCCTTGCAAAGACCTTTGAAGAAATAGTTAGACTGCTCATAACATTTTTGCAAACTTGGGGGCCACAAACCAAATATTTTGCCTCCTTGAAAAATAGACTGTGGCCTGAAATGCCCCAGTCCAAGGATTTGGAAGTTTCTTCTCCCATTGAAGTGCTACATTGCTAGTTTTTCCAATTTCTGTGGTATGTTTTGGAATAAGTTGGAGGGACGGTCACCCTATCTTAAATATTCATACTAAGATTGATATTAGCGGGGATTCCCTTAGTAGAGATATTTAGTAGGGAGATTGGATGGTGTAATCTTCTCTTTATGGGAACAGCTGGAGGAATTATGATCATTTAAGATAATAAGTTCATTGTGGTTACTGCGACTCTATTTGGTGCATTTTTTGGGTCGATTCATTGTAATTTTGTTGATGTTCAGTCCCCCTGGGTTTTCAGTGGATTTTATAGGCCTATGTATGGTTTGCATAGGAATCAAATTTGGGACCAATAAGACTGTCGCTGGTCTTTGGGACTTCTTTCGGTGTATCGGCGGACTCTAACATAATCAGATTTTCTGAGTGAAGAAGGGTGATAGGAGGAATAATAAGAGTACAAGTCCTTCAGATATCCTTTATGAGTCCTTTATACTCCCCGGGGATCTGCTTATTGGGAAATGGCTTTGGAGGTTTAGTGTTGAAACTTCAAGAGTTAAGAGAAGGGTCATTTGGGGGAGTGGCTTTTATTGCAATATGTGGAGAGATGTAGTTAATGTTGGGACTCATTCCTCAAAGAAGACTTTCTGGTTCTTTTCACCCTTTCTTCTGGGAAAGAGAAACCTATCTGGGGGTTCATGATTTAGCGTAGTGAGGACATTGGTGACGAAGTAAGTAGTTGCGAATAATTCATGAGGAAAATTTGGAAAAAGATTTGCAAAAATCAAGGATAATATAAAAATGTATTTTTTTCAAAGCTTTGCGAATAACTCAAGATTAAATAGCTGACTGAAAGAGTCTCAACTTTTTCGAAAAATCGATGATTTTTGTCACTATGGTGAG
Source organism: Akebia trifoliata (assembly GCF_017979445.1). Taxonomy (NCBI): domain Eukaryota; kingdom Viridiplantae; phylum Streptophyta; class Magnoliopsida; order Ranunculales; family Lardizabalaceae; genus Akebia; species Akebia trifoliata. Next base: position 10,832,075 of record NC_141387.1, read on the forward strand.
GACTTGTCCTAGAACTTTGATTTCAGAAGAAATATTAATGGCTGGGGAAGAAGTGGGTCTGCAGATTGATATGTCTACTAAAAGAGCTTTTGTATAAGTCGTCATCAATTTTTTTTTTTTTTTTTTCAGATTTTAGGGGATTGCTTTTTTGGGTTTTGTTTTTAGACAAGTGTTTATTGTCAAAGGGGGAGAGTACTCTTTTTGCTATTTTTCTTTATTTCCCCTTGTAGTTGTAGGTACCCTGACCTCTTAGGTTCTATTACTTTTCTCTTGTTTTCAATAAAATCTCTGTACTTGATTTTTTTTTTTTAATGGGAAAAAAGTAAAAAGACCCTTAATTCACAATTTCATAATTCTTCCCTCAGACAAGCCACCTATAGAGGAGCTACAATATTTCTTGGAATTTCAAATTGCACGAGTTTGGGCGCCTGAACAAAGTAATCTTCCAGGCCATCAGAGAAAGGATCCCGTATGCCCATCCCTTCAATTCAGCTTGATGGGTTCCAAGCTTTTCGTCAGCCCAGATCAGGTAGTCCTCATGTTTTTATATTACTCCTTTATTGAAATGCAGTTCTTGGGATTAAAATTTAGAATCACTATTATGTTCTACAAGACAGAGAGGTTTTCTGGCTTTCAAGAATGATAAAGTTCTCACTTTTAAAGTTGGCCTTGTTACTGTTATAATGTGTAGGAAAATATTCCATGGAACCAACCCACAATTTTAGTTTTGCTTACATGGTTATATTTAAAGAGATCTGCCATTGGCACCCCAAGTTTTCTTATTTTACCTCAATTTCTTAAATTATTTATCACACCCAAATTAAAGATTAAAACACACTCTTCAGACATTACCAAGGTTTGGCTCAAAGTATAATCTCTCAATATTACAACACTTGTTCAAACAATTTCAGTATTTGTTTACAATTATGATTAGGCTCGTATAAAATGCTAAACCCAAAAACTAGAAATCTAGCAACAGAATAAAACGAGAGAGTTTCTATTGGCACCCCAACCTTTTACTTATTCTCAACCATTCCCTTATTTTCTTTATTTTTAATTGGGGTGTAATAAGTAAAAGTAGGGGTGCCAATAGCAGCTCTCGATTTAAATTGGGTACATTTTCTTGAATTTCTCTGTGAAAGTAGAGAAACAAATATATGAAATGAAATGATATGGGTTGCAGATAACAGTTGGACGAAAACCCGTCACCGGCCTCAGGCTTTGCCTCGAAGGATCCAAGCAAAACCGTCTCACTGTCCATTTGCAGCATCTAGCATCTCTTCCGAAGATTCTTGAACCTCACTGGGGCTCACACATTGCCATTGGTGCACCCAAATGGCAAGGTCCCGAAGAACAAGACAGCCGTTGGTTTGAGCCAATCAAATGGAAGAACTTCTCCAATGTAAGCACGGCACCCATAGAGCACACCGAAACTTCAATTGGCGATCTTTCTGGGGTTCACATTGTAACGGGAGCTCAGTTGGGTGTATGGGATTTCGGTGCCAAAAGTGTTCTACACCTCAAACTTCTCTTCTCCAAAGTACCCGGGTGTACGATAAGGAGATCGGTATGGGATCACAGCCCCTCAAATACATCTCAAACACAACGACCCAGCAGTTCAGATGATAAGAAGGCTGATAATTCAAGTCAAATTGGGAAGTTGGCAAAGATTGTTGATTTGGCGGAGATGTCAAAGGGCCCACAAGATATGCCTGGCCATTGGTTGGTCACGGGGGCAAAGCTGGGAGTGGACAAAGGGAAGATTGTGTTACGCGTTAAGTACTCCCTTCTCAACTATTGAGAGATCTGTTGTATTAAATTTCTACTTTGTTCCCTTTTATATTGCAGGTTTAAGCATTCTTTGCACAGGAATCAGATGTCTTTTGTCCTGTAAATACTTTTTTTTGCATTTGTTAATCTCATTATAAATTATGTGAGCGTTTATTTTTTTGGTTCATTTCTGTTGTTGGGAGGGGACAAGTTCTGTTTTTTGAGTGATAATTGATCGTTGTTCAAAATATATTCAGTAGTTCAACATTGAGATGTTGGGTTGGTTTTGAAAGAAATTTTGGACTGTTTCTGAAAAATCCCTGGTTGGTGTTCCCAACTTCAGCTACTTGGGAATTTCAAACTTCACCAAAAGTGTCATTTTCAATATGGATGACAATCTTAGATATAATTTTGATGGTGAATTCGCTTATGGCATTTGATATCAATTTCTATCTATTTTGATTTTCAGCTTTTTTGTTTTTATGCATAAGCAGGACGTGAACACGACCTCAAATTGCCTTGCAATATGTCAAAACCCCATGTCACCCAATTCGTTGCTACAAGTACTAACCATGAATAGGTACAAAGTAAACCAATTCGCAGTACGCTTTGTACTGGGTTTGTAAAATCTAGTGGTGCAACTTGGTTCGATTTGAGGTCAAATTAGAACTGAACCGACATAGGTCGGTTCCACTAAATAAGAATCAGAACCGAATCAAATTTCATTGGAACGAAACCAACCCAAATCGAACCAAAGTCGATTTGGTCTGGTTTGGCTCTATGGGTTGCCAATACTCTATAAATTGTAAGAAACATTTTTTAATGAAAAAATAAACATAAAATTTAATACAACAAAACACTAATCTTTTCATAAAAAGACAATAGTTTATCCATAAAAATCAATAATCTATGTCCTAACTCCTAAAATAATTCATAATAATTATTATATACATATATTTATTTATTGCATAAGGGATCGGTTTTCAGTTTGGTTCAGTTCTATACAAGTTTGATCTTAGAACTGAACCAAATTGATCGATTCTCCATTTTCGTAATCCAAAACTGAATTGCAATTTGTTCCAAACCGAAGTAAACCACCCTAAAGTTATTAGTTTGGTTCAGTTCTCGGTTTGAACTGGACCAAGTTGCACCCCTAGTATGAACCATGAATCCACAGAATTTTGATTAGGTTTGCCTTACCAAAGCATTAAGTCCAGAATACCCAACAAGTTGGTCTGGCAAACCAAATAATTTTTTAATTATTTTGGTGAACCAAATCCATTTGTTATATTTTTTCAGTCATATTTAAAATTTGGATTATTTCATTAATTTATTTTTATTTAACTTAGAATTTCTTAACATTATAATAGGAACCAAAAATATTTCATTTGTTGGGATTAGCAAAGTTACTAAATCAAGATGATCAGATCCACTTTAAGCTATTCCCACCCATATATCTGCTTTGAAAAATATGAAGAGGTTCAGCCACTTTGGCCAAACCCCTCAGTGGCTACCTCTTAGGTGGTTCGGCCACTTTGGCCGAACCCCTTTGTTGATCTCTCTAGGACGTTCGGCCACCATGGAAAATTGCTAGGAGGCTCGGCTCCTTTGGCCGACCCCCTATCAATTTTCAAGTTTGACCCCCCCAATCCCCCCGACGCTCCTTAAGGTTTGACTTCCATGGCCAACCCACCTATTGGTTTCATTATAGGTCCAACCCTCTACTCTAATTCTTCTCCATCATAGTAAGACCAATCCACATGGTAACAAAAGAAGAATATTGTACAGGCGAAAAGATAATACATAAGACTACTCGATAGCATAAGTAGATACGATGCCTAAAAGAGTTAAACTTGCATATTGTATAATTTAATTGAGTCAACTTGAAAAATTGAATTGTCGCTGAGTTAGAGCAATTACGCATGTAAGGTCACTTCTCATGTAGGTTACAAGAACCATGTAGAGTGGGTTTTCATTATCATCAAAACATCATGGACTTTAATTATAATAAATGTTAGACAAGATAGGTGAGTGATTACAACTGAGTCTGCTACCCCCATTAAAGAACCTACTTTATAAATGAGGAGGATTCTCTCACTCAAACTCTAAGCCCAAGTCACACAAAATTCTCTGGCTCTTATTCTCTTTCCTTTGATCTGCAATTTTCATCAAGTACTAACTTTGATTGTCGGAATCTCTTTGACCACCACACCAATGTCTTTTCAAGTGAAGATTGACAAAGAAAACAATCTAGAAAAGAAAAGCACTTCGGCTAAAACAAGCAGAGCATTCATTTATTGCAACGCAGAATTCAAGGACCAAGGACTCAAGTGCTACACAGATCGAGGGAGGGATAAAAAAAAATCTCCTGCAATTATAATTGTACTTATAAGTTGTATACTTGAATTATATATGCACAAGCGTTCCAAGCTTACGAACCAATCTAAGAATCCAAAGCAAACCAAGAACAAATTATCTCTACCTACTCCTATGAACCAAATTCATTTTAGAGGTTGCGAACCGCGAATCCAAATCCAAATTGACAAACCAAGTAAGATAGGTCAAATCAACTAAGCTATGGGTCTAAGTATAATCACCAAGTCAGAATATAGGTTTAAAACGGCAAGGGAAAACTTCGGGAAAGGCAAAAAAAAATGGGATAAAAACGATAATAAAATGTGGGGAAAAAAAAACTCTTGCAAACATAATTATACATTTTATGATTTAAAAAAAGTGTAACCATCAATGTATTTTTGGAACAAAACGATATAATATAGAAAAAATTTAAAAATCATAACATAAAGACATTATTATAAAATCCACATTAGATAACATTTATGAACTAAATCTCAAACAACCATAAGGCCATAAATATTAATTATAGGCCTATAAAAAAAAAAGTTTATTATTATTATGTTTTCTTTTAAAATATATATATATATGGGGACGGTTCAGCAGCCCTAAAGTTTGCCAAGTTTTGTGCCAAACATTTTTCAAAATATGGGTTAGAAGCTTTGGAATGAGCTGATTTTTTGTGAGGATGATCTCTATGATGAGGAGATCATCCTCACCAAAAATCAGCCTAATCCAAAACTTCTAACCCCATCAAAAGTGATTTACAAAAATTGGACGGTCCACGATTCTTCAACTTGTAAACTAGGGTTAGAAGTTTCAAAATGAGCTGATTTTTTGTAAGGATGATCTCTTCACCGTAGAGATCATCCTCACAAAAAATCAGCCTATTCCAAAACTTCTAACCCCATCAAAAGTGATTTACAAAAAATATTTGTTACAAAACTTGGCAAACTTTAGGGCTGCCGAACCGTTCCTATATATATATAGGGTCCCGTTCGGCACCCTAAGTTTTACCACACACTTTAACAAACGCGTTTTGTCCTACATGGGTTAGAAGTTTCGGAATGAGCTGATTTTTGGTGAGGATGATCTCTATGGTGAGGAGATCATTCTCACTAAAAATCAGCTCATTCCAAAATTTCTAACCCCATCAAAAATGATTTACAAAAAATGGACGGTCCACGATTTTTCAACTTGTAAACATAGGGTTAAACATTTTGGAATGGGCTGATTTTTGGGGAGGATGATCTTCTAATCATAGAGATCATCCTCACCAAAAATCAGCCCATTCCAAAACTTCTAACCCATGTAGGACAAAAAACGTTTGTTAAAGTGTGTGGTAAAACTTAGGGTGCTGAACATTTCCCATATATATATATATATATATATGTTTAAAATGTAAAGACATCTTTTTGAAAAAGTTGAGTTTTTGTTTCATTGTTTAAATCATTAGAGATGTAAGACGAGTTTTAAACAAGACTATAACAAAAAAAAAAAAAAGGGAGTGTTCTTTCCCTAGCACAGTTGCTTCTCTATTTTGAAGTTGGTAGTTCATAAAATTTACTTGTGGTTTTGGTAAGAAATTTATGATATATGAGCTATTTGAGATTTGTTAGGAGATTTAAAAAAATAGTAGACGGGATGCTTGAAGGGTCTGTTTGTGGTATCATCATTTTCCATTTTACTATGTATTTTCTCTTGGTGCAAGTTTTATAAGGAATTCATTTTTAGGTGAGGGGCCTGTTAATCCCAAGTTGGTTAAACACAAGATCCCATTTAAAAACAAAATTCTCAAAGAACACAAGTTTAAATTTATTAAAAAATTTGTACCGTACAAATTAGAATCCTATTCTTTTAATGTAACGTTTTGAGTTTATAGCCTCTCGGCAATATAATCAATCTCGGCGATAACCTCCCAAGCTTGCACCAAGAGAAAATGCATTGGAAGGACCAGAACATATGGCATAGAAGTAATTTTTACATACCAAATGTAAACTGCACAAGCTTACCATTCTTGTTTCAGGTGAACATTTCACCTTCCTTAATTTTACAGCATCAATGAAAATCTCTCTAATTTAGTGGTTTGTGCCCTCATGTTACAATGTTGTCTCCAATCTTAAATCTTTAGCCCTTGGACACGTTCATTCATAACCTATAAAAAACAGTTTGTCCATCCATTGCACGCTTCGATTATAAACAATTGCAATTTTAAATCCCAGACGAGCTTAACCGGATTGATGGACAACCCTGGTATGGGTTATGTAAAAGATGAGTTGAACCTGGATTAAAATCTCTCAACCCGACCTTAAATCGGGCTGAGCTCGGGTTGAGAGTTCGGGAACCCGAACCAAATGCTATATACTGCTAGTTATATATTTTTCTTTATTTCTTCTTCCATATATTTTTAGTAACTAATTATCTTAGTTATGTTTTTGTTAGAAATTATGTTGACATTAAGAACTAAGGAGTGCAATTAAGTATCATAAAGGTTTTTAATTTTTAAATTTTGCTTTTTAGCTCCATTTTAAAATTGTGTCTTGTAAATAATTCAATATCATTAATGTCTGGTTTTGGTTTGGTCTGGTTTGTCTAAATCTTCTTTCAATGATGGATTTAGAAGTTGTTTGCGATTTTATTTAACAGTGATTTATTTTCTAATGTTGTATTCTTGTTTAATATATAAAATGTATTCGTAGATCAATATGAAATTATGGTTGTTCAATGAGCCCAATCCCGTGAAACCCACCACCCAAAACTACCTAATTCGGGCTAACCTGAGCTCACCCAAATTTTAGAAGCTAAAGCCGGGTTGAGCTTTGGGTGAATGAGCTCAGGTTAAGTTGAGATCGGATTGAGAGCTCTGCTACTTGGGTTGAGCCAGGGTTTACCCTCTAACCCACCCACGATGCAGCCCTAGTTCTAAGCATAGAGCAGCTGATGTGCGAGATACAAGATGCAATTCAAGCTCTTAACAAATGGGTCCAAAAATGATTGGTGAAGCAATTTATTTGATCTCGTTCTTTGTTTCACCAGTTTTCCTATTTGGGTGATTGATTTGTTGTGCGCTTAAGCCCTGGCGATCAGACCTTAACGAGTAGTATAAGACCGTTAGGCCTGGATCAACCTGATTTTTTTGCTTCTTCTTATCAGTTCAAGTTATGCTCCAACGGTGTAGAAAGCGAAGCAACGAAAACCTAGTCAAAATGACCTAGAATTCAGAAAACAGAATTGAAATCACCTGAACTTTCAAAGTTTAATTATATATCTGAACATGGCCAAAAAAAAAAAAAGTTGAAGTGAGTTAAATTATCAATAAATTAAAAAAAATATATAAACATACTGGCATTATTGGCTGGTCTTGGTTCCGAAAGCAATGAAATTTACACCGATATCATCAGATAGTGCCCATTTTCCTGACAAAGGGTTGTACACAAATCCAGCAATCTCTTGGACCTGAACAGAAACATTCACACAACAAACAAGCTTTAATAAATAAATAAAATGACCGATAAAAGAGACTTCATTTACAACACCAGAAAAAATTCAGAATAATACATGTAAGGTATCATATATAATAGGGATAATAAGAGATTATGTATCGGAAATTACAGATATAGACGCTCTATGCATGATCAGGACTAGCTCTTCCGGAGTAAGAAAACTCGACCACTGATGTGTACCTTTTGGGAGCTGCAAGAACAATATATTAGTTGGGAACACAACTGGGGAAAACTTGAGATAAATTTGCTTGAGTGAAGGAAAAAAAAAATGTTAAAAGATAGCACAAGATAATTGTTGCAGGTCTTAGAAAGAGGTCGAACATATCTGACATCAACTTGAAAGGAAATTTGAGCAAAAGCTTATGCCTCTCATGCTTAACCCAATATTTGAAGATTCAAGATCCCTCTACCACATTTTCATTTCACCACAATACAATTTTAGTTGTCTGTTGATTTTTACCCTAAACACTTGATATGGACGCATACACATTTGGGTTGTATCTATATATCATTAAAATGAGGACTATGGGTATATGGCAATCTAACGGTTCTGATTGTGTCCAAGTAGACAACACGTGATCCAACGGACCCAATCATCATCAATCAGATACCAATCATGATCCAACAACTCATTCATTCCCAATCAGGCACTAACTTGATCCAACGCATCCGATCATTCCTGATTGGGTACGGACTTCATCCAACGTATCTGATCGTTCCCGATCGGATACCAATGAGATTATGTGATGCAAATCGCACCCGATCCATCAAATGTGATAGATCACCACAATCGTTGGATGTCTTTAAATATTAAAAACTTTAAGGCTTCCCAATTCCTTGCGACGATAAGCACATGCGAAGTGCGCGCCACAAAACGCCCTTTTGCACGACACTCGTGAGCGGAGAACCACCTCGAAGCGTCAAATCAAACCTTTAAAAGTAATTCATTTAAGACAAATGTCCTTAGTTACTTCCTCTTATTAGTTTTCCCCCATTCTTACTTGTAAGTGATGTGAAATAAAACCATTTCCATAGAAATTCTCGTTCTTTCAACTAAAGAAAACCAAAACCCAAAAATCGATTTTATATTTTGAAAAATTCCAACAAATCCCCACTATTTTCAAACTATAAATAATATTTGAAATATATATATTATCAAAAGTAGCTACTAGACAGAAGTAGCTGCCTACTTACCCAAATTAGGGATCAAGCTTTTGTAGTTCTTACAACTAAAGAACGATTAATCAATTACATCATATTACAAAACGGCATCACCATAGACATCAGCACATAGATGAGAGGTATCTTTTGAATTTGGCCATTCACTTAGTGTAAAAAATCAAAGCTAGACCATCTAAACTCCCCTTTTTTTATACAATATGTGATAAGGGTCATAATGGAATTGAATCCTCGAATAAACCGACGATAGAATGTAGCTAGACCATGGAAACTACAAACATTGTGTATATTCAATGGCTTGGGCCAACTAACTATGGCACTAACCTTTCCAGGATCTGCCGACATCCCTTCAAAAGAAACTATGAAACCTAAAAAGATAACTTGATTGGACATGAGTAAACACTTTTTTTCGATTTGCAAATAATTTCTTTTTTCTAAGCTCACAAACTATCCTCAAGTGGTTTAGGTGTTGTTTTTTGGATTTACTATAAATCAAGATACCGTCGAAGTAAACTACCAAGAACTTGCCCATGAAAGGCCTCAACACGTGTCATTATTCTCATAAAAGTACTTGGGGCATTGGTTAACCCAAAAGGCATGACTAACTACTCATAAAGACCATCCTTCGTTTTAAAGGCGGCCTTCCATTCATCCCCAGGACAAATGAAGATCTGGTGGTTACCACTTTTAAGATCTATCTTTGAAAAGATTGTGGCACCTGTCATCATATCCAACATATCATCTAGTCTTGGTATAACAAACCAATATTTTATTAATTGCTCTATTATCCACACATACACCAAGATTCATCTTTCTTTGGTATAAAGAGAGCAGGCACACCCCAAGGACTCATACTTTCCCTCGCAAATTCCTTTTGTAAGAGTCCACAGATTTTCTTCCTCAACTCTGCATGTTCAATATTAGTCCAATAGAGTTTGACATGGCCCACTAATTTCATCTTGGCAAACTTCGCTCTATGACCTTTAGATATCTCATGCCACTCAAAAATGTGGTCCATTTCTGATAACCAAACAAGAAAGGACATTGGATCAAGTCATCCATCAAAGTTTGGAGCCTCAATATTGAAGCTATGCAAAACTCTTTCATCAGGGTCATAATGATTTCGAACCTCAACATGCTATGGTGGAGGTAATCTACATTGTCCTCTGACTCGACCTAAAAATTTACCTTTACCTTGACCTCCATACAGGGCTCAACTGAAATATATCTATAAAGAACACCTGTAGCGGGGGTGATAGGTTTCTGCCAATTTTAACTTATCAAGCCACTTAAAAATTAACCAAGTAATTACAACATACAAACACTCAATTTCCAGAAATCATTAACAATAGTAGAATTTAGAGAAATTCAAACCACACAAGAGACACAGATTTATAGTAGTTCGGTGACCTCGGTCCCTACTCCACTCTCAGAAAGCTCAATAACTTGAGCTAGTGTATTTCTATTCAATGCTTTAGGATTACAACTGCTTACGCAGAAAGACGACCATGGCAACGCAACACTATGCCGAGACTTCACAAAGAGAAATCTTTGTAAAATAAATTGAAAAATAGAACAACCCTCACTCTTTCTCCAACTTAGAATATTACTAAGAAAATGATCACAGAAGAAAGAAGGATTGAAGAACTCAAGAGCTTTTACTCATATCTAATTGTGTTTTTGTTTGATGAACTTCTCTAATAGACCTCTCCTATTTATAGAAGAGAAAGGAGAATAGGGTTTGAAAGAAAAAACCTAACAACCAAGGATAGACTCTTGAAGGAATCATTAATTTCGAAAATACCCAAAAACCAAGCCTTCCTAAAAAAATCGTTTGAAACAGAATGAGAAAAGGTCGCATGACTGAAATTTTAGCGCTCGATCGATTGAGCGAGCAAACTCAATAGCTCTGAGACTTTCAGGTTCGATCGACCGAACAGTCCCAATCGCCCCAGTGAGTAATAAAAATAGGTTCACAAGTTTCGGGTTTGGTCGACCAAATTGACTCGATCGCCCGAGTGAGTAGAAATGAAGGCACTTAACTTTCAGGTTCGATCGACCGACTAAGTTTAGTCGCCCGAGTGACAAAATTGGAGAAGTCTACGAATTTTGGATTCGATCGACCGACCAGGAATACATACACACAAACCTTTTTTCTTAATTTCATTTTCGACGTGTGTCAATCTCAATTTGGTCCTTCATTCTTCTTGTTACCTTCGTTGACCTTGATCTTCAATGAATTTGACTTTGATGTGCTTTCTTCAAGATAGAAACTTCACAACACGATCTTTTATAGTGATCGATTACATTTAAAAAGATTTACAAGGAAATCAATTACAAGAAACAATACAACTCATGGAAGAGAACAAATACTCCTACAAGTGCCATCCAAGGTATCAGGGTTGTTTTGTAAGGCAGACTCCAAAGTTGTCAAGCGAACATTGATCTCAATGGTATTTTGAGCCACAAGGAGTCTGAAAGGATTGCTAATGCTTAGGTAAGCTCAGCGAGATCCATCTTTAGGTGGTCACCCTTAACACTACGAGTGGACATATGTGCCACCTAAGACTAGATGTTGTTCTAAACTTAATGCAATGCAAATAAATAATTTTTATGAATCCTATTCAAGATGTGTGAGGATAAAACCCTAAGCTAAACTTATGAACTCTAATACCAAATATGATGCAGGACTATGAAACTAACTAAAATAATGGTTCTGAGATTACGACAAAAAAGACAATGACTATTATAAGCTACCGGATTCTATCACAACGAAATAATATATATATATAAAATAAATAGCTAATAAATAATTCTAGATAATGTTTGAAGTCCCGCCGGTCTGAATTTAAAATGTTAAATTGATAGATCTTATGGAAGGTAAAACTTTCAACTATCCTAGGGTATTAATCTAACAATATTAAGAAGATATAAAAAATTAGGGTTCTTAAGGTTAGATATAAGACTAGAATAAGGTTTGATTAATAAAAATAAGATTTTAAGATGGTCTAAGTTTGTTGTAAATTATTGGACAGCAAGTAAGGATGATTTTGGGTTGATTTAGACCAATTCGGTTAGGGTTTTGGGACTGTTTTGGACTGTGCAACAACATGATAATTTTGAGAAAGGATTTGGTAGGTTCTATTATGCATAGCATCTCTAAAAGAAGTTGGTAAGGGTTGGCCTAGGGTTTAGAAACAAAAAAAATCACATACAAATATGAAAATAAGATGAAAAAAGAAGAAAATTAGACTATACCTGCAAACCAAGAAAATGAAAGATATTGATGATTCTTACTCACCAAGATGAATGTCCCAACATTCAAGACAGGAAAGCCAGAAATTCTGTAAATTGTATTAAAAATGCTCCATAAAATAACATAAACATGTTCTTAAATCGTAAAACAAAACTCAAAAGAGAAAAAAAAAACCTAAGCTATCCTTGAGTGAAAGATAAATTACAAAAATTCTCTAATATTCGTAACTTTCTCTCTTAAAATTTCAAACCTTAAAAACTTAAATAAAAGATAAACTAAAATTACTAAACTACCCCTAAGCATCTATACTAAGACCATGGGCCAATAAAACATAAAAATAAATCCAAAATATTTAAATAAAATAAAAAAAATCAAAAACAAAAAATTAAATAAATCATAAGTATTCTAACACTACGGTCACGTCTTGGTCATTCTAATTCAGCCAACATGTCCTCTTCGATCCAAATGCAACCCACATGCACTCTCCAATGTGGAGTCTTCAAAATGGGGTCTTCAAGTCCTTTCCGTAGCTATTAGGGGTGCACACAGTTAATGTTGTCAAATGCGATATCCAAGCATATTTTCGCATATGCCATACTCGCATATGTGAAAATATGTTATTTGCTCAGTATGCGATGGCATAATGTCCAACAATCAGAAATATGACTGTTGGACACAATTTTTTTGGTTTTTTTGTTTTAAACTCTACTTTTTCCTATAAATACCCCCTCCTACCTCTCCCCCCCCCCCCCCCCCCCGCCAAATTCTTCTACTACAACATATTATCTACTCTCTAATACTCTCTAGTCTCTAGTCTCTATCACCATCTCTAAGATTCAAGATCAAGCCTTGAATTGATTCAAGAATCAAGAATCAAGACTCTCAACTCTCATATTCAACTCCCAAAGCCAAGATCAAGATTCAAAGCAATCAATCAATATTTCATCATTCAAAATCAAGCATTCAAGCTTCAAGCCTTCAACTCAAGCATTGAAGAATCAAGATCAAGACTCAAGATTCAAGAAACAAGAATACAATACAAGAAGTCATGACTCAAGATCAAGATTCAATACATTATCATTCATCAAGCAGTCAAAGCAATCAATAATTCAATATCATCATCTTCTCAACTCTCAACTCTCAAGTCAACTCACCATCATCTTTATTTTTCATTCCAAAATCAAATCTCATCTTCCCAATCTCAACTCTACTCTTGACTTGAGGTATTTATATATATATTTTTAATTGTATTAATTTGTTATTGTTACTTTGTTATTTGTTAGTTTATTAACTTGTTGTAAGTTAGAAGTTAGATTAGAAATAGAATTTAAAACATACTTTGACTCACATTTTGATTACCTAGAACTTTGAACTTTGAACTTTGAAGTTAGAACTTAGAAGTTTTAAATTAGAACAAAGTCACACTCACATTTACACATTAGAATTTAGAAGAACATTGCATATTTACATCACACAATACCACCATCATGTCTTCCTCGTCGGCCCACTCTTCCCAAAGGCCAAAGTCTAATGACCCCGATTGGAAATACAGGCATTATCTTAGTGCAAACGAAAAAAGTTAAGTTGTGTGTGAGTTATGCGACTACATAAGCCAAGGTGGCATTGCACATCACAAACATCTAGTGCATATGTCAGGATCAAATGCAAGGACATGTGACAATGTTACACCCGAGATCCGAAGAGAGATCATAGAATACATGGATAAGAGTTCTAGGAAAAAACAAGTTGATGCAATGAACTTAGAAAGTTACATTGAAGGTAGTAGGACTGATGAGAACGACGATGACATCGTCACATATGATAGTCCTACGTCGACTGGACATAGTCGACCACCGGCTCCTCCCCCACTAAGAGCTACTAAAAGAGCTCGAGCATGTGGTCCACTTGATAAGTTGTGTAGACCACATCCAGAGGATGTGGCGATCAAAAAGCAAAGGGTAAAGGTCATGTTCAAACAACCATAGAACGCAGTACTAAAGATAGGAAAACTACCATTTAGTACATAGCTAAATGGTTATATCAAGCCGATATTGCTTTCAACACTATTAAACTAAAAAGCTTCAAAGTAATGGTGGAAACGATTGGTCAATTTGGAACTGACCTCAAACCACCTTCTTACCATGAAATACGAGTCATGTCTAAGAAAGGAGGTAGAGTTTACCCAATGTTTAATTATTGAATATAAAAAATCTTAGAAAACCTATAATAAAGAAAAAGAAGAAAATTAGACTATACCTGCAAATCAAGAAGAAAATGAAAGATATTGATGATCCTTACTCACCAAGATGAATGCCCCAACATTCAAGACAGGAAAACCAGAAATTATGTAAATTGTATTCAAAAAGCTCCATAAAATAACATGAAGTTGTTCTTAAATATTAAAACAAAACCTCAAAGAGGAAAAAACCTAAGCTACCCTTAAGTGAAAGATAAATTACAAAAATTCTCTAATATTCATAACTTCTCTCTCCTAAAATTTCAAACCTTAAAAAACTTAAACAAAAGACAAACTAAAATTACTAAACTACCTCAAAGCATCTATACTAAGACCATAGGCCAATAAGACATGAAAATAAATCCAAGAATCTTAAAATAAAATAAAAAAGTTAAAAACAGAAAATTAAATAAATCTTAAGTATTATAACACTATGGTCACACGTAGGTCATTTTAATTCAACCAACAAGTCCTCTTCGATCCAAATGCAACTCACATGCACTATCCAATGTAGTGTCTTCAAAATGGGGTCTTCAAGTCTTTTCCGTAGCTATTGGGGGTGCACACAGTTCAGTTTGGTTAAGGTTGGGGGCAGTATTAGAACCGAAGGCGAACTTGGTCAATTCAACAAATCATGAATCAAAACCAAGCTGAATACACCCTAGAACTGAACCAACCCAAATCGAACCTATTTCGATTCGATTTGGTTCTCGAGTCATCAACTCTGCTCCGTCAACACCTAAAACCCACCATGCTCACCAACTAAGCTTAAGACCTTCAGAAAACATCATCTTCCATTTTATTTCATTCAAAATCATTAAAAAAATTATTGTAAGTTAAAACATATCCACAGGCCTGTGCAGGGAAAAAAAAGAGCAAGATGGGGTTAGTTAAATGAGCTTGCAACAGTTGTATGGTAATCAACACTTCAATAGATGAGATCCCCTTAGGAATTTTTACAAACAGTTGGTACACATTAGTCTGAAGGAAAAACTCCAAGTCAATATTCATAAATAGAATAGCATGCCAAAAAATCTCATTGCAACTAATGTATTCAAGTAAACCAAACATCATTCCAAATCAAAAGTAACCAAATAGATTGGGAGAGGATTGATCCAAAGAAAACTAAGAGAACTAAAAATGTTATTTTTCTAATCTCTAACTGAATCAGATAAGCTTAACAGTTAATGTTCTTGAATTAAAACCCCTAAAAAATAAAGATACATAAAGAAGGAGAAAGTACTGAGTGAGATGGAGAAGAGGGAGAGTTGTCTTGAGTTAGGGTTCCTTTGATCTGTGTTAAAAGACGATCATAGAATCGAGAGAAAGGGTTCCTTTGTGTTCAAAGAAGATTTTGAAGCCGAGAGAAAGGGTTCCTTTGTATTTGAAGACGATTGCAAATCCGAGAGAGAAATGGAGAGTTTGAGAGAGTAGGGTTTTTGAGAGAAGAAAGTGAGATGAAAATTGCGATGAGGGTTTCGTGGGTGGCTATGTCGATATAATCTCTGAAACTTTAAAAGAAACGCCTGCTTTAGATCTTGGGCTGATATAATATTTATTATAATATAATGAAATTTGGTTCGGTAATCGACTTGATTCGGTTCTAGGACACCCTTGAACCGAGAACCAAATCAATTGATTTTTCAATTATTCAATCCAGAATTGAACTGAAAGTTAATAAAACCGAACCAAACCAATCCGAACTGCCTTGCTTCGGTTCGATTCTTGGTTTGGTCCAATCCAATGTGCATCCCTAGGAGCTATCACCAATCCACAAGGAAGCTTGTGATCTCCTCCTCCTATGGTAATATTTAGAGGGTGATCTGATGTCCCCATCAGAAACTCATGGCATAATCCATCAACTTACAATTCCTTACAAGCCATAACAAAATGGAATTGCAAGAAAAAAAAAACATAACCTAAATTGAAATTATAAATTCTATGATAATTAGTTCAAGTTTATCTTTTTTATTAATGGGTGAAGCAATTTTGGCTGCTTGTTATATTGTAAATAAAATTCCTATAAAGAAACAAAATGCTACTCCTTAAGAACTCTAGTTTAAAAGGACGCCTAACTTAAATCGTCTCAAAGTGTGTGAGCATCTTGCATATGTAAGAAAACCCAACCCTAAGAGACCAAAGTTGGGAGTTAGAACCTATAAATGTGTTCATAGGTTATTCAAATTCGATTTTTGGTTTTTTGATTTTGGTTCTTTTAAGTTGAAAAAATTGAGAATTTCTATGAAAATGGTTTAGTCTCACATCGCTCACAAATAGGAATGTGGGAAAACTAGTAAGAGGGAGTAACTAAGGACATGTGTCTTAAATAGATTACCTTTAAAGGATTGATTCAGCACACCACCCGCGCACATGCACAAGCATTGTGGGAAAGGGAGATTGGGCATTTTGTAGGGCACATCGATTGCTTTGTGCCGCACTTTGCACTTCACATGTACACATTGTCACGAAGAGGTAGGGAGCTTTAAAGTTTTCGATATTTAAAGACATCCAACAATTGTGGTTGATCTGTCACGTCTGATTGATCGGGTGCGATTTGCACCAAACAATCACATTGGCATCTGACTAGGAACAATTGGATACATTGGATCAAGTCAATACCCAATTAGGAACGATTGGATGCGTTGGATGAAGTTAGTACCCAATCAGGAACAAATGGGTGTTGGATCTTTATTGGTATCCAATCGAGGACGATCCGATCCGTTGGATCACGTGGTGTCTGATCGAACGTGACTAGAACCATTTAATCTTGCAGATTCATCGAACAGGTGTTGATGATAAGACACGAGACGCATACCTTTGATGGGATGCGACGTAGATTGTTAGATGTAAGATCAGACACGATCCAATGGCTCTTGAACCAAGAGGCATGGGTTATGACTCTCGATCAAAAGACACAAAATTAGTTATAAATAACCAACCAAAAATCAAATTGACACACTGAAAAATCATGTAATTCGTTGATTCTGACCTTAAGAGTTTGGCATCATCGGTTCTTTAATATTTTTGAGTATTCTAGGTTGAATTTGGATCATACATAATCCGATTCAACAAATCTAATTGTAGGCTTCATTGCATCCTAATGGCGATTTTTCTTTAGACCCGTTGTGTACTCAAGCTTCAATCCAGAAGAGGAGAATAATTATCTAAAAGAGATCAATTCTTAGTCAAGCCTTGAAGTCATAGCGATCTCGTTCAATTTCCTTCATCAAATTTCTTCTAGTTTCCATACACATTTTCCAACAAATGGAAACAAATCCATATCACTTTCCAATGCCATTGAAAGAGATGTCACCCTGGAAACAAATAGAAGAAGATATGCTATAAAGAAGGTAAAACAAACATACCCAATGGAGGAGGTACTCAGCGGCTACAATTGCAGTAGCAAATGATCTCATAGTGCGGTTAATCGTAGATATCAAAGTGGCTCCATTGGAAACAGTTAATGTTGCCAAGGACTTGCAGAACTCGGCAGGATATGCTACGTGTTCAATCACCTGCACTATAAATTTTCAGTTCTCAAATAAATTATGAAGTGTAAAGTTTTCTTCTTCCTGATTTAATGCCGATTGATATGTCCAAAAACTGAAATTAGCAAGGTGTGATATTACCTTTTATTGTAAGAGAGAACATTCAGCAAAAATAAATTAAACTTTAGAAGTTTAATAAAGCAAGTGCATAGATTTCCAAATGAAATAACCAGGTTTATAGTCGAGTTCCTTTCTAGGAAGAAATAAAAAACATATATGCATGTGGTCCTGCTACCCATTGAAAATGAATAACATTGAACATGGCTGTTCAATATAAAAGGTCTAAAATGTCCCAAAACTAAATCAGGTAGCTGTACTCTATTTTATACAGTTAACCTTAATAATGGAGTCTGGTATAGAATTCTTGGGAGAATAATCCACCTGAGTTTTCAGGCCATTCCTCCCTCTCTAAGTTCTATTTTCCACCAAACCAATCTGAGTCCTCCATATAAAAAGAAGGTATACAAGTGTTTGATCCAAAAAAGGAAAAATAGTAGTAGTAGTAGTAGTAGTAGTCATAGTATTATCCTTTCTTACCCTTATTAATAGCATACCTCAAGAGCAATCACCACATCAAACTCCCTCTGTTCTTCAACCAACTTTTCTGTCAACATAATTGCATTCATATAAGCTTTCAAATACTGATTTCTAGATCTTTAGCTTGTGATAAGTTTAAGATGAAGAAACATCACATAGAACCAGACAATTTTTTATTTTTAACAATAAGCAAATGAGGTTACTAATTAGTAAGCGAAGGTTGGTTTTGAATCCAGATTGTAGTATCAACACTCACAGATTTTAAACAACTAAGCAAGTAGGCACCTTCACAGAACCAGAAAAATATTGTAAAACACAGATCAATCAAGTATTATTAGATGACTGTACCCAGTTTAGTTGAGCTCCTGAGGTGGAGAGATTTCTCATTGAATTTTCTCGATGAACAAAGACAGGGAAAAAGGAAGTGGATTTAAAAAATCTGCATACATACATGCAGTAAATGAAAGTATGGAGTTCCCTAACTGCTTGTTTTATGCTCTTCAGACTCGTACTGGCACCAGTTAATTTTATGTGTTTGGTGAACCATAAACTCTAGTTGATTGGGTGATCTCCATAAGTCTTAGCTAGGTACACTGATGTGCAACCAAACTATGAGAATCCATATGTAGAACATTAAGATGAGTTAGAAACAAAAAATATTAAGCTATTATATGTACTAAGTTTTTTATGGTTAAGCTAAACTTTTCACAGTCAACCACTCATGTTTTGCAACATCATGGCCTTGCAAGGGAGCCACCGGTCAACATCCAGTTAGGCTTCTGAACCATGTTGGTAGAGAAGTTATCACACATTGCCTTGAGAATAGTTGCACAAAATAACATATCACAAGAATGTTAATTTGAAACGAAAAAGAGTCTTTAGTAAAAGCAATCGAGAGTCTAAATAACAAGATTAAGAAACTGTATAAGGTAAAGAAACTAATCCAGTTAGTACCAGCAGTAGTGAAACGATATTCAATTGATGAAGTAACTGGATCCAAATCCTGCACAAGTTAAGGAAAAAAATGCATATTAAAATGTGACATTACATTCCCCGTGAAAAAAAAAACATGGTTTTACTGATACTAAAAGTTACTGAAGAAGCTGTCATATGACTGATTAATGAGATGCAACCAAAAATCCATTTGAGAACAAAACAACCATGGAAACAAAAGTGGTAACTTTATCACCAATGTAGCCTTACTCCTAAAAAGTGAACTGTTATTTCAAAATTCAATCTAATACATAACTAATAACTAAGGTTACCTAATGTGAAAAGGTAAGATTAAAGGAAGAGGGGAAGAAAAAAAAAAAAAGAGAGATCATATGTTGCGTAAAACGACTCCTGCGTTTCTCTTCTTTATAATGAAGTACACTATTGATGACAATATTACCCTAGAAAAGAGAGAAAGATATAATAAAGCCTAATAAAGGTAAAAAAGACTATTATACCTAAACAACATTGCCCCCTCAAGTTGATGCATATATATCAACCAGGCCCAACTTACCCAAGAACTCATGTAATTTTTTATTTTCTTTTTGATAGATAGAAGAAAAATTACCCAAAAGCAAGAAAAACAAAGAACAAAAACAACAATAACAATGAGAAAAAAGTAGGGAGCTACAATGTTACAAACGTTCTCCCACGAGACCAAAAAGTCCTCCAAAACTCATTACCGCTGACACCTTTTGTAAGAATGTTTGTGACTTGCGAATGTCTTCATAGAAATGGAATATACATTGCTCCTGACATAATCTTCCCCCGAATGATGTGATGATCTACTTCAACGTGTTTTGTCTATCATGCCAGACTAGGTTATGACCAATACTTATTGCCAGACTAGGTTTTGATATCACAATATAAAGTCATAGGCCCAACTGTAGGAAAACCAAGTTCTCGAAAAAGAATCTACAACCATAAAATTTCATACAGTCTGAACCATGGATCTAAACTCTACCCATACACTTGAATGAGCTACAACATGTCGCTTGCTTCTCCATGTCACAAGGTACCAACATAAAAGTACACGAGTTCTTAAACAGAGATGACTAATAGGATGATGAAAAATTGAGCTTAGCTGTAAAGTTTCAAAAAAATTTCTAATGTTTTTTACAGCTCCAAAACAGAATTTAAAAGCCCATCGTTCAATTGTAGGGTTGAACAAATTGGACATGGGTGACCTACTTTTTCACTTTTTTACTAAATTAGAAAGATGCACTTCAATAAATTCTGAATGTGGCAATTTGCATCACAATACAAACCAAGACTTACCGATACACTCCAAATCTTTCCTTTGTTCTGCATTAAATATGTTGTTTCATTATGGTCACTGCAAATACCAAGTCATCTCAGCTGAAACACTCCAAGAAGACATTGTATTTTGAACCATATCAGGACATGTCGACATGTGTATTCCATTTGGTCCCACAGAAAAAAAGCACTAGAAGTGTCATGTTTGTTGTTACATTTTTTTTTTTTTTTTTTGATCGGTTGTGTTACATATTATTTAGTTACTATATTACCTAAAATTCTGTATTACAGTTGTTCACCTTTAGTATCACATAATGCTTTATCGTATTTCTCTCGTACATGTGATTTAATCAGAAGTGAAGCTAGATCGATTACCCTCATGCCATTGACTCGCAGAGAAAACTTTGTTGTCGATTGAATAATAATTAATCATTTCACATGAATAGAACAAATTGTCCCTTCTTAAAGACATTTTGAAATCAACAAAAAGAAGAGCTTCGAAAAAGAAGAATCTCTTCCTTCTTAATTAGGGAATCTAGTCCAATGGACACCACGCATACAAATGCATTGTGCGTGTCAATAGAGATTAGTAGAATATAATTTTTTTCCATTAAGAAAGAGATGAACATACAGCATGAAGGCGTGCAATCTTGATATTTTTCTCAACGGCATCAATGCCCGTAACAGTGGCTCCCATTCGAGCTAGCGGCTGCAACAGCAAAAGAAAATACAGTAAGACGTCTACTAGAGATTGGAAATTGTTGAAGAAACAAAAAAATGTTTCTTTTGTCCCATGCAGGAGCTTAGAAAATAAAGGGTAGATATATTCAAGATAATTATGTATGTACAAATCATAGACTAGCGCAAACAATGACATAACTAGAACTTGGTATTAAAATAAATGAAAAAAAAAAAAAATGAAGAACTAAATGCTTGAACATAGAATTTTTGCATCATCATGATCTTATTAAAATAATTCGATTTATCAACAACAACAACAACAACAAAGCTGTATTCAAGGTGTAAAATATTGTATCGATTGAATGTTTTGGTTAATTGAAAAACCAATACAGTAGGGTGATACATTTGATACAAATCGATACATTCCCAAAACATTCAATCTTTCGAGGTCAATGTTTTGTATCGGTCTTGGACAATATCCATACGTATTGACCAATACATTCCGATATTTTAAACCTTAGCCACATCTCAAAGATTTGGGATCAGATTGATTTATCATCATTTGAGTAAAGTTATAGAACAAAGTGATCAGTGTGACGATGATCTACTCTATTCTTCCTCTACATTTTTGTTCTATTTCTTCTATTTTCTTATGCTTTTCTTAGATGTCCAGTCAACGCACTGTGAGAACTGTGGATCCATTGCCTAAAAATATACAAGACCACTGCCAACAGAGTGTTTATGCAGAAAAGAACAGAACAATATCATTTGCAATACTGATGATAGAAATACTTAGGCAATAGTTCAGTCATATGACGCCAGCAATGGAAACCGCCAAATTTAATTCCCATTATGATGACTTTAATGTCAAATTTATATATATATATATATATATATATAATATATATATATATATATATATATATATATATATAGGGTGCCGTTCGGAGGCCCTAAAGAGGGCCAAACATTTTTTCAATAAATGTATGGGTTAGAGGTTTCGAGATGGGCTGATTTTTTGTGAGGATGATCTCTATGATGAGGAGATCATCCTCACCAAAAATCAGCCTATTCTGAAACTTCTAACCCCATAAAAAATGATTTACAAAAAATGGATGACGCTCCACAATTCTTCAACTTGTACCCATTCCGAAACTTCTAACCCCTGTTTTGAAAAATGTTTGGCACAATGTTTGGCTCTCTTTAGGGCCTCTAAATGTTTCCCATATATATTATATTATAAAACACAATTGTAGGGCCCGCCCATGCTACAGTTTTGTAAAAGACAAATGTCCCCTCAGCTACAGTTTTGTATGAGAATAAACCTTCATCCAAGCATTTTACATGGGGCCCACTCATTTGTCACAAGGTTTATACTCACGCAAAACTGTAGCTCCATGCGTCCCATACTCTTTTAACTCAAAATTTCATTTTTCCGCCCTTTCCTCATTCCATTCTCCGGCCCTGTCCTCCCCCCACCCCACCCCACCCCACCCCTCTCTTTCTCTTTCACACATACACACACGTGCACAGAAACCCTCTTCTTCGTCTCACCCCTTCACCTCTTTCCTTCCCTGGAAGTTTGATTCCCTGGCTCAAGCACAATTTAATTTCAAGAAAACAGAGAGTTGCCATCGCCATCCTTAAAATATTGGCTACATCTTGCAATTATAGTTACGTAAAACAGTGTGAATGCATAACCCTTGGCCTGCAGGTATTCCTCTCTCTCTCTCTCTCTCTCTCTCTCTTTCTTTTCATTTTTTTACTCTATTGCACTCTATTGTGTTGTACTTTCCCAAGAAGGGGATGAAGCTGCAGCTATTTCCATTTGAGGTACATTTTTTTTCTCACTCCATTGGCAGATTGTGGGGCTTAATATGATTTTTTTTTTCTTGGATCAGGGAGAATCATCAAAGCATCTGAAGTACATTTTTAGATCGAGTATTTTTGACATATTGGTAGACTAACAAGTATTGATTTCGTTGCGGTTATGTAGTTTTCTTTTTCACAATTGAAATTGATTCTCATTCCCTAATTTTGGTTCGGGTATGGTTCTTCTTCGTGGGGTAATCATGGGTATCGACAATCACTGTACATTCCTCAAAACCAAAATTATGCACCTCAGTACAACTATGCACCACTCCATAATTATGCACCTCCATTGCAAAACTATGGTCCTCAGGCAAGTGGACCAGAACAGAAGTTGGAGAGAAGGTATTCAAGGATAACCGATAATTACAATTCCTTGGAACAGGTAAGAGTTTATCCTTGATTTTTATATTTGTAACCTTGAGACCTCAAATTGACTATTTTTTTTGTTAAATTTATCTATAGGAAAAAAGAATACAACCTCCAAAAGAAAAAAAGGTAAAAAACATATATTATAAATAGTTTATGGACCTTTCTTGGTAAAACAATAATTGTGTTATTTTCATTGAGTTGTTTTCGTGTTAGGATGTTCCATTGGTTGTTACAAACTGATAAAAGCTGTTGGTTATTTGGAATTATATTTGTAGATCTTAAGTGTTCTTGGCAGATGGTGGGGCTCAATTAGCTTTTTTTTTTAACCTACAAATAGTTTAAATATAAATGGTTAAATGTTTCTTTTTTGTTCGCATGTAAATAGTTTACAATTTACTAATGGAGAGTTCAGGTTTTGTCTTTGAGTTAGCAATCTAACTATCTCCTCTCTTACATCTTTGATCTTCAATCTAGAAACCTGCAACAACAATGTTGATTCTCTTCAAATGGATTGAGCTTTTGGATCATCCGAAGTGATGATCACACTAAGCCCTTTTTCTGATTCTATAAGAGAGTAGGTGATCTTTATCCAAATGTTACTATTTCAGATAGTGATAAGGACATGGTAAAGCTGAGATCCACGGGCTCTAAAAGTCAATAAATTTATAGTGCCAGCTATCACCGTAAAACAAAAAAGATCGCACTGAGCCAAGTGACAAGGACATGTTGTATATTTATATCGGTTTTTATAATTTTATTTCTATTTGAGTCATGTTATAAGATTCAGTAACTGGTGTTCATTAGATTAAAAAAAGATTATCAGTGACTATGCATACTGGAGTATGCCCTTTTTTACAAAGGAGTTTATGTTTGTGATTCAAATCTAGTGTTTTCCATGTTTTTAATGGGTTTGCAATTCTTGCAAATGGTATAGTTAGATCTTATTCATGCTCATTCTATGTAAAATATTTCTTACCTACTCTAACACATGGCGTGGTATGCAATTCTTGCAAATGGGGTAGTTAAATGTTAGTTATGCTCATGTCTATGTAAAATAAACACATAGCAGAGTGATATTGATCTCCATTTCCACACCCAATATGGTTGTATATGTTGTTCTATAATGACTTATTAGGCTTCTTTCTATCCTGTTGAACACATGGCGATCTACACCTTCAGAATATAACACTTCAGTAAAAAATAGTTAATGGCACAGAACCCATAACTGTTTTTGGTAAACTGTTTTTAGAAAGAGAACCCATCATTAGTTAATGCCCGTCATTGATCCACAACCTTCAACATGAATTGATGGTTTAAAAGGATAACAAAGTTTAAACATTGCTCATAACTAACTTTAATTTATTTAAATGATACAAGGAAAGAAATGATTACTGGATTTGTCTTGAAATAAAGTTGCTCTAAACTCCTAGGAAGTCCTTCATACAACATTTTAGAACTGGATACTCTGCAACAAATTATAAGCATTGTAGCATTTCATGTAATACCCCAGATTTTAGTCACGTATCTCGGGGAAATTCGTAGGTCAACCAATAGGAAAAAATTTCTTGAGTTGGAATTTGATAAATTCAATTATACCATTAGATTCGCAACAAAAAATTAATCGAAATAGACTATAAGATCTCAAAAATCGGAGTTTGGGACAAAGACTTACTAAAAATACGAGAACAATTATATTAATGACCAACTTAAAGACAAATTTACAAATTTTATTCTCTTAGCACGTACTCTCCTCTTCTAAATAAAACCCTAGCGTCCACAAAACCTTCCGATTAGACTTTTCTGCACTTGGAGGATTCATTGGATTTCAGCGAAGGAGAGAACAACGACCACCTCGTCACAAGCTTCGAGAGGAACCGGAGAGCCAAATCCTTCGATCACCATCCTAGGGAGAAGATTTCAACTCAACTCAATCTTTCACTTTCCTTCTTAAGTTTTAGCATCGATCTATGGTAGGGAACTTTTGGACCTTTCTAATAGTCGTAATTTTCTTTGCATCTAAATTTTTATCGAAAATCTAAATATTTTTCTATGTAAAATAGGTAAAAATGATCCCTTTATTGAAATCCATGATTAGCATAATTGATTTAATGTATTATTCGTTGCTCCATGATGAATATCTCTTTTTCGTATTCTTTTTTAGATTTTTTATTGAAGAAAAATCTAGTTTTGAAGTCAAAACCGCAAGGGTATGAAAAAAAATGGTAGAACTGTAGAGAGTTCAGTCAGTAACACCGAACAGAACAATCGGTTCCACCAACTGCCACCAAATGAGTTTTTTCGGTGCCACCGAAAAACCCAATCGGTGCCATCGACAGAAAATCCTTCTACCACCGAAAAGTTGAAACTTTTTACACATAAATATTTTCGGATTTCAACCAAATTTAATTATTTTCTTCTAAATATCATTATAAAAGGATTCCAACATTTAAAATTGTTTAAAACTTCGTTTTTAAATTGTTCAAGGTTTTTTTTTTTTCCATTTTAACTTGAAAGATCGAAATTTTCGAAAAACAGACTTGTGAATTATTTAAACTTGAGGGATCGCATGTTACGTGTAATGCCCTATGGACGAGAGTATAGACTTTCATTGTTTGCGTGTGGTGACTAGTGGATACATGGGTGTTAAATTTACTTTCTGTTATCGCGAGGCAATGAATTGCATATTTGTTTATGATTCTATTATCGCGAGATGATGTGTACGATTTTATTTTTACGCATTGGGTCGTTGCATGATAGCAACCCAGATGTTCATTCCACACACTTGTTTGTTTTATTTTCTTTTTATTTTCAAAATAAAAGAATACCTATAGTAGTTTTTTTGGGATCCGTTAAAAGAGTGTGAAAACCTGAAAGGGTGGTTTGTCATATTACGTCCAGAGTGACAAGCTATCCTAGGATGAAGGGTAGTGATATTAAATTCTTATGTAGTATGGGATGCATAAAGGATTAATATCATAACTGAGATCCGAGAGTTTCCTCTCTATTTTTACAAGTGAACTATATAATGAAAAGGAAACTATGAAAAGTTGATATAAGACATCTACAATTCTAAATAGTTTCCTAATTCTATTAGGATTTGTTTTTATTTTCTAATTCTATTAGGATTTCTATTTTTTAGTTACTTTAGTAGTACTATTATCTGTTAGTTTCTATTTTTGTTTAAATTCGTTTTTATTATTTAGACTATAATTAGAAGTGCTTAGAAGTGTCCGATTTGATTTCTAATAGGATTAGAAAGTTAGTATTATATTATTGATAGATTATGAATGTTAATTTTTAGTATTTTAGTAGGATTATAAGTTATTATGATGAAGTTATCTATATAAGAGTCTCCAAATCCGAAAATTAAAATAATTAATCAATTCAATTATCTTTTCTCTCTCAATTATTTTATAACTTTATGCTTTATTTTCTTTCAAACTATTGCTTATTTATCAATTGAATCTATTGATTTTGAGTGTTCCATTGAACACAACCTATCAAATATATTGATTCACACGCTTCTGCTACGTCAAAAGTGTAGAGATGTCTTAGGGAATATGTTCGCCTGATAGGCTTAGATGAAAAGAACGAGTCAATGATCATTAATAGTCTAGAGTAGTCGAACGTATTGACACTTCGTGAAAGGATCTGTACCTTATGGTCACAGTCAACAGTCATCCTAGTCCAAATAAATGGTCACTCTAGTGTAGTAAGTGTAGTGATCGGCCACAAAATCAAAAACTAACGATGGTATTCCACATCGGTGAAGTTTGAAACATATTCGAATCCTAACTGGGAGGTATTCAGTTATGCTTTTCAACGTTTTTAACGGACACACTACCACAGATTGTATCTAAACTTACATATTTAGTTTATCTGTTCATGTTGGAATTTTATTTGAAACTGTTTATATTTGTTCTAACTATATTTCAATATGTTTCTACTTGTTTTACTTCTCTTTAATTGGAAAACTTGAATATGTTTCCAAACGTATTAGAATGTTTTCCCCATATTAGGAGACTGTTAGTTTGGGATAGTATTTTCCTGCTGGGTAACTCCCTCGTTACTTACCCTATCCGTTCAGTTGCAGATCCTTTCCCCATTGAGGAACATTTAGAAAAAACTACAAAGGAGTACCAATTTGTAGGTCACATTGATGATCAGAGTCCACTTCTAGGCAAGAAGTGGAATTACTTTTACTAGTCCTATTATCGGTTAGATGTTAGGATTTCATGTTTTCAGTTTTATTTGGGTTTGTTTGAGTAGGATTTGATGTTAATGTGAGGTTTCGCCATCTTTGTTTATTGGTAGATTTTCTTTGAGTTCTAGTTTACATTTCAGACTTGTTAAACTTTTTGCTGCAATATTATTATTTATCACCATACTTCTCTATTTATGTTATTATCATTGTGGGAGTGTTGTTTTAGTACATTGGGTTCTGACATATAATCAGGGAGATTCATGTTAGAATTTGGGGGTGCCACATTTCATACTCGCATTTGTATTCTATCCGCTTCACCATTAGGAGTTGCAAATAAAAGAAATTGGGCCATGCCTAATTAACTACTGAAGGTAAACAAATTATCCAATTCTATTAACAAAGATTGTTGTTTGTGTTTTACCCCGTTATCCAATTCTATTTACTTTACACTGTTATCCCATAGAAACAAGGGATGAAAAAGACTATTGTCCATGTTTTCCAAGAGGGTTGTTTTCTATGTAAATCAGGCACACGATTTTGTATAAGGTTGGTTTGCTCCAAACCGTCCTATCAATTATTATTGCTTTTTTAATGAAAAATGGGTATCTTCTTTCATTAAATTTTTATTAGTACAATAGTGCTTCTACCCTGATTCGCTTGCTCTATTTATTTTTTATGGGCCTGTTAAATAGGTATCTTTTTTCTCTTTTTTATTTTTTGTTTTTTAGTACAATAGTGTTGCTACCTGAATTGTTTGCTCTATTTATTTTTTATGGGTCAGTTAATTGAGATTGGGAAGTAGTCTTGGAAATGGTTTTGGATTTTTCAATTTTTAGACCATTTACAATATGATTCCTGCAAATGTTTTTGGGTTTTGCAATTTGCAAATGGTTTCTTCTTTTAATGATGTGTGTATTAATGGGTTTGCAATTTTATTAGGTAGTTTTCCAAGTTTCTAATGATTTTCTATTTTCTAATACATGTTTATTATACTTCTTTTTGCCTTGGCCAATGTATTTACTTCTTAGCATACTCTCAATCAAAAGCTTTCTAACATGTAAGCAACACATACACGCGCGAATCACCCGT
Source organism: Akebia trifoliata (assembly GCF_017979445.1). Taxonomy (NCBI): domain Eukaryota; kingdom Viridiplantae; phylum Streptophyta; class Magnoliopsida; order Ranunculales; family Lardizabalaceae; genus Akebia; species Akebia trifoliata. The sequence goes on from NC_141387.1 coordinate 10,860,921, forward strand.
GCCATGGGCACAGGCATTCACTAATGTATATAGGGGAGAGCTCGGCAGACAATCTTAAGGGGACAACGTTGGGAGACAAAATTTGTCCTATATGGCTTAAAAGTTTCGGATTGGGCTGATTTTTTTTAGGATGATTTCTATGGTGAGGAGATCATCCTCACAAAAAATCAGCCCAATCTGAAACTTCTAACCCCATCAAAAGTAGTTTACAAAGTTGAAGAATTGTGGACCATCGATTTTTATCGCTAATTTGTAAATCACTTTTGATAGGGTTAGAAGTTTCAGATTGGGCTAATTTTTTGTGAGGATGATCTCCTCGCCACAGAGATCATCCTCACAAAAAAATCAGCCCGATCTGAAACTTTTAAGCCATATAGGACAAATTTTGTCTCCCAACGTTGTCCCCCTAAGATTATGTGCCAAACACTACCCAATATATATATATATATATATATTGTCATAAAAAATTCCCAGTATAACGAGGTGATAGAATCTAGGAAGGGATCCTAGAAAGGGTAATAATAGTTAAGCATTTGAGTGTGGTTGTTGCCATCACAACACATAGATTTGGAGCCTCTTATCTTAAGCAGTAAATGAAAACCTTTCAAATGTGAAACAGCTTGACTTGTCAAAGAGAGCCGAAGACAAGATAGTGTATTAAACCTCAGAAGGCTAGCTGAGGATGATAATACCTCTGAGAGAATGCCACCTCCACAACCAATGTCTACAATTTTCAGTCCTTCAAAAGGCCTAGCACAATACGGATCTTTCCTGAAACAAGGAAAACTGATAAACATCCCAAGCATATCAAAGAATAAACTGCATGTGTCACATTGTACATGATGGGAAACCGGCATGCCAAATCAAATTACAAAATATTCTAACAAATCCTGATATGCAATTAACAACTGATAAATAGATGGAAGTGAAAATATGTTAGCATTTCAAATAATTTTAATAAAAGATTTCTAGTCTTTCTAAAATCTAGGTATTTTGAATGTCTTGCACTTATCAATAAACAAATAAAATCAGTCAGATCTTCCCGACGCAGCTTTACTTATTAAAAATCATGTACATGATGTTAACATAATCTACCTGAAATGTCTACAAAGAGTGGAGCGAATGAAAGAAAGCCTTGTAGGATTCATCGAATGTAATGGTTTGAATGGCCCTTCAGAGTCCCACCTGCTTATCAAATGAGAATAAGAACATTTTACACACTAAGCACATCATATTAGTAATAATGTTCTATGCAACTCATAACAAAAACTTTTTGACAACATTGTAATGAACAATTGTAAACAGTCAAACAATGACATTTGGTCAGCCACATCTAGAATTTACACACTTAAAATGCTAAAAATATTAATGAAACACATAGATCTACCTTGCACAATAAATATATATATGAAACCTGAAGCCAAGCAAAGAAAATAAGTATAGGAGAAAAAAGAACAGTAATGAAGGGACATTATATTGACATCAGAACCATGTTGTGAAAATGTCATGGGCTGACATGAGAATCTACAAATCAAGTCAAGATGTCAAGATTCATGTAGGGACTTCCCAGCAACCCAAATCTTGGAGGTAAAATCAGTTGAACCAGAAAATTCATTAAGCCATCTCAACAATGAATAAAAACTAAACTCTAAGCCTGATTAATTTTCCATTTCCCAACTGAGTCTTTAGCATTAAGGATGTGGAAGCCCGGGCATGCAATGTAACACCTATCCAACCTTAACTTCTCCATACATTCCACTAATACCCAAATTTACACTTCTTCTTTTTAGATGGCGTAGGGCATCCCCATCCTCTTTGGAAGTAGGACTAGTCCTTATGGATACGCCCAGCTACAACAAACTTGCATATCAGATATAATCGTGGGGGTTCAATCTCACATCACTAGGGTGCAATCCTTCAAAAAAAATGTTATAGGATGAGCTCTTATAAAGCAATAATGAAAGAAAATAAAATTGGAGTCCGTAAAGACCTGGTCTCTAACATCCCAAGCGTTCAATGAAGTGGAGGGTTTGTGGGCCAGCTGCCCTAGCATGTGTCCCACTAGGAGATTGTCCTAACCAAATTAATGTATTTTTTGTAGGAAGAATTTGTCTCTGGTCTAACTAATGAATATTACAATAAAAATAATCCTACCAATCTAAAACAGTTCCTTTTGTTTCTCATTCATGTTCTTTCCTCTAGGTTTTCTTACTAGTTCCACATCCTCCAAAAAATGTGGGTTTTGCAAGAAGAAGAGCCATTCAATCCTAGGAGGCATTTATCTCCTTTAGGACATCGCGTTCAACATAAGCCTCGTCAATCACCATATCCAATAATTTTGTACTTTTTTGTTTGGAACTCCCGCTCGTGGTTTGGTTTAATTCATATAGGATGAATCTGTTAGTCCGAGTTTATTGCTACTTCCAACATGAGCATCAAAATCTTATTCAGTAAGTACCATTTTTTCCTAAATTATAAAACAAATACAGTTTCAATGCTTCCAAATTAAACCCAAAAAAAAAAACAAGCAAGATAATGCCTCTACGCCAATAAACTATTAGAACAATAAAAGAACCTAATTTCAACACGACAAAGAATCGCACCACCAAAATTGAAGTATTTTACTGCTAATTATCTCTAATAATAATAGAGATTGATAAATCAATGCTTAAAAAAAAAATTACAGATTTTCAAAGCAAATATAATCGAAAAGATCCCAAAAAACAAAACAAAACTGAATTGTGATCAGCTCTATCTCTTGCAATCGAACAAACAAAAATAAGAAAAATAAAAATCTGACCAGGTTTCAGCAATGGCGGAGAACTTGACGAGTTCGAGCTCATTCAAAGACGAAGAAATGGGAGTCCTTTCGACGGCTCTATCGGTTTTTGGAGGTGTTGGTGGAACAGAAGAGGGATCGATAGAAGGTGGTTGAGGAACATCTGTGTAGGATCTTGTTTGAAGGATTTGAGAACCTCTGAAGATCCAAATTTGTCGAGGAAATTTTCGATCAGGGTTTAGAAATCGCGAGAGCTTAAATGATTTTGAAGCCATTTGGGTGTATTTTGGGATTTAGAAATCGGAATTCAAAAGAAGGTGATCGTGAATTTGGAACGATTTCTTTCTCTCTTACATTTGTGAAGTATAAGATAAGACTACTCTTACTAACTTAGTAAGATTTGAATCTTACTAGGGTCACACCCTTATATTATTTGATAATTAGAACAAATCCAATCTACGTTGCAACATTATTACTTCTCTTTCCTCAAAGGACTTCTATTAGAGATCGATACAGGTTTCCTAAGTTAGTAAATCAGTAGATATTATGAATGGTCTCTCTCTCTCTCTCTGATTTTGTTTATTTTACTTGTAATTTCTCAAAATTTATGATTTAGAAGATAAAAATAAATCTATCATCGAATGAATTTTCTTTGATCTCAATTTTTTTCTTGAATTCGTGTTTGGCATCTTTTTTTTATTTTTTTATGGCTTGTTGTGCATAGAAGAAGGTTTTCCTGCAAAGATTTATTTGAGTTTCAACTATTTTGAAAAATCTGATTTGAACACAAGGTCTGATTCACTTTTTTTGTTCATTGAAACTTAAAATGATTTCCAATTTTGTTTGAAGTATGCTTGTTTCTAGAGTTTGTTTGATGTTGAATTTGTGAATTTTTGTATTTTGTTTTTTTTTTTTTTTTAGATATGTAATCTTTTTAATTTTTTATACTAGTTGAAAATTTTATTTGATCAAATATTTTTATTTTTTATTTTTTATGTATTAAAAATTAACTCGTGGAACACTACTGTTGATTAATGTTTTTCAAATTCCTATAGAAATTCAAATCATATTGGACTATATGATTCATTAAAAAAATAACTGGATTTACAAGTTTGATGGGGTGATTTACCAAAATATGTATTGAAATTTGAAAAATTACCAAAACAACACATTGTTCAATTTAATTCTGAAATCAATAATTTAGAGAACTGTTATTGGCACCCAATTTTTTTTATTATACTCTAATTTCTTAAATTATTTATCACACCCCAATTAAAGATTAAAATACGTTCTTCAATATTATAGATTTGGCTGAAATTATAACTTCAACCATAGAACACATTAGGACATGTTCAAATACTTTGAGCCAAACCTTTGTAATGTTTGGAGAGTGTTTTTTAATCTTTAATTGAGGTGATATCAAATTGTACTAAGAAATTGTGGATATTGAGGTGTAATACATAAAAGTTGGGGTGTTGGCGCAGCTCTCAAATTTTATCCTCTACACTATGTTTTTGACCCTGCAAGGTGAGGTCAACAACCCTTAGTAAGACTCAAATCCTACTAAATTGGTAAGATTAGTTTTACTTCACAAAAAGTAAAAAATAATGTTGCAAAGTATATTGGATTTGTTTTAATTATCAAATAATCCAAATGTGTGAAAAATATATCTATGATAGAGGGACTCTACAACAAAATCCTCCAAGTGTCGTGCTAGAATGACCTCAGCGAGAACACACGGGAGACATCCTGATGTGGCGGCTTGCACATATCCGTAAATGCATTTTATATGTATCTCAAGGAGATAAATCTACGGACATGCACGCACCACCAAGTCAAGATGTCTCCCGTGTGTTCTCCACTGAGGTCACTCCAACATTAATCATCCTCCAATAATGAGGCATGGTCTCTATGCCCCTGCGTCAACAAAAACGCACTCGTGAATTTGGGATGACGTTGGCATTAGAGCTCATGGAAGTATTTTCTTGTATCACTCCCTGAAAAATCTTCCTATTTCGTGAGGAACCCCTTTGAGTTTCATTATCTTGGATTGGCCTTCCCTTTAACTAACTTGATGGTAGAACTCACAATGAGCCGGGCTTTGGCCCATCTAGACCATCCCTTTATGGACTGGATTTGGGTAATGAATTAAGTCCATTAAGTTATCAGGCCGGGCTAAGCTTGCATCATATTCTACGCCTGTCGAGCATGTGAAATCACATAACAAAACCCGATTAAATCTGGACCATTCAAATTCGGGCCCAAACCTAGCCCATCGACAGCCCTACTGGCTGGTCCACCGAACACCTCACAAATCAATGTAAATTCAGCAAAATTAGACTTATTTTGGAGGGCAATGTAACATTGTAATGTGCTTCAAGGTATTTTTCTTGTGATATGTAGGGATGCAAACTGGTCGGGCTTCTCAAATAACAAAAGCCCAAGACTAGGCGTGGTGCTATTCAAGCTTTGGCATCGGGCCTAGTCGTACTTTTTTTCAAATGTTGATTTTCATCCCAAATAATTATTTTTCTAATAATTTTATTATTATAAAGGGAAGGATGAAATAGAACTGTTGGGGCGGCCAACAGTCATTTTTTTTCAAACAAAACCAATAGAAACGGATCGGATAAAGGCAACATGTCACGAGACATGCTTTGGGTTGGGTTTCGGGCTAAAATAAATGATCGGGTTTCAATCTGGGCCGAACCAATAGATTAAAATATTTAATCCTAGAGGTTCAAGAGCTTGTTTGAAATCACAAATTTTCTAAGAAAAAAACAAGGGATTTTCCTAAAGTTTTAAGATGTGGGTATTTAGGTCATTTTCTATTAGTCTTCTAATGTAGATTGATGCCAAGAAAACACAATGGATTTCTCAATTATTCAGCAAAATTTGGTGGGCTAAGTCTAAATCACCTTTCATTCTTTCTCCCTTCCATGTTTGACTAAAACACCCCTATAAAAATATGACCACCATATAGGGATATACAATAGATCCGAAATCCAAAACTTGAACCAAAACCGATTTCCACTTGAACCGGATCAAAATCGAGTTGGTTCGGTTCAATTTTATCCCCCTAAAACCAGACCCAAAAAAATCCAAAATTTCAAAAGTAGGTGGCCTCCTAATTTACCCACCATTAAACGAGCCAGGCTTGGGTTACAATTTGCAGCCCAAATATCATTGCATCACATATGTACGGACCGGCCCGGCCCATTAGCAACCCAACTTCTTTTTAAAAAGCCCATTGTTTATGATGATTGATAGCTAGAGAAGCCCTGCAAACCCTGATGACTTTGGTTTGATTCCTTCCCATCCCATCTAACTTTTGCTTGCTTTATCATCTATCAAATCTTATTGAAAATGTTTGTCAGCTTAGCTGGTAGTAAGGTCTTGTGACCATCAATGGAATCTTCCACGTATTTCCCATTATATTGTACTTGTTTGGCACTGTTTTTTAAAATTATTTTGCTATTTGGAGTTGTTCTCTATGCCTCACACCCCCTCTGTGGGCCCAATCTACACCATTTCTCGAAGAAGACATTCACCATCAGATTAATCTCCTTGGACCCACTCATTCAACAAATAATTGGACCAACTTTTGTTGAGTTTGAACCATTGATTTGACAATTTCTTGAAGTAATCAAATCAAGGGTTAGTAAATCACCAATCAAATTGTTTTTTGGTCGGCTAAAACAAAACAAAAAAAAAGTGCGACATTTAGGGGGGCACAATAAGACATCAATCTTTCTTGTCATTGGGGGCATCAAATTCTCTCCCAAAAATAGTTCCATATTGTTGTGGGCCACACCACCTTTCTTGACTCATTCAAAGTCACAGCATAGCACAGCTCAGGGTTCAGTGTATTTGATAAAATTTTGATTTGGTAATTTGTCCATGAGAATATATAGAGAGATGCTTTTGATGAGGATATAAATACCTATTTTGATTATTCAAATTTGTTAATCTAATCCAATTGGGGTGTTTGGAGAATTTGATTAATTGAAAAAAAAAATTAAAATTAAAATAATCATCTGATGTAACGACGCCTCCAAGATACAACAACTGAATATAATCAATTATCTTCCTCATGTTTTTCTGCTTCAAATAAGTTAAGGGGATAAAAACTCGCATTGTGTTTTTTTTTTTTTCTAGAGATTCTAATGGCACGCCAAGTTTTACTTATAACACACCATTCCTTTTTATATTAAATAGATATTTATATGTAGGTAGTATGTCATTAGAAATTCTCTTGTTTTTTTGAAAAAATTAAAAAGGAATATTTGAAAAAAGAAATCACTATTTAATTTAGAGTTTTTGTTGTATTAAGTAAAATTATGCATGACACATTATTTTTATTGTTAAAAAAATAAAATTATTTTATCTTTTAAGATAAAAGAATAAGGATTTTATTCTTATTGTTTAATTGTATTCTTATAAATAAGTTTTTGAGATTGTGATGTTGCAAAAATGTCATTGAATAATGATAAATAAATAAATAAATCCTTGATTTTTGTATTTAAAAATAATAGAAAAATGTTTTCTTAAAAATATTTAAGAAAGATAAGTCGGGAATTGCTATTAAAGGAGGTTGGTACGCTATTAATTAAAATAACAATAAACAATTACTTGTTAAAAAAAGAAGTGAGACACAAATGTCACCCACATTTTCTCTCATTTATCGAGCAACTACTAGAGAGCACCAACATCTTCTTTAAGGTTAAGAAAGGTAAAAAATGGAAAAATAATAATAATAAAATTGAAAAGGTATTATCAAGAAAGGAGGAGAAGAGGAACGACAATAAAGTGAGTTAAAGGGATAAAAGAGGATACTAAAGTTAAAGAGATATTATATGTGTGTGTAAGTTAGGTTTAGGAGCCAACACATTTGTCCTATGTGGCTTAAAAGTTTTAGATTGAGTTGGTCTTTTGTAATGATGATCACTATGGTGAGGAGATCATCCTCACCAAAAATCAATTGAATCTCAAATTTCTAAGTCCATCAAAAGTGGTTTACAAAATTTCGATAAAAAATTGATGGTTCACAATTCTAAATCATTTTTTATGGACATAAAAGTTTTAGATTCAGTTAATTTTTTTGTGAGGATGTTCTCCTCACCATAAAGATTATCCTCACCAAAATTCAGCTTAATTTGAAAATTTTAAGCCACACAGGACAAATGTGTTGGCTCATTAATGCCACCCTATACACACACATACGTTGTTGACCAATAGAAATCATGAGAGAAAGAAAAGAAAGATGCACAAACAAATAAGGCTAACTTGAGATGCGTCACAACAAATATATATATATATATATATATGGAAAGCGTTCGAAGGCCCTAAAGAGAGCCAAACATTATGCCAAAGAAGTTTCAGAATGGACTGATTTTTTGTGAGGACAGTCCCAATGATGAGGAGATCATTCTCGCTAAAAATCAGCTCATTTTTAAACTTCTAAACCTAATTTACAAGTTGAAAAATCGTGGACTGTTCGATTTTTGTAAACCACTATATACCTATATATATATATATATATATATATATATATAGGGTCCCGTTCAGCACCCTAAGCTTTACCACACACTTTAACAAACGTGTTTTGTCTTACATGGGTTAGAAGTTTTGGAATGGGCTGATTTTTGGTGAGGATGATCTCTATGGTGAGGAGATCATCCTCACCAAAAATCAGCTCATTCCGAAACTTCTAACCCCATCAAAAATGTTTTACAAAAAATGGACGGTCCACGATTTTTCAACGTGTAAACATGGGGCTAAACATTTCAGAATGGGCTGATTTTTGGGGAGGATGATCTTCTAATCATAGAGATCATCCTCACCAAAAATCAGCCCATTCCAAAACTTCTAACTCATGTACGACAAAAAACGTTTGTTAAAGTGTGTGGTAAAACTTAGGGTGTTGAACATTTCCCTATATATATATGGATCCCGTTCAATGGCTAATTTTTTGGCAAAACATTTTTGGAATGGGCTGATTTTTGGTGATGATGATTTCTACGGTGAGGAGATCATCATCACCAAAAATCAGCCCATTCCAAAACTTCTAACCCCATCAAAAATAGTTTACAAAAAATGGACGGTCCACGATTTTTCAACTTGTAAACATGGGGCTCAACATTTCGGAATGGGCTGATTTTTGGGGAGGATGATCTTCTAATCATAGAGATCATCCTCACCAAAAATCAGCCCATTCTAAAACTTTTAACCCATGTAGGACAAAAAACGTTTGTTAAAGTGTGTGGTAAAACTTAGGGTGCTGAACATTTCCCATATATATATATATATATATATATATATATATATATAGGGTCAGGTTCAAAGGTCATATGAGAAAACATATGTAAAAACTTTCGTTTTTAATAAAATTTTAAAATAAGGGCTAGAAATTTTGGATTGAGCTGATTTTTTGTGAGGATGATCTCTATGATGGGAAGATCATCCAAAAAAAAATCAGCCCAATTTGAAACTTCTAACCCCATTAAAAGTGGTTTAGAATGTGGACCGTCGATTTTTTACCAATTTTTATCACTAATTTGTAAATCACTTTTGATGGATTTAGAAGTTTCTGATTGAGCTGGTTTTTTGTGAGGATGATCTTTTCATCATAGTGACCATCTTTGCAAAATATCAGCTCAATCCAAAACCTCTAACTCTTATTTTGAAAAATGAAAGTTTTTTCATATGTTTTCTCATATATATATATGTATATGGGAAATGCTTAGCAACAAACATTTTGACAAACATTTTGGCAAAACATTTTTCAAAATATGGGTTAGAGGCTTTGGAATAGACTGATTTTTGGTGAGGAAGATCTCTACGGTGAGGAGATCATCATCACCAAAAATCAGCCCATTCTAAAACTTCTAACCCATCAAAAATGGTTTACAAAAAATGGACGATCCACGATTTTTCAACTTGTAAACATGGGGCTAGAAGTTTTGGAATGGGCTGATTTTTGGTGATGATGATCTCCTCACCGTAGAGATCATCCTCACCAAAAATCAGCCGATTCCAAAACCTCTAACCCATGTTTTGAAAAATGTTTTGCCAAAATGTTTGTCAAAATGTTTGTTGCTGAAAGGGACCCATACATATATATATATATATATATATATATATGGTTTTTCAAAATATGGGTTAGAGGTTTTGGACTAAGTTGATTTTTTGCGAGGATGGTCACTATGATGAGAAGATCATCCCCACAAAAAATCAGCTCAATTTGAAACCTCTAAATCCATCAAAAGTGATTTACAAATTATTGGTAGAAATTGGCAAAAAATCAACGGTCCACATTCTAAATCACTTTTAATGGGGTTAGAAGTTTCAGATTGGACTGAATTTTTTTTTTTTTGGATGATCTTCACATCATAGAGATCATCCTTACAAAAAATCAGCTCAATTCGAAACTTCTAACCCATATTTGGAAAATTTATTAATGTTACATTGTTTTTACATATATTTTTTCATGTCCCTTGATCCGTTCCTATATATATATATATTAGCGTTCGAAGGCCCTAAAGAGAGTCAAACATTATGCCAAACATTTTTCAATGTACAAGTTAGAAGTTTCAGAATGGGCTGATTTTTTTTGTGAGGACGATATCTATGATAAGGAGATCATCCTCACCAAAAATCAGCTCATCCCGAAATTTCAAACCACATCAAAAGTTGTTTACAAAATTTAGATGATTCACGATTCTACAACTTGTAAATTAAGGTTAGAAGTTTCGAAATGAAATGATTTTTGGATAGGATGGTCTCTTCACCATAGAAATCATCCTCACAAAAAATCAACCTATTCTGAGACTTCTAACCCATATATATATATATATATATATAGAGAGAGAGAGAGAGAGAGAGAGGTGCGGTTATATGGACCACTTGCCAACAAAGCGCCCAAATACACCCATCGAATGCCACAACATGAAATTTTATGAATTCCCCAATACAAAGACGTGGAAAAAAGAGATTTTTCACTGTTGGATTTAAATTTTAAATCTAGGAGTTCAATGACTGTCCATTTTTCAACTTAAGACCTGGCTTAAAAAATATATATATTTTTTAGATTTTTTTCAAACCCAGTCTAGATCACAAGCAAGAGGGCTAAGTTGTCATTTGGACCAATGGAGTAGTCCACGTGGCTCAAATGTGGATGGTCCCTCGTTCCGTGCAACCTTTTCCAATATATATATATAGGGGGCATTCGACTGACAATCTTAAGATTACAAAACACTGCCAAAACTTGTCTTATGTAGCTTAAAAGTTTTGGATTAAGCTGATGTTTTCTGAGGATGATCTCTATAGTAAGAAGATCATCCTCACCAAAAATCAGTCCAATCTGAAATTTTTAAGCCCATCAAAAGTTATTTACAAATTTTCGGTAAAAAACAATGGTTCACAATTCTAAATCACTTTTGATGGACTTAGAAGTTTTAGATTGTGCTGATTTTTTGTGAGGATGATCTCCTTACTATATATTTATTTATTTATTTTTCATTTAACAAGTTACAAATCTCATTCCTTAATAATAGATAATGATTCATAAAAGAAATATAGTTATAGAGGATAGGTAAGTCTTATTAAAGTTGAACATTAATTGATCTAACATGTAATTTTGAATCGGGATCCGTGCTCTAATGAAAAAACAACTCTAATAAAAACAAGTAATCGAGATCACTACAAAAAAATTTTTAATTATTGATATTTAACCCTATGATTCATGGCACATCCTTAAGATATATGTGTGTGTGTGTGTGTTTTTTTTTTTTCTAAAGTTGGAGTTTATATATATATTTTTATTGGTATAGATTGCTTGTTTTTACGTGTCAATTTTTCATGAGTCCAAAGATGCAACTAATGACTCATAATAATAATAAAAAACTGAAATCTCTATTGTTAAAACATGAATCTTGATGGTTACAACATGATATATCCAAATTATTTGTATATATTACATATCTCGAAAACATAACATGCCTTAGATTCAAAACTTACCTTCAACTAGTAATTTTTTTTGGGAGACATGGTTCTCAAGTCTTTTAGAGCACCTTAACTAATCATCAGGGCACGTGCATCCCCCCTCCTCCATACCCTCCAAGTAATTTATGGGATAAATCTCAAAGGGTAGCCCATAATGCGGGATTTGAAATGAAGACCTTTACTTCTCGGGATGTGGTCTTGGTCATCTCACCAATCTGTAGATAATTATTTTCACTTGGTAATTATTGTCCATTGATATGGTTTGCCAAACAAAATAAAAAATTGATCCTAAACCTAAATTATGTAATATCTTTTATCAAAATATAATATATATGAATTATGTTCGGTAGCCAACGTTTTATCCTATATAGGTTTCAAAGTTTTGGAATGGGATGATTTTTTGTGAGGACGGTCTTTATGGTGAGTAGATCATCCTCACAAAAAACTAGCCCATTCCACAACTTCTAACCCCATCAAAAAATGGTTTTCAAATTAATTGTAAAAATTGACAATTTAAAATTCTTTAACTTATCAACCATTTTTATGAGGTTAGAAATTTTAGAGTGGGCTGATTTTTTTGTGAGAATGATCTCATTGTAAAGATCATTCTCATACAAAAATCAGTCCACCCTGAAACATCTAATTCATATAGGATAAATTTTATCTTCCAACATTATCTCCTTAAAATTGTTTGTCGAATGCTACCTTTTATTATATAGGGAACAGTTCATGGGACAATAATTGTGATAAAATCTATTACACTAATTTCTGTCTTATATAAGTTAGAGGTTTTTAAAATAAGTAGATTTTCAGTGAGGATGATCATCTTGTCAAATCTTAAACTTCTAACACATTAAAGACAATCCATTGTCATCCAACTGAATTTGGATCCAATGACATGGATCCGATCCAGAAAAGATCCATTTGACAGGCATGTGTACGGCATCCTCTCGACATTTCTTTTCATACAACCAATCCATCTTTCACCTCATAGAAGTGGTAAGTAAGTCTGTAAAGAAAGAGAGAGTAGGTATTGAGGGAGATGGTTAATATAGTAAAGTAATGTCTGTCCTTCACACAAGTACTGGTTTACCCACGTGAGACTCTGAGCCACCTGTCCCCCAAACCCAACCTCTCTCGTTCAGTCAAGCCAACCCCACTCACGTGTTTATAGTTTGCGCGTGTGGGTGTGTACGTGTGTCAGATTCTCTATCTATCTATCTTACATTTTTACCCTTTTAGTATTTAGTATATAAAACTACCCATTTTATTTTCCAACACTGTAGCTTTCATAATGTCCCTTTCCCAGATGCGCTTGTCTCAGTTCCCATAAATGTTGTAAGGGACAGATCGTGGAAACAATCTCATGTTTTGGTGATGTTGATTAGATTTTGACAGTAAATAGTTATAGTTCTGATTCTTTGATATAGTCAAAGAGGCAGTTCTGGTCCTCTTCAGTCTCTCCCTTCCCTTTAAATTTTGTTATTATTATTTTTGAAATAAAAATTTATTTGATCATAAGTTGTTGGGTTGAAATATTTTTATTTGATCAGATATAATTTGGCAAATGTTCATGATTATGATTATTAGGTCAATTGCGAACTACTTATTTAATTGTTGACTGCTAAATTTAAGAACTAATCGATAAAAGGCTCGTTTTTTTTTTTTTTCCTTCTTTTTTTTTATAAGACAAGTAAAGTCGATAATAGTCAATGTGAAAGTGGGTTTAATGGGATTTGAACGTAAGTCGTGTGATTAACAATTTAAATGTCTTTACTAATTTACTAGGGTGACACCTCCAATGATAGAGGACTCATGATGATTCGATCAGCCTACAAATTTTCTTTGACCATGGTTAAATAAATCTTAGGGTTTCATTTTTTTTTCTCAGTAAATATTAGGATTTCTGTAAAGCAGGAAATTCATTTCTAGGTGAATATGAATCCTTCAAGAAAATGATCATAGAGAAATGAATTTCATCATTCGATTGCATTAAGAAAAACTTAAAAAAAAAAAAAAAATGAGTTGGTTTTCAATTTTGATGATTGGAGTAACCGAGAGAGGATAAAATTAGGAAATAGAAAAATCATCATAGGGGCTGGAATGGGAAAATATTTTTTTTTCATCCATGATGAAAAGTTGCTTTGCGAGAAAATGTTGGAAATATTCTTTCTTAGGTAAAAATCTCAGATCCCCGGTAAAAATCAACACCATCAAACATTTCTTTTAAGAAAAATTACTTTTACCAGAATGAAATTTTTAAATAAACATTTGTTTGAAATCATACAACTTTAATGACCATCTAAATTCGTGCAACAACAAATAAAACAAAAAATCGATTGTCTTCGATGCTTGATTGATATTTTACAAGTCAATGTTTATTTGGCTCCTAATTGCTCTCCATCAATCAGATCTCCACAAATTTTCTATCAGGGCCAATTTCATTAAGATATGCAATATATGGAGGCTGCATGGTACTAATAAGGTGTGAAAGTTAAATTTTAAAGGTAAATTATTAAAGTAATTATTTATTTTATTGAAACTAAAACGTTTACGAATACAATTACCAGAGGTACGATTGTTGACAAACACATTTTTCTGACTAACATATTGAGGAAAAAGGCCTTACTAAGCCTCATCCACCATAAAACTCCGAGGCAAGTTAATAAGACCTCAAGATTTGTTATGAATCTCGAGGATTTGTTTTATGAATCTCAACTTCTGTTTTTTTTTTTTTTACGGTGGATGAGTCTTGGTAAGACTTGTTTTTCCTCACTATGTTAGTAAGGCTACTTGGACTCTTTTCATGTACCGATTCACAAGAAGGGTAAATAAGGAAGCAGTGTGACCAAACAATTATATTGGATAAAAATAAATAATTTTGAAATTGGATACATAATTATCTTTTCTATTATTCCACATTTACATTTAACCTTATAATTAGTACTCATTTTTTGTCAAAATGAATAGCGATACAATCTATGATCCATGTAATCACATTAATTAGTTTTTAATTTTCTAAAATTATAGAAATATCTTTCTTATTATGTTATCTCTAAAATTATCATAATTAATATTTTAAATTATAAAAAGAGTTGTGATAATCTAACTCACTTTTTTGTACGCTCCATTCACATATCCGTAGGTCCTTTGCTTCGAGATATACAACAAAAAATCTTTATGATTTTGTATGGTTGAGTCAGAATATAACGACTCTTATAGAAAAACCTTTATAATATATTATAATAAAATATAATCATCAATTTACAATTATTAAAATATATATTTTAAAGTAATTGTAAAAGAGTTAAATTATGGATGATTAATGTTGGAATGATCATAGTGGGGGACATCTTGACGTGGTGGCACACGCATGCCCATCGATGCATTTTCTCTGAGATATGAGTAAAACGCATCTACAAACATGCTCGCTGCTCGCTCCACCATGTCAAAGTGTCCCACATTTGCACTTACCACCCACTTGTTTGCATAATATTCAAAGAAATAGTAAAGTTAGTAACTTTGTGAAATATAAAGGGCCATTTTTCATAAAAACACCCAAATTTTAAAATGTGGGGCCATTATGGTAAATGAAAAATCTTTGGGGTACTGGCAAATTTATAAATACTTAGTACAAAAACATGAAAAAGACTGGGAGCCTTAAATTCTAATGGATGGAGTAACTTAGGAAAAACACAACTATGTACAGTAGACAACAGTTAATAGGGTAGTAACGTATCCCTTGAGAGAGTGATAGCTGTGTGGGATACAGCGGTACAGTTTTAGTGTCCTTGAGATCAGGTGCAGACTCACCCATTACAATCCAATGTCCTCTTCCACTCAAGGACACCAAAGGCCCAAACCCTAATTTTGCTTCTTTTTTTTTATTATTATTTAATATTTAATTTATTTTTATTATTTATCAACTCATGAAATGTTTTAAGAACCAAATTGATGATTAGATGCTATATGCCCCTTCCACAAAAAATGGTATATTTAACTATTGTCACACACAACTCACCAAAGCAAAAAATGTAAGAGTCGTGCTAGAGTGACCTCAGTGGGGGACATCTTGACATAGTGGCACATGCATGTCCGTAGATGCATTTTATGCGTATCTCGATGGAACACATCTATAGACATGCATGTGCCAACACGTCAAGATGTCCCCCACTAAGGTCATTCCAGCATTAATATAAAAATAATTGATGATTAGATGGAAAATTTGTCAAATTATTGAGGTAGCAATAGATTGGATTGTGATCCAGTTTAATTAGAATCATTTATGGTTATCAAATAATTTTCAAAATATAATATGATTTTTTTTAAATTACCTTGTTTAATTTTTATAACAAAGATAATATTAAAGATGTATTATCAAGATTTGCCTATTAAAAAATCTTTCCATCCCAAAAATCCTATCTTGAATGGAAATCATCTTAAACTTTGTATTTTAATGATTCACAAAAGTAAATTTCTTATTGTGCAAAGATCAATTTTTTCTAAGGTCTCAATTTTTTATTTGAGCGGACTTCGTTACAAATCATGTCGGATCTATAAGTTCAGTCCCATTTTAGAAAGAGTAAGCATGGATTAATAATACCCTTCGAACAAGTACAATTACCAAAATTTTATCTGTATTTGATTTCATTTTTGTCCGTCAATATTATAATTAATAGGCACGTACTGCAAATCATGTTAAGATATTAATCGATGATGACTACATTTGATTAAAGAAGCATTGTTGAAGTTCAAATTTAAATGAGATACCAATCGTTGCATATGATGAAGAATGGTTTTTAAGTTTTAAAATGACCAAAACATGATCATTTTTGTCAATGTATAATTATGTGTCTTCATGTTTTTCTTTCGACCCTAATTAGAGTCAATTCTATATTTATTCATTATTAAGGATTTGTATGGGTAAGAAAAATGGTATTACTTGGAAAATGATTTATGGTTAATTATTTTGAAAAAAATTTCAAATAATTAAAAGTATTTTTATTTATTCCAAAAGTGTTACATGTGTTGACAAAATTATCACATGGTATTGACACTTAGAGAATAGTTTGTCAACACTATGTGACAGTTTTGTCAACACATGTACCACTTTGGGTATTTTCCAAAAAAATTAGTAATTATTTGAGAAAATTTCCAATTATTTTTAACCTAAACTTTAATGTAGCATATGTCAACCTTATCTGAAGCACTTGTAGAAAACCTTGCCCGAAGTTATATCATCTTTTACATTTCTCAAACTCTAATCTTGATTTCTAAGTTTGAAGGTTCAAGGGGATGGAATATTAAGATTGGAGATAAGGGGAAAACAAATTTACCCAACAAATTGAACTGACTAATTTTGGAAAGAAAATTCAAGCATTAGAGGTTGAAGATGAGGGCAATAGGTTATTTTTATGAACAATGCTGAAGTGACCTCAGGCTAGAATCTCATATAGCACTTCTCGAGGTGTAAGTGGATAGGAATCATAGATGCTTTTTCACTTGGTTCCTATTCACTTTCACCTCGAGAAGTGTGATACGTGGTTCCAGCTTGAGGTCACTCCAACACGACTCTATTTTTATTGAGTAGGGATCTAGAGCGGTGTCCCATTCCTAACCAAGATCAGATGGCACATGATTTTATGCCACGTAGCATATTTGGTGACCCATTGACGTTATGGATATGTGGTCTTTTTCTTGGTGAATCTACACACAAAAGATCAATTTGATTGGTGATGTGCAACCATTGATAATATCATTGTCTTAAGAATGATTTCTTATCGTTGGATTTAAACTCTTTTTCTAGAGCTTTATTATAGTGGTCACAAATTATCAAATACTATGATTTTTGGTACGTAGGTTCACTAAGGGATGGACTACATTTGTATATGGTCAATGGGTCCCAAAAAATACCACATGGCGTAAAATGGGGTGCCACCTGGCCTTGGTTTGGAATGGGACACCGTTCTAGATCCCTACTCATTTTTATTAGCCTCTCGGAGGAGATTGAGGTCAAGAGTCTGTATCACTAGTTTGAAAACATAAGGGGGATGTATAATATGTACCAAAACGTGGAGTATTGTATCTAAATAATCCGTCCCAATTTTACATTTACTTGCATCAACCAATGTTACATCATCTGAAAATAGCAAAATTTGCGGGATCATCTGATTATGAGGACCCTCTTCGTCTGTCTTCATCATCATTGAAGTTTTATATTTAAGATTGACTTTTGGTTAAATGAATCATATTCCTTCTTTCAATACCATCCAAATCAACGTCTTTATGATAGATTTTTATTTAGTTATATGAATTGAAAATGAGTTATTTACGATTCCAGCTAATTATTCATTGTAATTACCAAAATGTGAATGATCGTGAATTTGGAGGTTTTTAAAGTGACAATTTCCAATTAAACCTATGGAATAGTCACTTTAAAAGCCTCCAAATTTGATATCGTTTATGTTTTGGTAATTAAAATTAATAGTGAGTCAAAATCCTAAATTGACAAATTCGGAGGTTTTGAAAATGACAATTTCCAATTAAACCTGCGGAATAGTTACTTTAAAAACCTCCGAATTCGATATTGTTCACGTTTTAGTAATTAAAATTAATAGTGAGTTGGAATCGTACATTCTTCAAAAGTTGATCACTTTTTGAAAAATAACCCAGTAAAAAATGTGGATCATTCCAACTTTATGGAACTCGCTTAGTGCTTCATTTATTCAGGAATTTGGAAATGTTGTGGGGGCAATTTAGTCTTTCTGTGTGAGAGAATGGTGATCTTTTCCTTAAAAGCTTAAAAGCGAGAGATACGGACCAGTAAATGCACGACAGCTTTTAATTCATAAATTATATATATGTTAAAAGACAGTAATACCCTTGTCATAGGCACAGTACAGCATTTACACATTTAAATGTAGTCGGACACGAATGAACTCTACACCTGAATTGTTGCCTAGGAATTAGGATTCATGACAAATATACAAAGAGTAAAGCTACCCTTACTTTGTAAGATTTCAAATCTTACTAAGGGTCGTTGAGCTCACCTTGTGGCATCTAAAAACATGATCAGATGCCACAAGAATGAAGAGAACAAAATTCAATGAACTTAATAAAATAAAAATAAAAATAACTTAAAAAAAAAAAAAAAAATTACCGTTAAATTTTAACTTTAAATTTAGGAGTTGGGTAAGAGTTCAATGGACGCCCATTTTTAAAACCTTAGGTCAGGCCCAAAAAATTATTATTATTATTATTATTTTGGATATATAGAGTTGTGGGATTGTATTGCTAATTTGACAATTCATCTGAGCTTAACGACCCTTAGTAAGAATTCAATTAGTAAGGAAAGTGTTTTTTATGAATAAAGATCTTGCTTAAAAGAGAGAAAACAATAAACGAATGGTAAAGATAATAAAGTCGAAGGGTATTATTGAAAAATGAGAAAAAGAGTAAAGGAAATAAAATTGGTATTATTGGAAAGGTGTAGAAGAGAAAATGCAATAAAGTTGAAAAAGTATTCTTTTAAATAAATGAAAGTAAAGGGAATAAAGTTGAAATTATTTCTCGAGGTGCATGTGAGATTGAATTTGAACCGTTTTGTATGGAGATAAACATTGGGGGAGGACAATTGTTGTGCTCTATTTTCCACTAGAGTTTGTTCATGCTTGCTAGTATGGGTTTCCTCTTTATGGTTAAAGGGGTAGTTGATGAAAGGCAATTAAGTTAGAAGGTATTATTGATAAAGTGGTACAAGAGGAAAAATAATAAAGTTGGAAGAGCGTTAAATGGGTATTTTTAGAAAGGGGGGTAGAAGAGTAAAGAGAATAAAATTGGAAGGTGTTCTTAGATATAAGGAGAAGAGAAAAGTAAATGAGCTGGAGAGTTCTCCTTAAAATTCATAGAAAGATTAAATCCCAACGCCTATTTATATGGTCGGTATAAACATTGGGAAGTGAACTATTGTGTTTTGTTATATACCAGAGCTCGACACACACATCCTCTTTGGAGTTAAGGGGGTAAAAATGGAAAAATAATTAAGTTGGAGGGATACTATTAAAAAACTTTAGGATTAAGGAGATGAAAGATCAAGAAAAAAATAATAAAATTGGAGAGGTATTATTAAGAAATGGGGTAAAGAGGCAAGAATGTATTTTTTAGGGTTAAAGGAGTTAAAAATGAAATATAGTAAAATTAAAGGGATATTTTTTTTTTTAAAAGGGTAAAAGAAGAAAGATAGTAAGATTGGAGGGATATTAGTGAAAAAGGAGGGAGAATGAATGAAAAGACAATAAAGTTGAAGAAGTGAAAAGGAAAGACAACAATATGGACCCCACTTCAGTATACTTGGATGAGATTTTTATCCCCCATAATTGTAGTTAGAATGGGATTAACCATTGTGTTTTATTATATATACATGAATTGTTGTTCGTATTTATTGAATGATCATCTTCCTTAAGGTTAATGAGGTGAAAAATGGAAGACAATAGAATCTTAGCAGTATTATTGAAAATGGGTAAAAGCGTAAAGGCAATAAAGTTGAAAAAGTATTATTAAAAATGAGGAAAAAATAATAAAATTAGATGGATATCATTGGAAACGGGGTAGAAGAGAAAAATCAATAAAGTTAAAGAAGTATTCTTAGAAGGGGAGGAAAGCGAAAGGAATAAAGTTGAACGTATTACTTAAGATGCAAGCGATATTAAATGCAAACCATTCCTTGTGGGGGATAAACATTGGGAAAGACAACTGTTTTGCTTTATTATATGCTGAGGTTGCCCATGCCTACGACATGGGCATCCTTTAGGGGGTTAAGAGGTAGGAAGAAAATGTAATAAATTTGGAGGGGTATTACTAGAAAAAGTGTTAGTAAAGAAAATAAAATAAGGAAGGGTGTTCTTGGAAGAGGTAAGACAATAAGATTAAAAGTTTTGTCGAAATTCATAAAGAGATTAAATCCCAAACTCTCTTCAAAAAGGGGTAAAAAGAGTTAAGGTCCCAATCGTGTTTTATTACATATTAGAGTTTGCCTGAGCCTACGACATGATCATCCTCTTTAGGTTTAGGGTGGAAAATAAGGAAAGACAAAAAATTGTAGAGGCATTATTGAAAAATGAGTATAAAGTAAAGGCAATTGAGTTAGAGGTTGTATTATTTGAAAAAAAAGGGGGGGGGGGAGAAAAGGAAAAAAATAAAGTTGAATAGGTATTCTTAGTGCAAGTACGTGAACTTCAAAATCTTTGTGAGTTTGAGCTCATTTACATGGATTTAGGAGTCGCCACCATTCAATTAAAATATGAATGAACACCAATAAAATATTTTAAAATCTATTTTTCTTGGCTTGTAATGACTCTTATATCCAAAAGATAGGGAAAATATTTTCCTAGAGATTCTTTGGTAAGGGAGTTCAATTGAGGGACAAGAAAGGTATTAGACACCTTGTCCTTTCCATCCTAAGATGATTATCATTGATTAACCAGAGTTGAGATCAGAAACTCATTTTTTTGGAATTTTGAAAGTAAAAGAAATTATAGAAAAAGTTAAGGAAAATAGACTATAGTTTTGTTTTGAAAAATGAGCAAATTAAAACAATGAGCAAGCTACTACTAAAAATAGATGCTTGCTAGATTTTTTTTATAAGCTTGGGACTTTGATTGAAATCCACATGGATTTCATCATTTGGGATCCCAAAGCTTCAAAACTAGCTTGTGTATTCCCTTGAGAGACTTTGTTTATTGGTTTGACCCTTTGGTGAGATTTATAACTTGAACCACACCATGTAGGAATCAAGACTACACACATGAGATTTTATCTATTTTAGACTATTTTTGTTGGCTCGAAAGGTTAAATATAGGTTTAGAGGGACTTACACTCTTGCTTATAGCCATTTTCAAAGTGGGTGTGTGCAAAATGTATGCATGGGGTGAACTTAGTTAGAGAACATTACCTCTTAAGTGGGATTACTCTCTAACTCTTTAACTACCACAAACAAGAAAAAGGAACATCTAATTTATGTATTTAAATTACAAGAATATAAATGCATCTACACTGTAGACACCCGAATTTGAGCGGGCCCTCGACGCGAGATGCCCAAAAAAATCGAAAAATCGGAACGGGCCCCGAGACCCAAACCTACAAGAACCCAATCTATTTTCAACTAATAAATGTCCGAGGTCACCCACGTGGCCCATGGACCCGCACACCTCACCACCCTCCTACATCCTTAAATTCAACCCAAACTATTCTCCTAAACCCAATCCAACATAAACCCAATTCAATCTAAAACCCAATCCATCATAAACCCAATTCAATCTAAACCCAAGCCCATCACATAAAATCCAAACTACTTTCCTAAACCCAACCCAACCAAAGCCCAACTCACTACCCAAACCCAATCCAAACCATCATCATCACATCAAACCAATCACCAACTCAATACAAAAAATGACACATGTCATCACACCCTTCCCCCTCCCTCATCATTAACCAACTCCATCACTTCCCTCCAAAAATCAACTCAACCCATAATCCTACCCTAACCTAACCTATTCCCCATCCTCTCATCACTTCCCTCCAAAAATCAACTCAACCCATAACCCTACCCTAACCTAACCTATTACCCATCCTCTCATCATCATTAACCAACTCCATCACTTCCCTCCAAAAATCAACTCAACCCATAACCCTACCCTAACCTAACCTATTACCCATCCTCTCATCATCATTAACCAACTCCATCACTTCCCTCCAAAAATCAACTCAACCCATAACCCTACCCTACCCTAACCTAACCTATTACCCATCCTCTCATCATCAACCACCAACATCATAACCCATAACCCTACCCTACCCTAACCTAACCTATTCCCCATCCTCTCATCATCAACCACCAACATCATAACCCATAACCCTACCCTAACCTAACCTATTCCCCATTCTCTAATCATCTAACCACCATCACCAATCAACCAATCTCATCATCTCCCCATTTGCCACATGTCTTCATCCCTTCACCTCTCCCAAAATCCAACCAATCAACCTCTTACACTACACATCATCTCAAATCTAACACCTTACCTCTTCAACCATCTCAACACTCCTTCTCCAAACAACTCCCTTACACCACCACTCCTCCCATCAACCATCACTCATCTCACCCCACCAAACACTCTACCCAAATGGATTGGGTAAGATCCAAACCATTTGGGTTAAAACACAACCCATTTCCATCATTACAAAAATACCCTCATTTTCATCTCAAATTTCATACCCTTTTCCTCTCAAACCCATGCCATTAACCACTACTCTCATCCTTCACCCCATTATACCCTTAAAAAACCCTCTCAACCTCTATAAAAACCCCCCCATTCTCCCCATACACCAACTAATGAAAACTTGATAAAAAAATCCTCCACAATCAAAACTCTCTACTCTACTCTCAACACCTCACCCTCAACTCAACTCACTCTCCTACAACTTCAAGCAAGTCCAAGCCAACTCAAAGGAAGGTCAAAGGAAGTCAAGGAGGGTCAAGGTGGGTTCAACAAAAGGAACACCCCCTCTACATCCCCTCTTCTACTTCCCTTTTTCCCACACTTTGCACACACCACAATGATTTGAGTCCTTCAAGGGCCCCTTTTTCAATAAGGGTGCCCTCAATGGACTAAATCTATATCAAAGCCCCTCACACTTGAGGGCACACCTCAAACCATTTTCGATTTTATTTTCTTTATTCTAAAAATGACCGGATCCGAGGTTACCACCTATGGTGGGTGGAGTAGGATGCCTAACACCTTCCCTACTCCATAAATGGACCCCCTTACCTTGAATCAAAGGTTGGACCACGTGCATTATCCTACGAGAGTCATCACATCAAAAATGACTTAATTTTCAAAAAACGAGACATCGGGTGACCATTCACACCCAATTCCATACTTGAATGGTGGCGACTCCAAAACACCCCAAAGTGGAGGGAGATTTGAAGAACATTCAAAATCCCGTGTCCACAGCTTGGCGACTCCACTGGGGAAACATACTAGTGGGTCCAACCCTCTTCCTTGATTCGGTTATTTCAAAAAAAAAAAAAAAAATGTGTTTGCTTTCATTTTGTTGTGTTTTCTTTTTGTTTATCTACTAACGTTTGTTTTACTTGTTTTGTTTTATTTATTTCACAAGTTTAACATGGGAATGGTTGTAATATTTACTTACATATGTTTGTTGTTTTATTTTTATTTTTGGACAAGGGATGTAAGGATGGGTACGGTTCAAAAAATGCACATGCACATGCGATTCACACCCCTATGCATAAGCCACCCCCCTCCCATTTAATTTTCTAACCCCGGATGCCGGTACTCTCAAGCCCCCGAGATCGCTATTTTGGGTGGCTGGGAGGAGAACATCCACCCCATTCACCAACCTAAGATGTGTGTACTTCGGTGTCCATCAAGGTTTGAAGAATGGGTAGCCGAAAAACTACCTACAAGCCGCATGCATCAAAGTGCAAATAATAGACAAAGGACACTAAGGTTTCCAAAATTTAATCCCGTATCCATCCCACGTGTATGTGTTGTAATTTTATTTTATTTCTTTTCTTGTAGCCCACGATGGCAAGTTGTATAGATTTTAGGATATTTTTATTTTGTGTCTAGTTTATATGTCCCCCTAGGTAAAAGGGGGAAATCTGTTTTTTTTTATTATCATGTGCATCATAAAAAAAAAAAAGGGTGACATTTTTTGTGGCACAAGCCAAAAAACAGAGGCTATGTGCCTCAAAACCCAGGAATTTGGGGCCAAAACGGGATGAGGATAAAAAACAGAGCAAGGTTGGAAGGCCAGAAAAGGTTCTGGTCCGTGCTTGAAGCACGGACTCAAGAAGTATTGTCAAGTCCGTGCTTAGAAAACGGACTGGGCAAATTTTCTTAGGTCCGTGCATGAAGCACGGACCCGTAAAAAAAAAAAAAAAAAAAAAAAAAAAAAATTTTAATGTTCTGGTCCGTACTTGAAGCACGGACCAGCCAAAAAGTGTTAGGTCCGTGCATGAAAAACGGACCCAAAAAAAAAAAAAAAATTTGATGTTCTGGTCCGTACTTGAAGCACGGACCAGCCAAAAAATGCTAGGTCCGTACTTGAAAAACGGACCCTGAAAAAAAAAAAAAAAAATTTTTTTTTTTTTTTTTCATTTTGTTCCTTATGTCAGTCTTGACAACTTTTCTTCTCGAAGTTTTTTTTATTTTGAGTTTTAAAGCTTGAAAACGATCAAATGATTCACTTTATTATAAAACTCAGGGCCTACCACTTGTAATCGATCTCGCTCCAAACGAATTTTGCCCAACGCGGCTCACTGTCTATCTCGATCATAATCAAACTTGTCCTTCATCGAGTGTTCAGTTCAAACTGGGTCCACAACCCAGATCCATTCCAAACTGGGTCCACGACCCAGATCCATTTACAACTGGGTCCCCGACCCAGATCCATGTCCAACTGGGTCCACGACCCAGATCCATTTTCAACTGGGTCCACGGCCCAGATCCATGTCAAACTGGGTCCACGACCCAGATCCAACCAAACTGGGCCCATGGCCCAGATCCATGTCAAACTGGGTCCACGACCCAGATCCAGTCAACTGGGTCCTCGACCCAGATCCATGTCCAACTGGGTCCCCGACCCAGATCCAACCAAACTGGGCCCACGACCCAGATCCATGTCAAACTGGGTCCACGACCCAGATCCAATCAACTGGGTCCTCGACCCAGATCCATGCCCAACTGGGTCCCCGACCCAGATCTATTTCCAACTGGGTCCACGACCCAAAATCCATTTCAAACTAGGTCCACGACCCAGATCCATGTCAACTGGGCATGACCCAGATCCACTTCAACTGGGTCCACAACCCAAATCCAATCAAACTGGGTCTACGACCCAGATCCACTTCAACTAGGTCCAACCCAGATCCACTACGAACCAAGTCCATGACCCATATCGAATCAAGTTCATGATCCATCTATGATCTAACAAAGATAACAACTGATCAATCAACTCCAATGCATTCAACTTTTTCAACAAAAACAAAAAAAAAAAATTATTAAAAAAAAAAAAAAAAAAAAAATTTTCAAAAAGCACCAATTGCAGTCCTTGATCAAAGTCGGTGCCTAGAAAGATCTTACCCTGTTGATACGAGGGGGATAGACTACGTCTATTCAGGGAACAAGGTGATTTAAGAGTGCCATTATGCGCCGCCTCTTCCTTGGAGATCCGCCTGGCCGACGATGATTTCAGAGAACTGAATTGGGGGCTGTCAAAAATACGGG
Organism: Akebia trifoliata; assembly: GCF_017979445.1. NCBI lineage: Eukaryota > Viridiplantae > Streptophyta > Magnoliopsida > Ranunculales > Lardizabalaceae > Akebia > Akebia trifoliata. The sequence continues at coordinate 10,887,012 of NC_141387.1, forward strand.
TCATTCTAACTCAGTTTATCTCAGAAATTTCTTTTCAAATTGTTTTCCCGACTCCGTGTCGATGCCAGTCCCGTGCTGATGAAATTACCTTTTTCCAAAATGTTTCCCGACTCCGTGTCGATGCCAGTCCCGTGCTGATGAAATTACCTTTTTCAAAAACGTTTACCGACTCCGTGTCGATGCCAGCTCCATGCTGATGTAACTTCTTTTCAAAATATCTTACCGACTCCGTGTCGATGCCAGCTCCGTGCTGATGTAACTTCTTTTCAAAATGTTTTACCGACTCCGTGTCGATGCCAGCTCCGTGCTGATGTAACTTCTTTTCAAAATGTTTTACCGACTCCGTGTCGATGCCAGCTCCGTGCTGATGTAACTTCTCCTCAAACCGTTTTACCGACTCCGTGTCGATGCCAGCTCCGTGCTGATGTAATTTCTTTTCAAACCGTTTTACCGACTCCGTGTCGATGCCAGCTCCGTGCTGATGTAATTTCCTTTCAAACCGTTTTACCGACTCCGTGTCGATGCCAGTCCCGTGCTGATGTAATTTATTTTCAAACCGTTTTACCGACTCCGTGTCGATGCCAGCTCCGTGCTGATGTAATTTCTTTTCAAAATGTTTTCCCGACTCCGTGTCGATGCCAGCCCCGTGCTGAGGAAATTACCTTTTTTAAAATAATAAAAAAAAAAAATGTTTTACCGACCCCGTGTCGATGCCAGCTTCGCGCTGATGTAATTATTTTCTCTCAAAAACAATCCAGCTCCGCGCTGACGAACCGTATTTTCAAGCTCACCTAACTAAATTTCCCTTTTTGAGTACCATCCCATAATAATTACCGGACTTAATAAAACATCATGCATTTCCCTTTTTGCAAGTAAGATAGTAACACTTGGTCTTCTGTACCCACAGGTGGCCAAACGAAAAAAGTACAAACTCCCTGAGAAGCCTCCATACTTTCTCCGATCATCTTCATCAACCATGAGTAACTCAGATGAACCACAACCTGCGACAAATGAACTGGCCGAAGCTAATGCAATGATAGCAAAGCTGTTAGAAACAACGAAAAGGCAGGAACAAATCTTGGCGGCTGTCTTGAGCAGCACCAATTTTCTGCAAGCACAGGCAACTCAGCATCAAGCATCCGGGTCAAACCCCGAACCCCCTGAGCAAATACGACCAGAACAACAAACCACCCCACCTCCTACTGTGCCAATATATCAGGGTCCTCCGCTCTATATACCACAGAACCCACCACCTCCCGTAATGATCCCAGATGACGAGTGTGACTTTAGGGCTCCTGAAGCTAAGAGTGCTACTGACGACAAAATGGCCCGACAGATCGAATCTCTCCAAGAGGAAATGCGACGGATGAAAGGCACAAATACTCTGGGAGGAACAAGATTCAGGGACCTATGCTTCTATCCCAACGCACAGCTGCCGGCCAAGTTTAAATGCCCGGAATTTGAGAAATATAATGGTGTTGGGTGTCCTCTATCACACCTCAAATTGTATTGCGGATCAATGTGCCAATACGGCGAGGATGACAGACTGCTGGTACAACTTTTCCAAAGAAGCTTGACAGGACCGGCTCTCAAGTGGTTCTCAGGATTGGACCATACACTCATCAAGAATTGGCAGGACTTGGCTGAAATGTTCTGGCACAATTACCGGTTCAATACAGATGTGGGTCTGGATCGGAATGATATGGCTAAGATGACGAGGAAACATAAAGAAACAGTGAAAGAATATGCCCAGAGATGGCGAGAGTCCGCCTCACAAGTGCGGCCTGCGATGACTGAACAGGAGATGAACACTACGTTTATCTCGACACTGGGGCATGCCTTTTACACTCATTTGGTTGGACACACTACAGGAACCTTCTCAAACTTAGTTCAAGTAGCAGACCGGGTCGAGGACGGGATCCGAACTGGTCTAATATTTGACTTTACAGCCTTGAGTGCAGCAGCGGGGACCTCGGCACAAAAGAAATCAGTGCCTTTTGTCAAAAAGAAAGAGGATACCCAGGTCAATAATGTACAACCCAACCAACCTCTCATCATTCAGGCACCAGCTCAAAGGCCACAGGCACCTCAGGCACCTTGGGCGCCAGTGCCTCGAGCAGCTTGGGCTCCAGCACCGCAGAATCCCTTCCGAACAGTTCCTCCACAAGCCATGCCAGCACAGCCAGCACAACAGTATGGGCAGAATCAGCAAGCAAGACCGAACCGAGTAAATAGAGTATTTACCAGGTTACCCATGACACTATCTGAGTTACTGCCAATCTTGCTTAGGGGTGAATATCTCGCAAAACGTCCGCCAAATCCTGAGGCTGTCAAGGGGCCAGGGTACAACCCCAATTTGTTCTGTGAATTTCATATGGGTGCACCGGGGCACTCTACGGATCAATGCTGGCAACTCAAACATCAGGTACAGAACTTGATTGACAAGAAGGCTCTTATCCTGGATGGGCCTCCCAACCCACCCCAACAACAGAATATCAATCAAAACCCCCTACCTACTCATAACGGGGAGGGGAGTGGGCACAGGGTAAATGTCATTTGTGGAGAACTCGACTTCAACCCCTCGGATCTGATAGCACCTATCGGGTCCAAAATCAGGGTCCATCTAACTCAAGGATCAGAAGCACCAACAGTCAGCACAGTCAACCATTACACAACCAACTCGCCCCAAAATTCACTACCACTCAGATTAGCCGACCTCACCATCCATCCCACTCATCAAAATGCTACTACCCAACCTCCTTTAGTCATACCTTACGGATCACCCCATCATCAAAATTCAACCAGGCCTCCCCTTGTTATACCCTACGCACCACCATATTCCCAAGGATCAACTCGACCCCCCCTCCATATACCATATACTTCATCTCCACGTCCACCACTCGTCATTCCATATACTCCATCGACTCCTCACATAACTTCCCCTACCATCACTACACCCAAATCATCACCACCTCCTCTCATTCTCAATATGAAACCCGATCCACCCCCCATGACCATACATTCACCTAAGCCATTCCCCTATAGCTCTCTCCAGGCAGTTCCTTGGAGTTATGAGACTACCATCACCACAACCGCCGGGGTCGAAACAATGAAGAAGGCATTGGTGGCCGATATCGGTAATATGACAAAGACAGGGAGATGCAAAAAAATACCAACAAAGGGGGTAAGCATCAAGGAAAAGACTGAAGAAACGACAGAGGAGGAAAAAAGGAAGGAAAAGGGAAAAGGCAAGATGGACGAGAATGACCAGAAGAAAGAGGAGGTGAAAGCAGCAGATAAAGAAGCTGAAGCAAAAGTGACAGACAAAGAAGCCACTGACTTTATTAAGCTCATCCTCAAGAGAGAGCATAACATAATAGACAGATTGAACAAGCAGCCAGATCAAGTCAGCATCCTAGGACTAATGCAAAAATCGAAGAGAACACCAAAATGCATTGTTAAAAGTCCTAAGAGGATCACATGTACCTTCGACCACGACACCAGCGCAGTTAGAGCAAACAGTTGGCCAAATCATAGCCCACAATCCTATTATTTTCACTGAAAGTGAGTTTACGCCTGAGGGGACGGGGCATGTCGAGCCACTGAACATTATGGTCATATGCAAGGGCATGATGGTTGCCAGGGTGCTGATTGACAATGGCTCAGCGCTTAATGTTTGTCCACTTGAGACCTTCCGAAAGCTGAACGCCGATTGGTCGTATGTGAAACCCAATAATAAGGTTGTTCGAGGGTTCGATAGTTCGAAAAGGGACTCGTTGGGCGAGGTGAACCTACCAATCACAATAGGACCTTGCACCTTTGAAGTGACGTTTGAAGTCATGGAAATACCAACGACCTTCAACTTGTTACTGGGTAGGCCTTGGATCCATACTGCCGGGGCTGTGCCTTCCTCGTTGCACCAAAGAGTCAAATTTATCATGGGGCAAAGGATGGTATCAGTATTGGCAGAGAACCTTATTCCAGCTGGGAGAGCCCCAGACGTGCCTTTCATTGATATAGAGATGACGAAGGACAAGGCACTCTACCATTCGTATCAATTTGCGGCTGTCAACCACATCGAGAAAGGAAAGGAGAATGTAAAGGCAAAGCTATCGAGAGCGAACATTATGGTTGGTCGGGTCATGAAAAGGGGAGGTTACCGGCCCAAACAAGGGTTAGGACCAGGGGAGAGGAAAGAGCTACACCAGTCGAAGCGAGCAAATATACTCCTTATTTTGGTCTAGGGTTCAGGCCCACAAAGAAAGACATAGCAGAAATGAAAGAAAAGAAGAAAGAACTTCGACTAGCAAGAAAGCAAAATCGGGAATCGAATGTCTGGAACCCGGGCCGAGTCCCTCACATCAGCGTAAGCTTCCCGAAATCCCATATCAGACCTGAGGGCTTATCAGAACCACCAACGGCTAAAAGGTCAAAAACGGTAAATCTCAAGCCCGTGCACATTCGCGAAGACTCAATTGTCGAGTCCCAATCATCCTTCGTAGAAGGCATTGACGTTTTGTTCAATGGGGACTCCGAGGAAAGTCCATCGGAGACTGCTCCAAAACCCATCAAAGTCAAAATCACTACTGACCAAGGGAACAAATCATCGCCCTTCAAAGGGCATTGACTGGGCATCAGTCGTCATCCCACCGAGTTTGGGAGGGACTGTGCCCCAACCTGACAACAACAACAATCAAACGGAGATCATGGTTATCTCCGAACCATCAACCAAATCACCCAACACATCACCTTCACATCTCATCCGCCCCCTCAGAGTAGGGGAGACACTGCACAATTGGGAAGAATTCCCATTGACATTTGAGGCTGTCGAGGCCTCAAAAAAAAAACGCCGTTAGGCGGCACCAGTTTGCCCGAGGATCATAACGAGCCCTCGTCCTCGGGTAAAGACTGTTTTGAGGGCTCCCTATCTTTACTAATGCATGACTGTTCTTCTTATTTCAGATATCCGGAAAATAGTACTCAAAAATCAAAAAAATCAAAAAGTCTTCAAAAATCAAAAAGTCTTCAAAAAACAAAAAAATCAAAAAGTTTTCAAAATTTCAAAAAAATAGATATATTTCGAAAACCAAAAAAAGAGTTTTCTCAAAATTTAAGGGATTTGTCTCAAGCGAATGGACCTTTGGACAGAACAGAATATGAAAAGGATGAGTATGACTTCGATCTTGAACTCGACTTCGATCTCATGGGAATTGAAGAAGAGTCTGAGGACGAAGTGGAATACCCTCCTAAAGAAATCAAGGACCTGTTAGAACGACATGAAAAAGGTGTTCAGCCAAACATTGAGGATACAGACTCAGTTAATCTCGGCACTGAAGATGACCCACGTGTTGTGAAAATCGGAGCCTTGCTAACCCCTCAGCAGAAAGAAGAAATGATTGAACTATTGCGTAACTATCAAGACATCTTCGCCTGGTCCTACAAAGATATGCCCGGTTTGGATACGGATCTTGTTGTTCATAAGTTGCCGATCGCACCTGGGAGCAAGCCGATCAAACAAAAGTTGAGAAGACTTAAGCCAGAATGGACACTCAAAGTCAAAGATGAAGTGATGAAACAGTTTCAAGCAGGATTTCTCGCTGTCTCCACGTACCCCGAATGGCTAGCCAATGTCGTTCCGGTACCAAAGAAGGATGGGAAAGTAAGAATGTGTGTCGACTATCGGGATTTGAACAAAGCCAGTCCTAAGGACGATTTTCCACTACCTCATATCGACACTCTAGTCGATAGTACAGCGGGGCATGGTATGTTCTCATTCATGGATGGTTTCTCCGGGTACAATCAGATTAAAATGGCAGAAGAAGACCAAGAGAAAACAGCATTCATTACGCCCTGGGGTACTTTTCATTACAAAGTTATGCCATTCGGGCTTAAAAATGCAGGGGCAACCTATCAACGTGCAATGACGGCTTTATTCCACGACATGATCCACAAGGAAATGGAAGTCTACGTAGATGATATGATCGCTAAATCGGGCATAGAAGAAGATCATCTGATAAATCTCAAGAAATTGTTCGACAGGCTAAGGAAATACAGCTTAAGGCTCAATCCAGCAAAGTGTGTCTTCGGGACAACATCAGGCAAGTTATTGGGTTTTATCGTCAGTAGAAGAGGCATCGAGATAGATCCAGCAAAGACCAAGTACATTCTCGAAATGAAAGCACCGGTGTCAGAAAAGGATGTTCGAGCATTTCTGGGTAGAATACAGTATATCAGCAGGTTCATTGCACAACTCACGTCTATCTGTGAACCAGTATTTAAACTGCTCAGAAAAGATATGCCGAAAGCATGGAACGAAGACTGTCAAGAAGCCTTCGACAAGATAAAGAAATATTTGCTCAATCCACCGGTCTTGGTTCCTCCTACGCCAGGACGACCCTTACTGATGTACATCTCGGTGCAAGAAACGTCTATGGGCTGTGTACTGGGACAACACGATGAGTCAGGTAGAAAAGAGCAAGCCATTTACTATCTCAGCAAAAAGTTCACTGATTATGAGACAAAGTATTCGGCACTCGAGAAGACTTGTTGTGCATTGGTCTGGGCATCTCAACGACTGCGCCACTACCTCCTCAGCTACTCGACTATGCTCATTGCTCGAATGGATCCGCTCAAGTATCTCTTTGAAAAACCAGCACTAACAGGTCGTACTGCAAAGTGGCAATTACTATTATCTGAGTTCGACATCACCTATGTCACTCAAAAGGCCATCAAGGGGCAAGCCATTGCCGACCATTTAGCCGAGCATCCATTACCTGATTACGAACCATTGAAGACAAACTTTCCTGACGAAGCCATATTGCTCACTGAGATTGAGGACGATGATGAAGAACCAGGTTGGAAAATGTATTTCGACGGAGCAGCAAATCAAAAAGGAAACGGAATAGGGGCAGTCTTGATCAAACCAGACGGGTCTCACGTGCCAATTGCAATCAGACTAAATTCCAATGTTCCAACAACGAGGCTGAATACGAAGCGTGCATAGCAGGGCTGAAAGCAGCACTGGATCTCGAGGTAGATGAGATCGATGTTTTCGGAGATTCAAGCCTAGTAGTCTATCAGACGACTGGAGAATGGAAGACTCGAGAGCAGAGATTGATCCCTTACCACGAGTATCTAGAAGAACTAAGCTCATGCTTCGATAGAATCTCCTTCACTTATATGCCGAGAGCTAAGAATCAATTTGCTGATGCACTAGCAACGCTCGCTTCCATGATCAGTATCTCAGAGGATTTAGTCATTGACCCTATTGAGATTGGACTTCAAGACGAGCCAGCTTATTGCTTACCCGTCGAAGTTGAAGGATCTGAAGAAAAGCCTTGGTACTCAGACATCAAAGCCTATCTCGAAGATCGAACTCTCCCATCGGACGCAACATCAAATGATCGAAGGACTATTCAGAAGCTAGCAGGTCAATTCTTCCTAAGCAATGGCATTCTGTACAAGAAATCACATCATGAAGTCTTACTCCGATGTGTGGCAGAAATAGAAGCAAAACGACTGATCGAAACCGTGCATGGTGGAGTCTGCGGACCTCACATGAATGGTCACATGCTTGCTAAGAAGATCATGAGAATGGGATATTACTGGACTACCATGGAAAGTGATTGTTATCAACACGTCCGTAAATGCCATCTCTGCCAGATCTATGCCAATAAGATCAACGCGCCACCATCAGAATTGCACAACATGACTACTCCCTGGCCCTTCTCACTCTGGGGCATGGACGTTATTGGACAGATTTCGCCAAAAGCTTCAAATGGGCACCGCTTCATCCTAGTCGCTATCGATTACTTTACAAAATGGGTAGAGGCCGCTTCTTATGCCAATGTCACAAAGAGCAGTGTTCTGAAATTTGTCAAGAACAATATTATCTGCAGATACGGACTTCCCAGTGGATTAGTGACGGACAACGCCAAGAACTTCAAAAACAAGGACATGATCAAGATGTGCGAGGACTTTCAGATCACTCATCACAACTCTGTACCGTATAGACCCAAAATGAACGGAGCAGTTGAGGCTGCCAACAAAAACATCAAAAGAATCATCGAGAAAATGGCAGTCACCTACAAAGATTGGCACGACATGTTGCCTTTCGCCCTTCACGCTTATCGGACTTCATTTCGAACCTCAACTGGGGCAACTCCGTACTCATTGGTGTATGGAATGGAAGCAGTCTTACCCGTCGAGGTTGAGATTCCCTCCCTCCGAATCTTAAAGGAAGCAGAGTTGGATGAGACAGAATGGGTTCAAGCCCGATTTGATCAACTAAATCTGATTGAAGAAAAGCGCCTTGCAGCCATTTGCCACGGACAGATCTATCAGAAACGAATAGCTCGAGCCTACAACAAGAAAGTCAAACCTCGGAATTTTTCACCAGGAGACCTTGTCTTGAAAAAGATCCTACCAATACAAGAAGATGCTAGGGGAAAATTCAGACCAAATTACGAGGGACCATTCATTGTGCAGAAGGTAATGACGGGAGGAGCTTTGATCCTTACAGAAATGGACGGACAAGTCTTCCCTCAGCCGATCAATGCTGACACCGTTAAGAAATACTACGCCTAAGATCTGACCCTGAGATGACGAAAGGCCATCTTTGCTATCCTGAAAATAACTATCTAACCCTAGTCAACCCTTTTGAGCCATCACGTTCATTTCTTAACCTAAGACTGGGCAAAAAAAAAAAAAAAAAAAAAGGGTAAACAAAAGAAAAGAAAATCAAAAAGTCAAAGTACTCCTGGCCCGCATGAGGATAAACTGTGAACGGCTAAAATACAAAAAAAATCAAAAAATTCAAAAACTCGGACACTTGATCTGAGCTCGACCCAAATCTCCAGCCTAAACAAGTTCGAGAGACGCTGGGAGGAGACATAGATCACCTTTTCGAAACAAAAATAGACGAACCCCAAATCTAAACCACTCTAGACAAACCTACCTTAACCTTTTTGTACCTTTCCACTACACTCAGCCTTAGCCAACACTTCGTCCCATTAAAAGTCCTTTCGGATCAGGGAATGTTCTAAGGCATCATAATGACGGTGGCAGCACCAATGATCTGGCAGCTTGATCCGGACCTCAAGTCTTATTAGTCGTTGGAAGACGCGAGAGGGGAGTCCAGATCGGATATTCGAAAAAAAAAAAAAAAAGAGTACTCGAAGTGTAGAGTAGTTGATCTTGCGGCTCAACTTGAGTTGCCGAACCACGAATAGTCGTCAGCAAACTCGAGAGGGGAATCCAGATCTGTTACTCAAGAAAGAGCGCCACTACAAGAGTAGAGTCGCCGATCTCGCAGCTCAACTTGAGTCACCAAGCCACAAAGACACAGAGGCTCCAAACAAGATTTGCAATGTAAAAATCCAAAAAAATACAAGCATAGTCTGAAAGGGCATAGTGAAAACCCGAAAAGGCGCTATGAGTAAAAGAATCAGATTATGGCAAGATCAAAACCACCGGCACGATGAAAACCCAAAAAGGCATCGATGCGCAAAAATGTGGAAACCGGGTCTGGTGAAAACCGTAACTGGCACCAGGGGCAATAAGGGAATCATAAAATTCAAAAAAAAAAAAAAACAAAAAAAAAATGATTAAAAAAAAAAAAAAAAAAAAAAAAAAAAAACAACTCCTGGCCCGCATGAGTATAAACTGTGAACGGCAAAAATTTTCCCAGAATCCTAAGTCTCATCGCTCGATCGATATTCACCCAGTACTGGGGCACTGGGGATGACTCTAAGAAGAACCTGAGAACTGCTGACATCTATATCCTCAGTAGTTGGCAAAAACACCAATATCATCGAGATAACAAGGATTTTTCGAAAATCTTCATATTTTGGATCTACAATATCTATGCGACAAAGATAAATTACCAAAAATTCAAATGTTTTCAAAACTACTATTTTGACCGATGACGAAAAATCTAGGACTTATTCAAACATCATGTTTTCAAAGCAATAGATACACCTGAGGCCAAGTAAGTAAAAAACCTATTTTCCTTTCATTTCAAAAAAGTTTCACATTACGTTTTACAAAAGAAGAGAAAATACAAAAAAAAAAAATGATTAAAAAAAAAAAAAAAAAAAAAAAAAAAACAACTCCTGGCCCGCATGAGTATAAACTGTGAACGGCAAAAAATTTCCCAGAATCCTAAGTCTCATCGCTCGATCGATATTCACCCAGTACTGGGGCACTGGGGATGACTCTAAGAAGAACCTGAGAACTGCTGACATCTATATCCTCAGTAGTTGGCAAAAACACCAATATCATCGAGATAACAAGGATTTTTCGAAAATCTTCATATTTTGGATCTACAATATCTATTCGACAAAGATAAATTACCAAAAATTCAAATGTTTTCAAAACTACTATTTTGGCCGATGACGAAAAATCTAGGACTTATTCAAACATCATGTTTTCAAAGCAATAGATACACCTGAGGCCAAGTAAGTAAAAAACCTATTTTCCTTTCATTTCAAAAAAGTTTCACATTACGTTTTACAAAAGAAAAGAAAATACAAAAAAAAAAAATATATAGTGCCAATCACACATCTCGACGAGAGGTGAAGAAGGAATCGAGTCTATCTTCTAAGGCACGAATGCGGGCGGCTTGCCCCATCATTACCACCTCAGCGTCCGAAGCATCACGGCTCACCAGGTAGGATGCAAAGGCATCAAAACAGGGACCCTGGGCAAGCCTCTTCCGAAGATCAACGATCTCCGCCCTCAGAATGGAAGACTCTTCAATCCTCAAGGACTCGAGTCGAGCTATCTGGTTCCTCAAATCAGTCTCAGATCGCAACCAAATCTTCTCAATCCGCTTATGAGACATCTTCATCTCCGTCAGTCGATCACGGCGGTCAAAAGAATGAGAACCAGAAGACGTCCCTTGAACCAAAGGCGTGGCACAAGTTCTCTCAGTAATCTGTTGTTGCATCCAGAGTTGGTAGTTGTGAGAAGAATAACCTGGAAATACAGGATGATCAAGAGTCACCACGCTCTTCCAAGCTTTCTCTAACCGATTACGTAATTGCCACGAGGGGGGAGAAGAAGATGAAGAGAAGGAAACGAATCGAAATAGCCAAGTGAAACACTTGGCGCGACATTTTGAATATAAAAATGTTCTGGTCCGTGCATGAAGCACGGACTGAATTAAGTTCGTGAAGTCCGTGCTTCATGCACGGACCGAAAAAGTTTAAACAGTCCGTGCTTCAAGAACGGACCACCAAAAAAAAAATCATCAAAAAAAAAAAAAAAAAAAAAATCATCAAAAAAAACAAAAAAAAAAAAAAATCAAAAAATCAAAAAATCAAAAAATCAAAAAATCAAATAAATCAAAATGGTATTCGTGCAAAAGCCAAAATCAATTGCTTAAAGACTCGTTTGAAAATACCTAAGTCAAAGTTTTTCTCAAATCATCACAAATCCAAGACCTCACACGAGCTCCGCGCCACGAGGTCGAGGAAATCAACCGGCGCCCTGTCAGACCCCGTGCTTGGGTAGCCATCTCTCAACCATCAAATCAAGTCGGTATTTTCAAAAACTTGTCTGAGCAAAATCCTCGGACCCGCACAAATCAGGGTTTCGTCTATTCTTTGCAGTTCCTTGCACGCAACTCCTGCAAAGAGGGGCAGCTGTAGACACCCGAATTTGAGCGGGCCCTCGACGCGAGATGCCCAAAAAAATCGAAAAATCGGAACGGGCCCCGAGGCCCAAACCTACAAGAACCCAATCTATTTTCAACTAATAAAGTCCGAGGGCACCCACGTGGCCCATGGACCCGCACACCTCACCACCCTCCTACATCCTTAAATTCAACCCAAACTAGGCGCCGAAACCAATCCAACATAAACCCAATTCAATCTAAACCCAATCCATCATAAACCCAATTCAATCTAAACCCAAGCCCATCACATAAAATCCAAACTACTTTCCTAAACCCAACCCAACCAAAGCCCAACTCACTACCCAAACCCAATCCAAACCAGCATCATCACATCAAACCAATCACCAACTCAATACAAAAAATGACACATGTCATCACACCCTTCCCCCTCCCTCATCTAATCAACCAACGCCATCACGGCCCTCCAAAAAGCAACTCAACCCATAATCCTACCCTAACCTAACCTATTACCCATCCTCTCATCACTTCCCTCCAAAAATCAACTCAACCCATAACCCTACCCTAACCTAACCTATTACCCATCCTCTCATCATCATTAACCAACTCCATCACTTCCCTCCAAAAATCAACTCAACCCATAACCCTACCCTACCCTAACCTATTACCCATCCTCTCATCATCATTAACCAACTCCATCACTTCCCTCCAAAAATCAACTCAACCCATAACCCTACCCTAACCTAACCTATTACCCATCCTCTCATCATCAACCACCAACATCATAACCCATAACCCTACCCTAACCTAACCTATTCTCCATCCTCTCATCATCAACCACCAACATCAAACCCATAACCCTACCCAACCTAACCTATTCCCCATTCTCTAATCATCTAACCACCATCACCAATCAACCAATCTCATCATCTCCCCATTTGCCACATGTCTTCATCCCTTCACCTCTCCAAAATCCAACCAATCAACCTCTTACACTACACATCATCTCAAATCTAACACCTTACCTCTTCAACCATCTCAACACTCCTTCTCCAAACAACTCCCTTACACCACCACTCCTCCCATCAACCATCACTCATCTCACCCCACCAAACACTCTACCCAAATGGATTTGGGTAAGATCCAAACCATTTGGGTTAAAACACAACCCATTTCCATCATTACAAAAATACCCTCATTTTCATCTCAAATTTCATACCCTTTTCCTCTCAAACCCATGCCATTAACCACTACTCTCATCCTTCACCCCATTATACCCTTAAAAAACCCTCTCAACCTCTATAAAAACCCCCCCCATTCTCCCCATACACCAACTAATGAAAACTTGATAAAAAAATCCTCCACAATCAAAACTCTCTACTCTACTCTCAACACCTCACCCTCAACTCAACTCACTCTCCTACAACTTCAAGCAAGTCCAAGCCAACTCAAAGGAAGGTCAAAGGAAGTCAAGGAAGGGTCAAGGTGGGTTCAACAAAAGGAACACCCCCTCTACATCCCCTCTTCTACTTCCCCTTTTCCCACACTTTGCACACACCACAATGATTTGAGTCCTTCAAGGGCCCCTTTTTCAATAAGGGTGCCCTCAATGGACTAAATCTATATCAAAGCCCCTCACACTTGAGGGCACACCTCAAACCATTTTCGATTTTATTTTCTTTATTCTAAAAATGACCGGATCCGAGGTTACCACCTATGGTGGGTGGAGTAGGATGCCTAACACCTTCCCTACTCCATAAATGGACCCCCTTACCTTGAATCAAAGGTTGGACCACGTGCATTATCCTACGAGAGTCATCACATCAAAAATGACTTAATTTTCAAAAAACGAGACATCGGGTGACCATTCACACCCAATTCCATACTTGAATGGTGGCGACTCCAAAACACCCCAAAGTGGAGGGAGATTTGAAGAACATTCAAAATCCCGTGTCCACATACACTAAAAATTAAATTATAAGAAAATAACGAATATAAAATAATATCTAAGACTCTTAAAGAGGTTATCAAGCACTTATAGGGGGAGATTACCTCATAGAGGAATTACTCTTTCTCCCCAAGCCTTGAAACTAAAAACTAATGAAAAATATAGTATTAAACTAGAAAACATGTAAATAAAGAAAAAAATATTTGAACTTAAAAGAGAAGGGATACTAAGAGAGGGGAAGATTGGAGGGTTTAACCCCCACCTTGATCTTCTTCTTCTTGGATTTTTCTTCTATGAAATTTGAAAGTGGTTTGAGAAAATAGGAAAGCTAGAGAGGTTTGAGAAAGATTTGGACAGAATTTTGAATCACCAAAGGAGCTTTTCCATTTTCCTTGGAAGGATCTGAAAGCGCCCTCGATCCGCGGGGTGCGCGGATCCGCTTTTGACCCTTGAGGTTTGGGAGTCGCCACCTAGTTGTTAAGGTCTAAGAACCAAACTGACTCTAAAAAAGGTAAACTAATCTACGAAAGAGAAAAAGAGTCTGGGGATCACGTTACGGGGTTGGAAGGTGTTAGGCACCAACCCCGCCCGGCCAAAGCCGGTCTCTACTAACTTTCCAAGTAAATCACATTGCTAAAAACCTAGATAGAAATAAAAAAAAAAAAAAAAAACTGATACCTTTCCGATAGCAAGGATTTTGCTCCCTTAGATCTGACAAAAAGAACTCCTTGTACTGTACTCCCTTGCTTCGTTCTGTCTCCGGATTTGACTTCGGATCTCCTAGATCAAGGTATCTCCTTGTTTTTGAATTTGAACTCTTCAAGTTTATTGCGGATTTGGGAGTGTTTTTGGAGGGATTTTCGGTGTTTTTAGACTAAAATTGAAGGAGGGATGTTAGGTAAGGAGTTGGGGCTCCAAAACTAGGGTTTATGGGGGGCTAGGGTAGCTTCTAGACCTACTTCTCCTAGGGTTTATGATTTCATACGAAAATAGGGTGTGAGCACCTCTATTTATAGATGTTTTTTAGGGTTGATTTGGATAGAGTTAGTGTTTAATTAGAGATCTTTCAATTAGAGTTGTGTTTTAATTAAAATTATTTTAGGTAGAATTGTGTTTTAATTAGAATTGTTTTAGGTAGAATTGTTTTTAAGTTAGAACTCTATTACATAGAGTTATTATTTAATTAGAATTCTATTATGACTTTTGGTCTTATTTGATTGACTTTTAATGTTTTCACTTTAGTCTTAATTGATTGACTTTTAATATCTTGACTTCAGTCTTGCTTAATTGACTTTAATTTTGACTTCAGTCTCACTTAATTGACTTTAATACCTTGACTTCAGTCTTGCTTGATTTACTTTTAATTTTTGGAGAACCCCCTTCCATTATTTCTTTAATTCTTTGGACCCCCAAATAGAGGGGTCCTTAAAGAAATATCTCACGAACCCTCAATAATTTTGCCTGAAAGTCCGATTGATTGATTTTTTTAATTCAAAATTTTAAATTAATTTCATTAATGTTTCAATTTAATTATTTAATATTTTATTTATTAATTTCGGAATTTTTTATCATGAAAATTGTGAAATTACCGTTTTGTCCCCGGAGAGGACTTTTCACGTTTCAAGTCGATTTTTAATGTTCTAGGATGTTTTAGAATCGATTTTTCGTAAGGAATTCAATGAAAATATTGGTTTGTGTTATTTATGAAATTTTTTGTGTGACTTTATGAGGGGCATTTTCGTAATTTTGTCGAATTCTGTGAAAATTGGCGAAATGATTTATTTGGTTTCGATTTGTTATTTTATGTGTTTGAAAAAGTTTTCCTAAGCGTAACGTAGGCTCTAGGGTTGTTTTAAGATTAGGGGTATTTTAGTAATTTGGTCAATTTTAGTGATTTTTATCGTGAAGCTTCTTTTTGGTCTGTAAAATGATGATTTCTATGTTTCTGGGGTCGTATTTTCCTAGCGTAGCGTGGTTTCTAAGGTTTTATCAGTTTGAGATACCTCATCCGGATTTCTAAATCTTTAAGTTCCCAATAATTTCACTAAAACTTTCATGAAAAATCACAATTACTCCTCATTTCCTTGGTCTTGATGATATTTCACTCATTTATGGGTTTCACCAATTATGATGACTAAGACAGAAATGGGTAAAAGTCCAATAATTTCTAGAGAATTCTTTGAGAGGGGTAAAGTGGTCATAACATTTGAGCTTTGAGTCAATTGTGAGGGAACCAAGCCAAGTGACATGTAATTAGATGATAGGTCTTTGACATTTTTAGTTTCTTCCATTGGGAGAGTTTCCAACAAACTAGGGATAAGTTGGTTATTAGATAAAAATTCTAGAGAATTCTTTAGGATGGACAAAAATGTCATAGGTTATTGAATTTTATAAAATCACATTGAATGTCATGAAAGTTCTTTGAATTTTGAAGAATATGAGAATATTAGAAGTG
The DNA here is from genome assembly GCF_017979445.1 of Akebia trifoliata. NCBI lineage: Eukaryota > Viridiplantae > Streptophyta > Magnoliopsida > Ranunculales > Lardizabalaceae > Akebia > Akebia trifoliata. Next base: position 10,903,050 of record NC_141387.1, read on the forward strand.
GAAATCTATTTTAATAAGTCTTAACAAACTTGGGTTAAGGAGATAATTATCCTTAAGTGGGGACCAGGTAAGATAAAGTCTTTGTCATGAGATTTGGAAAATTACGAGAAGACCAAAGTTGTGGAATTTGTTGGAGAGTTGGAAAGGGGTAAAAGAGTAAAAGAAGAGGGATTTCTTGAAAAAAAAAAATACCAAGAAGGGGAGGGGGGGGGGTTATGAGGTCATTTCCCAAGAAAATTCGAGCGCACGTGGGTTTCAAACTATTTAATTGTCTTGGCTGAATCTCACAAGATTGGGTCCTTGCATGCTTGGTTATCAGGTTTTAAACTTCATAGAAATTCTTTGGGTCAAACTTATTTTTGAAAGATTTTATGCTTTTGAACTCAACCCATGCAAAAATGGGATGTCTACACTAGGAAATTGGAGGAGAGAAGTTAGAATTATTCCTTGAAATGCATGTAAAATAGACAACATTGGGGGAAAAACATTCGTCGTATTTTATTATATATTAGAGTTTGCTTGTGCCTATGACATGGTCATCCTCTTTGGGATTATGGGGGTAGAATATGGAAAACAATAAAGTTGTAGAGGGTATTATTAAAAAATGTGTAAAAAAAAGTAAGAGTAATAAAGTTATATGAAGAAAGATAATAAATACAGGTTTATTTTTGGAAAGGGGAAGAAGAAATTGGTAAAAAGGTAAAACATATCCTCGAGATATATTTGAGATTATGGGGGTAGAATATGAAAGACAATAAAGTTGTAGAGGGTATTATTAAAAAATGAGTAAAAAAAAGTAAGAGTAATAAAGTTATTTGAAGAAAGACAATACATATATGTTTATTTTTGGAAAGAGGAAGAAGAGATTGGTAAAAAAGTAAAACATATCGTCGAGATATATTATTTGTAGGGTGTAAATCATGATACAGAGAGTAGGATTCACCGTTGTGTTTTATTATTATACTAGAGTTTACTAGTGGCATCATTGTTGGGGTTAAAGGGGTTAAAGAAGAAAGATAGAAAAGTTATAGGGGTATTATTAAAAAGGGGAAGAAAAGAAAAATAATAAAATTTAAGAAGGGATAAGAGGAAAAACAATAAAGTATGATTGTGTAAAACTAACTTTTTATCTCAATCTTTATATCCCACAAAATTGTAGCACCTACACATCATTGTATTTTATTATATATTAAAGTTAGCATGTGCCGACGACATGAGCATCCTCTTTGGGGTTAAAGGGGTAAAATAGGGGTTAAAGGGGTTAGAGGGGTATTATTTAAAAGACGGTGAGGAAAGGAACACCAAAAAAATTGAATGAGGAGGAGAGAAAGGACAATAAAGTGAGATTGTGTAAATCCTGCTTCTTTGTTTCAATCTATATAGCCCACAAAATTGTACCTCAACCTTGAGATACAGTTTTGTGTGTTATAAAGAGAGTTGGATCGACAATTATATTTTATTATATATATACTAGAATTTGCCCGCGTCATAAGACGGTAAAAGAGGAAAAATAATAGTTAGAAGCATATTAATGAAAAAAAAAAAAGAGGGGAAAAAGAAAACAATAAAATTGAAGGGGGTGAAGAGGGAAAGCATAAAGTGGAACCCAAACAAAAGGGATATATGAAACATTTATCCCCCATGACTCTAGCAATGGTGGCCCTACAATTGTGTTTATTTGTTTATTATTATTATTATATACACACACCAAAAACTGTAGTTAAAGGTTGAGATTATATTTTATTATCTTTATACCCCATAAAGAACATATGTCAAGAATTATAATATTATTTTTTTTATCTTCTTCCCCTTTCTAAGAATACCTCTAACTTTATTTTTTTTTCTCTTCTACCTTTTCTAAGAATACATTTCATTGTTTTATATTGCAATTCCTCGTTTCTCCTTTTTCAGTAATACCCTTACAACTTTATGTCTTTCCTCTTGTATCCCCTCAACCCCAAAGAGTATGCCTGTTTCACAAACTCCAGTGGATATATATGAGATTATATTGCATGGGGAGAAAGACCACTTGTTTATCCTGGAACCCACGTGAAATGGAACACAAAAGCATTATTATGTGCCATGTAGATGTAGACCATAAAAGCTAGGAATTCCTATAGATATATATATATTTTTTTACCATTGATCAATTTATTTTGAGTTTCAGTAGCCTTTCATTTTTAAATCCTTCACCCCTAATTTTTCTACTGGAACTTGGTGGTCACTTTTTTCCACAGTAACATAGTTTAATAATTTTTTTTTTAATGGGCCTTGACCCCATTTCAATTGATGAGATTGATTGTTTAAATTGTTGATATGGACAATTCAAATCATTGAAATAGACACTTGTTCAAATCATCGAGATAAAAAATGTCAATTGTTGATCTCAACAATTGGACATGAATCATTGAGCTCAACATTTAAATTGTTAAGATTACAATTGTTGATCTCTACATTTAAATGTGAATTTTCAAGGTCATCTATTCAAATCGTCGAGGTTAATAATTTGATTTGTTGATCTTGATGGTTTGAGTTCGTCGTTTTATCAGTACAGGAGACCATTAAGAAAGAAAGATTTTAACTAGCATGGTGGTTACTATGCCACCCCAAAACTTAGGGTCCATTTAGAAAAAACGCCCCTCGTATGGGCTATAAAGTATTTTTTTTTTTTGAACATATTTTTAAAACCAACTCTAAAACATGAACCTTAAAAAGCTGAGGTATGTCATTTAAACGAATGTTGTAAATATATCCTTAACTCATATATTTGAGACTAGTTAAAATCCAAAGCAAACATTGGATGTTAGGAAGCTCCAAATATTGTTTTGTCATTAAATGCTACTATAAAACATGAGTTCAATCACCCAAGGAAAAAAATTAGGTATAGTTGGTTACCTATGGATCGAAAAATCAACTATAGCCAATTTTTCCTCACACGACGCACTTAGAGGAAGGGATAAAATTTGCCTCTTCTCTAAAATACTATTCATCCTTTAAAATACTTTTTTTTTTGTTTATCATGGGTATCTTCACCCTTCGGGTGAGACTAAGAAAATAGGATAAAAATGATATTTAAAACATATTCTATGAGAAGAGAAAGTAAAAAAAATGACACATATATATATTTCGGATAAAATAGGTATTTAAAAAGGTGAATAATGATGAAAAAGGTAAATTTGTATTACACCCTGCAAAATAGACGAAATTAGGGGGTCACCTCTCGCGAACTGCAAGATGTGGTATGCCCCCATGGACTTTCATTAACCCACTCAAGCTGTTATCTAAATCGTTTCTCCATTAACGGAGATTGTTAAAAGTCCAAAATACCCTCAAATATATAAAATGATAGAAATGTCCTTACCTCAATCAATTGACCATCTCATTCTTCTTCTCCCTCACTATTCTTTACAGTTGAAATGAACAAACGACGAAACTCCAACTCCTTTGAAGCTTTTCTCTTATATCAATTATATATGGGTGGATTCTAAGTATATTTTCATCATTTTCAACTCAAGAGTAACTCAATGCTTTGGATCTCCACATGCAAAACACTCAAGCTATGGGTTAAACTAAGAAGTAGAAAGTAGTAAAAATCCCTTCTATAAATATATTTGTTAGTATTAGCCCCTGCATATAACAGATATGTTGTTTTCATCATTTGTTTTTCAAACAAAATGAAGCTAATGGACTTAAAAAAGTCGAAACAACTCATCTGAGCCTTCTCACCTTTACCCATTGTATCAAAAGTCATGTCTTAAAAAAGATGAAACGAAAACATGATTCATTAATGGTAAACCATATTCTTAAATGGTTGAACTTCCAAACAAATATGGAAAACCCTCTTTTCAATATCAAACTCACCAAATCCTTGGATTAAGCATGATCAGATGATGGGAAACCCTAGTTTATCTTCATCCTCATAAAAAAGATGAATTTAGGGTTTTTGGTTCAATCTAGTAGTTTATAAACGTTGTCAATAGACATAATAGATCAACAAAAGTCTAAGGGGGCAAACCTAATCTTGCATTCGCCGAGGGGGGGGGGTGTCTTACTAAAATACCCATAATACCTATTTAAAATGGCCTCTTATCTAAAATACTATTCATTCATTTGAAAAAGTTTAAAAGAGAAGGAGATAAATATGGTATTTTAAACACGTTCCATAAAGAGAGAAGGTCAAAAATGACATTTATATAAAAGGAGAGGGGGAGTTCTTACTAAAACACCCATTTAAAAATGGCCTCTTCTCTAAAATACTATTCATTCACTTGAAAAAGTTCAAAAGAGAAGGAGATAAAAATAGTATTTAAAATAAATTCCATGAAAAGAGAAGGTCAAAAATGACATTTATATATATAAAAAAAAGGGGTGAAATAGGTATTTAAAAAATATGAATAGTGATTTAGAGATTTCCTTCAAAATTTCTTCACATCTTACTATTTGAGGATATGAACAATGATAAATTTCTCTAAAATAGAGATTAGTTGGAGTTAGGTTCAAATATCTTCCCATCTATATTTAGAGTTTTAGAGACCGATTAGAGATGCTCCTAGAGGTGTCACTCAAGATAGAAACTTTAACATAGTTGACTTATAGTTTTTTTTATATAAAAAGATCTCATTTTGCCTTGTATTAATAAAAATAGAGAGCTGCTATTGGCACCCCAACTTTTACTCATTACACCCCAATTCAAAATGGAGAAAATAAGGGAATGGTTGAGAATAAGTAAAAGTTGGGGTACGAATAGAAACTCTCATTTTTTTTGTGGCTAGATTTCTATTTTTTGGGTTTAGGATTTTATATGAGCCTAATCATAATTGTAAACAACTACTGAAATCATTTGAACGAGTGCGATAATGTTTTGTAATGTTGAGATAATAATTTGAGCCACCCTTTTTAGTGTTTGAAGAGTGTGCTCTAATATTTAATTCAGGTGCGATAAATAATTTAAGAAATTGTGGTGTAGTAAGTAAAAGTTGGGGTGCCAATAGCAGCTCTCTAAAAACATAAGGCTTATTATTATTTTAATTATAGAATTCTTGTTAGTCAAATTTTCTGATTTATAAATAATGTTTACAAAAATACCATCAAACAATTTTATGATAAATTACCAACATTTGGGAGTCTATCTTAGCAAAATTTCAATACATTCTACCCAAAAGCTGAATTTGGAAAACATCCACTATTCATTTAAATTACTAATTTAATTAATTATTTTATATAATTTATGAATAAATTGATTTTTAATAATAATGACCATTACATTGAGAATAAAATGTTGCATATGAATTTAACCAAGAGAGAGTGGAGAAATTTAACTAAATTGAGGCAGATGTGTGTATTTAATTACTTGAGACAATGAGTTCCACTAAAAAATCAAGCTAAATTTTAAAAGTTGATATTGCCACATCAAAATTTACTAATGCCACACCAATCCCTATGTAAATTACCAAAGAATTGCACATAGTTGGTGTGGCAATAGTAGCTCTCTAAATTTAGGAGTCCCTACTAAATCCTCTAAAAATCAAGAGTACCAAGAAGCAACAGCAATATTTTCAACTAAAATTTAGCAAAAAAAAAAATTGTTACAAAAAAAAAAGAACCCTACAAGGAAAAGGACCCAATTGCAGTAACTAAGAAAAGCTTCAACCATGGCAGACTTCAAGCTATCTATGTTTTTTTTTCCCCACAAAACCCACTAAAAAAATTAATAATAGAGAAGGAAGAAATAAGAACAGAAACAAAGAGAAAATGATCCACATTAAAACAATATTTGATACATTACCCAGACGCCCAAAACACATAAAAGATTGAATAATTTGCAGAGCCCGTTTGGAGAAGCATCAGATCTCTTCAATGGCTTAATAACAGAACCACTTGTATTTCTTCCACAAACACTAACCCCAATCTTCATTCCTTCAAGAGCTTCAGACCCATTTAAACAGAGCCCAGGATTCCCACTTAGATCAAGATTCCTACCCAATCTTTTACAGAATCCAGAATTAAAAGGAACAACACCACTCAACATGTTTTTACTGAGATTAAGGTGATATATGTGAGTTAGACTACTTAGAACAACTGGAATCTCACCTGTTAATCTGTTATTTTGCAGAGATAAAGTGCTGAGATTCAAAAGCTGAGAAAAACTCTGAGGAATTGCTCCTGAATAACCAGAATTTGCAAGTCTAAGCTCTTGAAGTTTCAACAATCTTCCAAACTCAAATGGTAGAGGAATGAACATTGGGTTATCATCCATTAAAAAGTATTGTAAATTCCTCAACTTCTCCAACCCATTTGGGAATTTTCCCTTCAATCTGTTGTTGCTCAAAGCCATGAAAACAAGTAAATTAAGCTTTTCTATGCTATCTGGAACACTTCCAGTAAGCAAATTTGAGCTCAAATCAAGCTTTTGAAGCAAACCCAATTGCCCAATTGTCGGCGGGATCAAACCCGAAAGCGAATTATAGCTCAAATCAAGTCCTACAAGGTTTCTAAGATTTCCCAATTGGTTTGGAATAGTGCCCATGAGAAAATTGTAGCTCAAATCAAGGTGTATGAGAGAGGTTAAGCTGAAAATTTCTATTGGGATTTTCCCATGAAGTTGGTTTTGTGATAATGTGAGGACTTGAAGAGACTTTAATGAGGATATTTGAGGTGGAATTGGTCCTATAAGTGCTTGATTTGATCTGAGACTTAGTTGTTGGAGTGAAGAAAAAGAAAGTTTTTGTGGGTTGTTGATAGATAGAGTTGTTTTGGTGTGAGTGAAACAATGGAAGAAGAATACAGATTGAAGATAAGGAAGATCAAAGATTTGAGAAGGAAATGTGGCTGTGTTCTTGCAGATTGGGTTTGGTGGTGTGCCAAAATCAAGTCTAGAGACATGTAGATGATTATCATACCCAGTTTTGCATTCTATACCAGGCCATGAAGAGCCAGGTTTACAAGGGTTTGGGTTAGAGACTCTCCAATTTCTATCAGAAGACATGGTTTCCATGATCTTGAACAAGGTTTCTAGTTCAAAGGGGTCCATGTTGTTGTTGGGTTGTAAGTTTTTGGTTGGGTGTTGTTTCTTTTGATGGCCATTGGTGGGGAGAGAAAGAAGAGAAGGTAGAGAGAGAAGGAGAAGAACTAGTCTGAGAGAGATTGGGAAGGAATAAAAACACAACATTGTGCAGAAATTTTGAGATTTGCCCAGAGTTCTAGTAGTTGTTTGGGTGGTTTTAGAGGTGTTTGCTTGGAAAGAAACACTGTGCAATAACATTGTTCATAAGTTATGAGTGAGGTGGATTAAAGCATTGAGAGAGAGAGAGACAGAGACAGAGAGACAGAGAGAGAAAGAGGAAATGTTGGTGGGGCATGACATTGAGTGAGGATTTGAAGCTCATGTAGGGTCAGATAGAAATGGGAATATGTGGGTTGAAAGGAATTTCTCCTAAAAATGTTGTTGGATTTCATGTTGTTTGAAAAATGTGAAACAAAGGATTTTCCTTGAAAAAAAAATATGATTTTTAGACGAATAATGCTAGAGTGATTACGCGAGACACTATGTTCGACATTGAGCTGACGTGGAGTTGTGTTAAGAATCATAAATGCTTTCCACTCGTATCTTGAGGAAAATTATCTATGGTTCTGAGCACAACTCTCACGTCGATTGGCGCAATATTAAGAAGTCACTTTAGCTTTCATTTTTAAGATGTAGCGTGTTCTTCTTGGAATTTAATTTCCCGCCCAAAGTGATTTTTCATATTTAGGGGGAAAAGTATTTTCTATCTCACTTGGTGGGAAAATATTATTCCCACCCGGTTAATATTATTTCTCAATGATCACACTCATTCCCAAAACTAAAAATCATATATAGTTCTAAAACTTGAAAACTTGACTCAACTCAAATGTCGGTTGATTAGAGCCATTCAACAACTCATGAGTTGACTTGGATAATTCATATAAAAATAAATTAAATTTATAAATATTTAAAAATACTTTAAGATAAAAATAAATAAGAATATATTTTTTATTCTCCCCAAATTATAATATATATTCAAATAACATGATCAAGGTTTGAGGCATTGCAAAGCAACTTTGAGGTTGAACTTTGAGGCATTGTCTTTACACTTCTAATCATTTATGTGGACTAAGTAACTAAGATTTTATATGGATTGAGCTTGGATTAGGAATGATTCGAGACGTCTCCAAATGTTTGGTTACTCAATCCAAACCCATATAATCAATAAATTAATATGATAAAGAATTAAGTTGGATAATCATAGAGAACAATGCAATATCAATTTGAAAAAAAAAAGCTCCATATAATTACAAAAGTTGTCGGTATTTTCAAAATATTTCTAATGTTGATAAAGTCGTCACGTAATGTTGACAATTTGATAATATTTTTTTCAACATCACGTAGTAGTTATGTTAACATTAGCAACGTTTCAAAAATATCAAAAACTTCGATAATTATTTGAAAATTTATCCTATAATTAGTTTCTAGATAAGTTTCAACAAAAAATGTCACCTACATAGAAAAGGAAAAGGAATTTTTTGTTTTTTTTTACGAAAATAGCACCCAATACCCATTTTTATATCCGTATTTAAATGAAACCTTTAAATCCTTTTTTTCAACCTGAAATAAACCCTAAATCCTAAATATACTTCAGTCTTTTTCGTAACTTTGTCAAATAAGTCATCTTTTATTTTATGTTCATGGGAAGGTCAAAAAATAATTTTTTTTTTTAAAATGTAAAATTGTAAATTTAACTTAAAGAGTAGTTTTCTATGTTGGTGAAAACAAATAAATATCAGAAGATACATATATATATATATATATTTTTTTTTTTTCACAAATTATTTTAAAAAACATGACTTGCCAATAATGTTGGTTTCATATATGTCCGTTTTGGTACTTTCCCTAGGATTCTACTTGAATGGTCTAAATAAAAAATATAATATAATGAGTCAAACTAAGCGTCCAATCCAATAGATTATAAGGAAAGGTCCATAGATATCATGATGATCACTATCAATTATTTTAGGCAAATCTAAGGTGTAGATCACATCCGTAATATTGTGGGCCACTTTGTTTCACATCTATTCTGCCAATTGTACAATGTCCTTAAGGTCCCTGTCCCACGCCCAATTATTTTTTAAAATTTAAAATCAACAAACGGTTATGTTTGGGCAAATTGATCAATGAACAAGGGCATTTATGTCATTTACATATATAACCAAATCACCCAAAGAAATGGTAATTTTTGTTCAATTTTTTTTTTTAACCTCAATTTCAGATAAATGAATGGTAATTAATAACATGTCTCCAAAACTTCAAAACCCAACAGTGAAGTGGTTCCCAGCACAGACAACCATGAAAAAGAAAAGCCCTAAACTATTTGGTGTTGTAAGGTACAATGAAAGTTAGATACACATTTATTAATGATGTTCAATCTTAATTGTTCAAAATTTTAAGTGGGCCATGTTCAGAAATACAGACTGATTGGTCAATCTTGAGTGTCTGATCAAATATTGAGTAGATCAGTCAAACATATGGTCAACTTACTCTGATTGGTCATCAATGGGTACCAAATTAACCGATACCAGATTGGAATCAGAACTCGAAAAATTTATCCCGATTTTTGTTTCATATGGTAAGTAATTGGTGAATTATGCAAAAGCTAAAAAGAGTTTTTATTTTTATTTTTGTGGGTTCTTTTCTTCCTTGTTCGATGTTTGCCCTTTATATTGCAATTTACTTAATGAGGTGGTTCACCCCTCATAAGATCCTCCAAGGCTACATCAGTTTAAGTAGTAATTAAAATAGAAAAAATTCTTTCAAAGTGAGTGCTCACAGAAAATTGCATACTTTTGTTCCATCGCATTAGTCCTTTTTAAGCTCTCCTTGATTTCTACGCCACAAATTTTTTTTTGTTTTTTCTGCTTATTGTGGGTATTCCCATCATTTGAGTGAGACTAATCCCATAGTCACACGCACTTGCCCCTCGAAAAACCCTACGTGCAACTGGTTGAGTCGAGGGTCAACCGACCTTGAAAGGTGGTCCCAAAGAATTTATGGGGATGTTAACATTGTCCAATATTTTTTTTTTTTCAAAAATACCCTCTTCATTTTGTTTTTTAGTGAAAAAGATAAGATTATATTTGTCTTTTATATAATAAATGTTTGTTTACATGATAAATGCTCATTAATTATTTTGAATTAAAAATCTTTGTTGTAGTAAATGTTTTGGCATACTAAATGTATTTATTATCAAAAAACTAACGTACCCTTATTTTTTTTCATTAAAAAAATAAAACAAGAAGGGGTACAATTGAAAAAAAAAAGTGTTGGACAATGCTAACATCTAAGAGTGTATGGGGATGTTAGCATTCTCCAACACTTTTTTTTTTTCTAAAATATCATTTCCCATTTTATCCTTTAGTGAAAATGACAAGGGTGTATTAGTCATTTTTACATACTAAATGCTTATTTACATAATAAATACTTGTGTTTCTCATAATAAATGCTAAGGAAATTTAATCTTGAGAGATTTATCGGGTATACCTATCTGTTGCAATTTTATTACTAAAACTCCCTTATTTTATCAAGTTTGTTACTTGAGCTAATCTTACTTTATGAATTAGACTAGCATCACTAGTCCTTCATAATTCTGTGCCCTAAAATCATGTTTTTGGATCCCACAAATTGATGTTATTAGAATCCACTACAAAGCATCTTAAGTGACAAGTTAATCCCATAAATTTGAATTTTATGACATGGATCTGGATTCCAAGGTTTTCTGGGTAACATACTTGATAATGTGAGTTTTGATTGGTGACAAACGTCATAAAGTTAGGTTCCCTTGGAGTTGTAGAACTCCAAAGAAGTTTTTGTAATAAAAAATGCAATGGTTAGGTTTGCATGTCTCGCTTTAATCTTTAAAATTAAATATCTTGTTGTGATAAATGCAACTGAGCATTTACTGTGAGAAAGACCATGTACCTCTATTTTTTCTATTAAAAGATAAAGTGAATAAGGGTATTATTGAAAAAAAAAAAAAAGTGTTAAACAATGCTAACGTCCCCATAAAGTCATGGATGTTAGTATTCCCCATATGTATAAGGTCACGTTCAACAGCCAACGTTAAGGAGCCAACGCATTTGTCCTATATGGCTTAAAAGTTTTGGATAAAACTGAGTTTTTCTGATGATGGCTATCCTCACAAAAATTAGCCCAATCTGAAACTTCTAATCCCGTTGAAAGTCATTTAGAATTGTGGACTGTTGATTTTTTACCAAAAATTTATAAACCACTTATGATGAATTTAGGAGTTTCAGATTAGGCTGATTTTTTTGTGAGGATGATCTCCTCACCACAGAGATCATCCTCACAAAAAATCGGATCTAGAGGGTCGCCCCAAGGAATTCATTGCTTCATGGGGTTCCAAAAACTTAACCTACCCTTCCTGAGGAGCTTATCAAGGCCTAGCTTGCCACTAGGCCAATCCCTTGGGGTTAAATTATATTCAATATGAATCAATTATTCCAAATTCAAATGTACCAAATGCTTTTGGTAGTGGAGTAAGAACTAATTGGAAATGAAATTGCTCCATATAATAGATTTTAGTTTTGGATGTATTGGACCAAGCCTAATGTCATTCTAGAGGCTTAATATCATGAACCAAATGTTATACTTCATGTCTTTATTCCTAATTTTATTATTAATATTGTTTTATTATTTTCTAATCTTTCCAACCTTTGGCCACATGAATCAACTTGTCTCTTTAGAGTCATTCTTTAGCTTCTTTTTTTTTTTTTTTAATAGAGTAAGAGCAACTTTTGTTAAATAAAATTCATAGAAAATTAAATTGTATACATGGTTGTCATTTGGGAAATATGAGGTTTTTAATTAAGTGTAATATTTTATATCCTTACTATTATAATGAGAAAAGGTGGAGTAGAAGTGGTTCAACACCAAATTTTGGATCCCACAAATGACTCCACCTTTATATTTAAATTTAATATAAATAAGGTCATTTTGATATAAAAAAATCAAGAAAATTGCATCATTAGACCCTACAAAACCATGTTAGTTTTCAAAAGAGAAACATTTTCCTTACTAACTTAGTAAAGATTAGTTAGTAAAGATTTAAGCCTTACTAAGTCTTTTTGCTCAAATGGATTACCATATCAGCAATCCAACATGATAGCCCTCTAAGTTTCATTTAAAAACTCATATTCAAAGATAAAAAAATATAATTTAGTCTAAGCTTGATCCAAGGTTTTGAAAATGGATGATTACCAAATCTCCACGTAACTCCAAAACTTAAAATTGAAATTCAACGGTGAAAATTACCTTTTTTTGAATTTTTTTTTTTTTTTTTTTTGCGTGAAATTTCATAGAATTTTGTCCTCTACAACCTTGAAGCATCAGGTCATGCTTTTGGATGTCACAAGGTGAGCCCAAGGACCTTACTAACTTAGTAAGGTTAGTTGGACTCTTTTAAAATTATGAAAAATACCTTTATTATTATGTAATATTCACAAACCCTTTAATCATGTTTTAATTCCAGATAAACCCCTTTGATACCGTGTGTTTGTACAAGCCACCTTCTAGTGAATATAAAAACATTTTATGTGAGAGTGTTTTCGTGTTGCATAATGTCAAATGTAATCAACATACTAAATAAAGTTATGAATTGTTAAAAAAATATAACAAAATAAAAACTTTGTATAATAAAATACAACGGTGGACTCCACTCCCTTTATTCCCCACATAAAGAGAGGTTGTGATTTAATCTTACAATGAATCTCGATGACAACTTTTAACTATGTTGTTTTTCTTCTTTTCTTTCTTTTCAAGAATATCCTTCTAACTTTTATTTCCTCTTCTACCCTCTTTTCAAAGACACCCTTCCAAATTTATTGTCTTTCCTCTATTACTCCTTTTTCAATAACCCTCCAACTTTATTACCTTCCCTCTTCTACCCTTTAACCCCAAAGATGATGTTTGTGGCCATAGGCATCAGCAAACTATGGTCATTTTTTAAGAGATGAGAAAGAAGTAATACATGACAAAATACGTTTAATGGCAATAAAGTAACATGATCATATTATAAATTTCGATTTTCTAACATCACATTAAGTTGGATGTATGTAACACATGAAAAAGAATCACAATCTCTCGAGGAATCCCTCTCTTTTTGAGAAACGAGTAAAAAAATATATCAAAGAGTCGATGCTTGGCTATTATCAACAAGTTTCTCAAATACACATGACACAGGTTTACTAGCATTGAATGTTTTTAATTTATGTCCATCGTGGTTGGATTATACTATCATACTCCCCAAATTTCTTCATAATTATATTTGGCCAACTTACAAAAAATCATATATATATATATATATATATATATTTTAAGTGTGGGACGTGTTCAGGGGACATGTACAAGTGACAATTATTTTTACATCTCTCGGATGTCATCCATTTAATAGATCCAATGACATCTAGCGATATTGTAAAAAACATTCAAAAAATGAAAAGAATTAGGGTGATTGTGTAGAAATAATTGTCAATTTTAGATGTCCTCCAAAAACATCCCTTTAAGTATTGATCTATTTAATTAATCTTTAGCATTCAATATATGTAATATGTATATTGTTTTTTTATTTATTATTATTATGTATAATCATATTTTGAAGACAGTCTAAAGTAATTATTAGAGTATTAGCTACGATGCATTGTAATAAGGTGTATTATAATACATCAAATCTCCATCTTCTTGCAAAAATTAGGATAGAGATTATCTTTAAAATAAATTGTTCCTTTATACATTTTTTTGAAAATTGCAGAACACAGGTTTTGATCCATTTGAGGAGAAATTTATATAATAAGGAAATAAAAAAATCAGATTTCCCAAGAAATATACAAAATCAGACAATCTATATAATTGTCGACCCCTTTATTTACAATCAAAGTCCGCGAAGTATGTGATCAGACTTTGTTTTTTTTTTAATTTTATTTTAACCTAAGGTGTGATGTCTTAGGTTGTGTAGCCGTTGAAATCAAACGGTGCTGGTTCAATCATTCCATTTGATCGACACAAGGCATAGACTTATCATTTTATTTTACCTATTTTACCCCCGACAATGGTGACAGTGGATGGATCCAATATTTTCTGAACTAAACTGGGCCCTTGTTTTCCAGGTTGTTGTGGGCCCAACTTTTCTTTCCTTCCCCATAGTAATAATTAATAATTGCTTCTGTTGTCAGATTGAAACCATGGGAAATGATTCAATAGTTCACTATTCAATCAAATAGTTTTTTTTTTTTAGAAAGATTTACTAGCAGACCTATCTGTCCCAATTTTATTACAAAAACTCCCTTACTTTATCAAGTTTGATATCGGATAAGCCTTTACTTTATGATCAAGCTAGCTTGGGTCTACATGGATTATCAAACTGTCAATCCAACACCACATACTTGGTCTAGCTCAAATCGATAATCGAACCAAACTGATACCTTTGGGGTGGTTTGGTTCGATTTGGAATACATTGTTGTCCAATTATGGGTTACAGAAATGGAGAACCAATTAATTTGATTCGGTTCTCGAGTCAAGTTTGTATAGAACCGAACCCTTATGCAATAAATAAATATATATGTATATAATAATTGCTATGAATTATTTTAAAATATATATATATATGCAAAAACAATGGTATTTCAAAATATGGGTTAGTGGTTTTGGATTGAGCTGATTTTTTGCGAGGATGGTCACTATGATGAGAAGATCATCCTCACAAAAAATCAACTCAATCTGAAACTTCTAAATCCATCAAAAGTGATTTACAAATTATTGGCAAAAATTGATAAAAAATAGATGGTCCACATTCTAAATCACTTTTAATGGGGTTAGAAGTTTCAGATTGGACTTCTTTTTTTTTTTTTTGGATGATCTTCCCATCATAAAGATCATCCTCACAAAAAAATCAGCTCAATCCAAAACTTCTAACCCATATTTTGAAAATTTATTAATGTTACATTGTTTTTACATATGTTTTTTCATATGTCCCTTGGTCCGTTCCCATATAAATAATATATAAATTTATTATATATGCACCAAACATTTTTCAATGTATGGGTTAGATATTTCGGAATGGGCTGATTTTTTTTGAGAATGATCTCTATGATGAGGAGGTCATTCTCACAAAAATCAGCTCATTCCAAAACTTCTTACCCCATCAAAAGTGATTTACAAAAATAGGACGGTACATGATTCTTCAACTTGTAAACTAGGGTTAGCAGTTTCGAAATGAGCTGATTTTTGGTGAGAATGATCTATTCACAGTAGGGATCATCCTCACAAAAAATCAGCCCATTCTAAAGCTTCTAACCCATGTTTTGAAAAATGTTTGGCACAATATTTGGCTCTCTTTAGGGCCTCCGAACGCTTCCCTATATATATATATATATATATATATATATATATATATATATATATATATATATATATATATATATATATATATTATTAAAAATATTACTTACAATTTATAGAATATTGGCAACCCATAGAACCAAACTGACTTTAGTTTGGTTTGGGTTGTTTCGGTTCAATTGGAATTTGATTCGGGTTTGATTCTTATTAAGTAGAATCGACCTATATCAATTCAGTTCCAATTTAACCTCAAGCCGAACCAAGTTGCACCCCTACTAAAAATTATGGCTACCAAACTCCCAAATCTAAATCTAAACTTCTATGGTGAAAATTAATATATATATATTTTTTTGAATTTTTTGTTTCAAAGTTCTTAGAATTTTATCATTTATAATCTTGTGGCATCCAATCATTTTTTTTTATGCCACAAATTGACGCCTACGTTGAGTTAACGCATCAATTTGAATTTTATGACGTGCTCCCTACTTCAAGGTTCACCTGGTAACAAAATTTGATAAAGTATAGTTTGTCCAACAAACTTGATAAATTAAGTTCCCTTAGAGTTGTCAAAACTCTAAAGGGAGTTTTTGTAATAAAAATGCAACAGATGGGTCTGCAGGTATCTCTAATTTTAAAAACTCTGATGATACAAAATTTTGACCATTTCTCATAAAAATCTATGGTTAAAAGTCAAAATGCAAAATTTATCCAATAATCTAGTCACCCTTACAAGGTTCATATATCTATTTACTGGAAAACACTACCTTAATATCAAATTTATGGAATGAATAAAAAATCCTATCCATCCATCTAACGTAACAATTTTTTGTCATTCCTATTTTATCAAAATCTTTAACACAATTTTTACACCAAAAATATCATAATCTTTAAGTTGTAAAATAATTATGGTAGATCTCAAAATAGGTTTTCCAGCACGTTTGATAAAATTTTAAATCAATTATTTGAGTGAAAAATTATGCTTTATAGAAGTTAGAGATATGTCGGTTCTGTGGATTCAAAATTGGTACGAAAAAAAGTATTATGAGGAAGGTCATAAAACTCAATGTCAACTCGATAATGTTGAACCTAATCTATAAATCTGAATAAGAAATAGGTAATGTTAAATCAGACGATAAAAATAATTGGAATGAACTTATTAGTTTGTTGAGCATCTGAGACATGAAGAGATCACGGTCCTTAAAATCAATTTCGCTCCCTTAAGATGATATCCATAGTGCAATCCGTCTCAAGTGGTTGGTTTTCAAAATTCAACAGTCATAAATTTGTTAACCGTGCACTAGAAAATAATAGATCTTCGACGAACTCAATCAAATTAGTAGTGTACGAGTAACAACAATGGAGAACAAAATAGAAAAAGAGGGGGAGATCAGAACAATCTTTCTGTTTATGTAGTTTGTGTTTCCGCTTCTAAAACACTAGGGCACATCTATCTTTTATAAAAGAAAGCCCAACCGTACAAAGAAGCCCAAAGATTCAAAGGAGTAAAAGAGAGAGACCTTTGAGCTTTACATTGCTCATTTATGAACGTTGGAGAATCCAAACGATCAACACATTAACTCTTGAAACTGCTTAATCTAACGGTTAGTTAGATCAAAGATTGAGATTAAAAAAGAAGTAATGGATATTTGAGTAAAAAGAATCTTAATAAGACTCAACCCAACCCAACTCGGAGTATGTTATTGCGTGCGCGACGTGTACATGAAGATTTTTTGGTGGGTTGAACACAATGGACTACAGTCTCACAGTGTTTTACCCCCCCCCCCCCCTCATGTGTGCGTGAGGCCTACTCTCTCACTCACATCCAAGAAAGTGAGTGAAAATATTTATATTAATTTAACACAACTCCTATATTTATTCAATGTGGGACTAAAGGTTTTGAGAGTTATCTTTATAACTCTAAAGACAAAGTAAATCAAAAGATTCTTTTGACTTTTCAATTATCACAATAGAAGAAAGTTCATTTTTAGCTTAGTTTTCATTTAAAATGGAAAAACCTTACACTACTAATACTCAATAGTAGAAAATCTTAAGTTCAAGTCTTGCCCTCCACAAAACTCAATAAATAAATACTATTAATCCTACAACAGATAAACCTGAACCTAAATATGTTTCCCCTTAATCTATTCATTGTGATTTTAGATGAACATGGATATTTGATATTTGGTCGTATGATTTAGAAGTCATAGTACTTTTGTATGCGTCAGTCTCCATCGGTTATAGACCTGTAGATAGGGTTGGCAATGGGTAGTATAATATGCATTTACCTCGCCCATCCTATCCAATTTATTTAGGTATGGGTACAAATTTTTTATCCGTTTAAGAATTCGGGTAAATTTATCCACAATTATTTTTAGAGTCGGATATGAATATGTGTCCTATCCAATTCGAATATCCGTTTATCCGAGCTTAATACGGTAAATTCACAATAAAATATATGTATAATTCAAAATTAAGGATTTTCCATCATCTTCACAATGAGGTATTTATATCCGATTTGGATATCCACTTGAAATTTGGGTATAAGATGATATGAATATCCTTTAAAAAAGTGGATAAATAGTCGGTGTAGGTATAAAAAATTTAAGGATACTTTGCAACTTTATATTATTATCAAAAGTCCCAAAAATAAAATTTGGGTTTATACATTTTAATTAAGATCTATTGATTGAGAAAGGCCTCATATGATTTGGACTATCATAGATAAAGCCCATGATCTAAAATAAAGTTAAGTGATCCACATGTTAAATGTTAGGCCTCATATCCAAATAAATGAGTTTGGCCCATTAATAATCCATATAATCCTTAAAATTAGATTTGGACGAGTTTAGCTTTTAAACAAACCAATTAAATCATTTTAAATTAGGGCATAATTAGAAAGTTAAACTATCTCTAAGTTTATAAATACTAAAGACTCCCTCATTGAGAGGGGATCTGGATCATTTTATCTTAAAAGGCAGAAGCTCTACCTATAGAGAAAAAGAAGAAATTCTTAAGTGTTCCTTCAAAGACAAAGTAAAGCTCTTCAAGAGACTCGGACACCGATTAAAGAGAAAATAAAGCCTAAAACTCCTATTTGAAATCCAAAAAATATTTCTCAGTTGATAAAGCACGAAGTTCGGAGAAAAGAAAATCTACAAAAGATCAAGCACAAACAAAACCACCGTTAAAACAACCTTCCCAACTGATCACACGCAAAACCTGGAGAGAAGAAAACTACACATGTCATCTTTATTTTTGTTCTTGACTGTTAATCAAAGGAAAACACTAAAATATGTATCTCATTTTTATCAAAATCAATAAAATTATATGTGATCTTATTCCATGAATCTCGAGGTAGATTTGTGAATTTGTTGTCGACAAATTTCTAGTACACTCGGTGGGACTTTTTCAGCAGCTCATCTTTTAGTCAACTACAAAAATATCAACAAAAACATCAATGGCATCTCACAACGCCAATGTTATCACATCTGTTACGGTTGAAAAAGGTAAAAAAAAAAAAAAAAATCTTCAACTTTGAATCTACTCAAGTTATCAGTCGCGATCAATCTATAATGTGAATAGTGATAAAAATTGGAGGTTCCAAACTGGTTGAACCTATCCAGCATCACACCATTAAACATGCCACAAAAATGACACTCATAACGAAGATATTATGAGAAGACATTGTGGAAGACAACTCATCAAATGTTAGATCCGATTCAAAGTCAAGTAAGGGATTGTCTAGATCTTTATCAATCATTTTCCTATCACAAACTCCCACTTATATCAGAGCGATGATAACAACTGGAGCACTAACGATGGAATAACAAGTAGTCTAGATGGCAGAAACCATCAATAAATTGACAAAGAAAATGGAAGAAAAAGACATCCAAATTGCCACCCTAATCAGTCATTTAAAGAAAAAGGACAGAGAATAAATTGAGCACTAGACCTTCGCATCTTCCAGGATTCACTCTCGAAACATACATAGCTCTATACGAAGAACGACAACAAAGAGATTATTCTAGCTCGTGAAATGCTACACAAGAGCCATCATAAGGATCTGTTGCTTCTCTTTCTGTTTAATAATTGCAAACAATGATTACTAACACCATTCGCACTCAATATGGAGGCATGCCATAGTCCTTATTGGTTTACTCCAAATTTAATACTCAACACGTTGAAAAAATATGTCTTTCGATGGGATGTCAACTGTCAAAATTCCAACAGTTTGAAAGAAAAGGCAATCCTAAATAACACATTGCCCACTTCGTCAAAACTTGCAGCAAAGCCGGTACGTTCGACGACTTAATAGTGAAACAATTTATTCGCTCTCTTTGTGGCAATGCTTTCGATTGCTATACCGAATTGGAACCCAACTCAATAGATTGTTAGGATCAACTCGAAAGAGTATTCCTTGGCCGTTTCTACAACACTAGAAGAACAATAAGTATGGTAAAGCTCGTTGTCGTCAAATAATGGAAGGATGAACCAATCATTGAGTATATCGAATGCTAGAAAAATCTTTTCCTCAACTGCATGGACCATCTCTCTCAATCTTGTGCTATCGAAATGTGTATCGAAGGAATGTATTAACAATTCCTCTACATTTTGAAAGGAATTAAGCCACACACTTTTGAAGAACTAGTTACTCGAGCCTTCGACATGGAACAGTTTATAAATGTTCATCAAATTCCATGATCGAAAAAGCCTCGAATGCCAGATAAAAACATGGAAAGTCCTTCAAAACTTAGGAAGTTTTGTCTACCACCACCAGTAAACATGTCAAGATCACAAGTAAGAAATGAGAAGATTAGCCAAAAACTAATTCAACACAAGAAAAATGAAAAGTTTGAAAAATTCTCAAAGAGCATGCGGCGAAAGCGTATCATTTTCTTGATAATGACATCTAAGGCATGCTTGAAGAGCTGTTGAAATTAAAGCTCATTGAACTTTCAATGCCCAAACGACTTGAAGAAATAAGGCGTGATAATGATCCAAAATATTGTCGTTATCATAGGGTGATTAGTCACCCAATTGAAAAATATTTCATTTCAAAGAAAAAATCATGGATTTGACACGTTAAGGAAAAATTGAGCTTGACTGTGTCGAAAATGTTGCCTCTTCTAACATGACAACTGTCACATTTGGATCTTTTGGTCCAATAGTCTTATCAAGTCCGTATGCAACATAGATTCTATCTCCCAAAAATCACAAAAGTTCTACATCAACCACCATAGCCCATGTTCATACATTCTAACATTGAAAAGGTTTACCCCACGTTGGGGCCATTGCCAAGTTAAGAGGAGATCATCACATTTCCCACTTCACCTCAACTAGAAAAATAATGTCATCCGACTTCAAATTCAAGTTCGAGTGTCTCACAGTCCACCTCAGTTGATGAAGAAGGGTGGATAATTGTCACTCGTTGAAAGCAACGCTCTACACACGGCAGACTCCTTCGACTCCAAAGCCAACGAGAAAAAGAAGAAAATCAAAATTAAGTACATGATCAAAGAAACGAAAGATAACAACAAAAAAGAAAATCTTTCAAGTTCCACCTATAGACCTCAAAGATATTCTTTGGCAACCTCCCCATTTGCATATTACTTTTCTAGAATTCTTACCCAAAAAACTCTTGAAGGAACAATGCATACAATTTTGCAGGATTTCATACCACCAAGTGGGAGCGAAATAATTAAAAGATGATGTTTATGATAAGTCTAAAAAGTATCTTATCACTTCTTGTGATGGAAATCAGATAGTTGAGGAAGACAACATCACCTTAGAAATGAAAGATATGTAAGTCAACTTGAATTTTTCCCGTAACTCTAGAAGGTTCAACATACTTCAAAAGAAGACTCAATTGAATAAAAACATGAAGTTCAACCTAACGAAGATCTACAACAAAATAATATGTGCATGGTCACAATTACATTCACGGATGAGGAGATCTCCGATTGAGTCTCGACCTCACAATAGACCTCTTTATGTCACAAGTTAAATCCGAAAAACAAAATTCAAAGAATCCTCATTGATTGTTGTTCTGTAGTCAACATTATGTCAATTCGTACTATAAAACAAGTTGGCATCTCGGCATATCAACTTATTCGTAGTAAGCTAATGATTCAAGGCTTTAACCTAAGTGGTCAAAGAGTTATCAGCATGATAAAAGTCAAACTCTGTATCATAGATTTAGAATTAATGGCGCTCTTCCACGTGATTGATTGTAAAATCTCATATCACTTGCTTCTCAATCGATCATGGTTCATAAAACTGGAGTAGTACTATCTACATTATACTAATACTTCAAATATTAGCAAGACAGTATGCAAAAGCACGTAGCAGCTGAAGATCAACCGTTCGACAAGGTGGAGATGTAATTCACCGATGCAAAGTTCTATTTGGGAGGTGACATCATTCAAGAAGCACTCTTTATTTCAATACCTTCTTCTAGTAAGGAAATAGGTGACAATGAAAGCATACCATAAACTATTCCAAAAAAAATTCTCCTACTCCTCACTTCAAAAAGAAAAAGTAGAGGAGCATAAACAACAAATAAAATAGACAAAGACATGCCAACCAAACTTGGATGCATCATCTACATCTGTGCAATCAACCCCGATACTTCGTTATGTACCACAGTCACAAGGAAAGCCAAGACAATCCCCTTTCGAAGAGACTTCATCAAAGTCCAAGTCTTTTGTCTCTAAAGTTGAATTGGAGATGTTAAAAGAAGAGTTAATGCTTTCAATTACACCTTTCCCGAAATCTTACACCGTAATGAAACCTATCGAAAGATTTATCCTAGCTACATCAATCGCAAAAAATAAAAAAACAACGCACAAAGGTAAAGTCAAAAAGTTAGTTCAGTCCTAAAGTCTCAAAGTTATCTGAGATTATTGATTATGAGAGGTGAACCTGTACGATTGTGTGAACTACCACCAGCCGATCAAATTTATAGCTTAACTACAATGCAAGTCAAGATTGTTCGAACTAGAGAGAACATCTCATTTGCACAAGCAGGGTTAGGTTACACGCTAGAGGCTCTGATAAAAATTTCAAGGATGAAGACATCTTCGTAATATACTACAGTAGAAGTCATTGATAAGTTTGTAAAAGAAACTTCAGTTCCACGCATATTAATTTTTGATAGAATCCACATCCCGATCATGTCGATATTTGACCAATTGGATATTTTAAACTTGTGGCGTCCCGCCAAACGCTAACACAAATCCCCATGTCAGATCTCGAGGTACTAGGTGGCACCTCGAAATTTTGGCATGGTCTCCTCTGTTTATGTTAGCATTCCAAGGCGTTCAACCTGCACCTGATAAACGACATACAATCCTGCATACATATACAAAATATAATACTAGCGGAAGCTTATATACGTCTAATAACGTACGAAAGATCAGCGTGCGGAAGAATAACAAAAATATAGGATTATACAAAATTCCTCACTCTAATAGAAATTCTAACACTCAAGACAGAATCCATAAGACTACCTAGGGGAGCTGACACCACTAGGGGGTATAGCCCTAGTACTTACCAGGTGACAGACTCTGGTTATCTATCTGACCAACCAGATTATCCTCATTCGTGCTCTATACTTGTCTCGTCAAGCTCTGAATCTGAAACTAAAAAAATAGAAAAGGAAAGGATGAGTAACAATGGTTACCCAGTAGGGAAACAAACAATTTCTGCCAATAACCCCTCCTAGCATGAACGAATAAGCATACTAACTCATTTTAACAATATAAAATTTTAAAAAATAAACTACGATTAATTCGTACATATAGCCAGGGATGAGCAACTAAACATTTTAAAATTCACATTACATCGATCATCATTACTCAATATAACATTATCTTTTTATACAAATCTAATTGATCAAATGGAAACATTAAACATAGATTTCATTTTATATATCAAAATAAGCAACAGATACATAATACACAATGGTGGAGTATTAGAATTAGAGAGTTGGGATTCACGACTTGATCGCTCCAGTCGGGACATGGTGTTACAATTCTTCTCTGGCTTTTAGTTCCTGATTTTGTGGCCGGTCGTTGCACTTACCCCGCTTGATTGACCATTTATCCAGCTCAGGCTGGCTGTTTGACGTGACAGTAAGCAATGGGTCTCTTTTCGATATGTCAGAACGTTCGACTACTATAGATTGTTAATGATCACTGACTAATCATCTTTGTCTATGCCTATCAGGTGTGCATGTGATTCCCAAATATACAAACCATTCGTATACGACCACTTTTACATTACAAGTTCACTGGTAAAGATAGAGAGGAATATCTCGGATTTCAGTTGTGACTCTACTCTCATACGCGTCCCATACTACGTATGAGCTTGGTGGTCCCTACCGTACATCCCAGGATAGTACACCACTCCGGATGATATGACGCACTATCCCTTTAGGCATTCACAAACTCTTTAACAGCTCACAAAATAGTTACATATATATTATTTTTATTTGAAAACAAAAGAGAAATTAACAATACAAGGTTGAGAATAGATATCCAGTTTCCTACAATGCAAATGTGGCCACCCGGCCTAAAATAAATAACAAAACGGAAACGTAAACAGCACCTCGCGCTAACAGAAATTTAAATAAACATGCAACCAACAATATTATCCTTGGATATCTGTTCACCAACCTGCACACAACACAACAACGTAAAATGCATACATCACCCCTCGAGTGTGACTCTGACATTTTACCGTTTCATACCTTTTTTCCCTTTTTTCGATTTTTACAGTTTTCAATCTCTTCATAAAATATCTATTTTCTGATATTCATCAACTCAATATGAGTTCATTGAATATTAAATCATATTTTTCAACTATAGAATTTATTTCTATCAATAATATAAAAAAAAATACAAATTTCATATCAAAACGGGGTCCAAGCAGTGCACAAGACTCAATTTATGGAAATAACCCGTTAAAAAACTCTACTCACGTATAATTTATTAAAAATACAATTAAACATATCAAACATTCAATTTCTGGCTTGAATTTTTTGAAATAACAAAAGAATTCTATATTTTAGAAATACATCCAAATTTTTTTTCGATAAAATTCTAAGTGTAATTTTAACAATTTATGATTATTAATAGAAATTGAGAGTTCCTTACAATCACTAGGTGACGAAATTGAAGCATGTGCGAGGAAATCGAGGCGATCGACACGAAAATCGAGACAGACCAAACTTCGAAGTGGCTGATTTTTGAATCTGGCCTAGTGATTTTGAAGATCTCGACGCCGTCATCCTTTCTCCCTTCTGCGACGGAGGACGTTTTGACCCCGAAACTGATGAAATTCGAGGTCGAAGTTTTTGAAATTCCCGTATATAAATATGATTGATTTTTGACGATATCGGGTGAAATATAAAGTGAAACGAAAAAAGATTGGGTGGGTTTTTTAAATGTCGAGGATGCGAACATTTTTTTCCGTCTGCGTCGGAAGACGGTTTAACCTAGAAACAGACGAAATCCGAGGTCAAAGTTTTGAAATTTACGTATCTAAATACGGCTGATTTTTTATGATACCGAGTGAAAGAGAAGATGAAATGAAGAGTTCTTGGGTGGGTTTTATAGATGTCGAAGCTGCGGATCTTTTTCCCTTTTGTGGCGGTCGTCGATGGAGAGCCGTTTGCGAAGGATCTGAGGTAGAAGATCGGAGAAAAAATAAATTTTTCGTTTATTATCGCGGCTATATGGACGAGTTGGGGAAGACGAATAAAAAAAATAATTAAAATTTTTATTTATATAAAATTTGGGACGAATTCGGTATTTTACTAATTGTTTTGGTCGACGATAACTTGACCATTCGGACTCCAAAACTGACAAATGAATACTCTATTTCATCTAATTTTTCGTTCCGGATCTAATGGTGTAGTATATTTCTACAAATTTTATTTCTAACAAAAATTTGTATTTTTGGCCTAAGGTGACCCCTAAACTTGATGTCGTTTTCGTTTTTGACGATAATTCGACTTTCTGGTCTCCAAAAATTACAAATAAATAGTCCATGTTCAATAATTTTTCGTTACGAACCCAATGGTATGATTGAATTTTAAAAATTCTTACTTTAACAAAAAGTCACTATTTTAGCCTGGTCCGACTCGATAATCGAGGATTTTGTAACTTTTATATTCGGACTCGCATTTGAGCATACTTTCAGGCTAAAGTATGTTTTTCGATCATTTTGAATCCAATGGTGAGGTCAGATTCTACTAAAAATGATCAGAAACATCCTAAAATTTTACGCCTAAGTCCCACTTTCAAGATTTTCTTAAAATTTCGCTATTTATTTTTTTCCTCGAGATACGAATTGAAAATTCGGGGTTTTACAAAACTACCATAACAACACACAAATTCATAAACCTTGAGCATCTGCATTGTCTAGACTTGGTCAGAATGTCGTGCTTAACCTACAAAATGAATCATGATGCCAATGTAGGAAAAAAATAAATATGTTGAGCATAAAGATAATAGTGGTTTGTATTACACTATTCCATTTTACACATGAAACAACAAGCAGCTTTAGAGGTCACGATATTAAATGCATTGGTCATGAAGTGACGCACCATCATCCTTACGAAGGCGAACAAGCCATTATCAATGATTTGAAATAAATAAATCTCGATATGATAAAAGAGTCATGACTCACATTCATTAGCGCTCTTCTAAGAAAGTGGACAGTTCAAGTTGCTACAAGAATACAAAGATGTTTTTTACTTGGACTTACAAAGAAATACCAAGACTTGACCCGAAAGTTGTTATTCATCAACTCATAGTTAGACATGGAGTTCACTCAATAAAATTGGCACAACGTTGTTTTTTACTAAATTTGGTACCACAGATTGAGATAGAGGTCAATAAGTTAATTGAAGAAAGCTTTATTCAAAAAGTAAAATTTTCAACCTAGATTTCTAACATAGTTCTTGTAAAAAAGAAGAATGGACAAATTCGAGTATACGTAAATTTTTGTGATTTGAACAATACATGTCCAAAGGATGACTTTCCACCCCCAATCATAAAACTTATGGTCGATACTACTATGAAACATGAGACTTTATCTTTCATGGATGGATCTTCTAGCTATAATCAAATTTGAATGGCATCAAAAGATAAGGAACTTATAGTCTTTTACACCCCAAAAGGCATATATTATTATAAAGTAATATCTTTTGGACTCAATTATGCTAGTGTCGCTAAAGAACGAGTCATGCAAAAGATGTTTGATTATATGCTACATGAAAAGGTCGAGTGTTACATTGATGACCTAGTAGTAAAATCAAAGAGAAAAGAAAATCACTTACGATATATACGTGACACCTTTAATAGACTTCGAAGATAGCAACTCAAAATGAACCTACTAAAATATGTTTCTAAAGTTACCTCAAGTAAATTCTAGGGATTTGTGATTAGACATCATGACATTGAAATCGATCGAAGCAAGATTGAGACCATGTCAACACCAAAGAATATTCATTAGCTCAAAATTCTACAAGGCCAACTTGCTTATATTCGTAAATTTATTTCAAATTTAACTAGATGTTATCATATCTTTAGTCGGTTGATGAAGAAAGATACATCATTTGAATGGGATTAAGCTTGTGATAATATTCTGAAAAGTATTAAGGAATATCTTCTCAAGCCACCGATTTTATCTGCGTCAATTCTTGAGAAACCATTGATTCTCTATATCAGTACATAAGAAATGTCACTAGGGGCATTGTTGGCTTAAGAAAATGATGAAAGAAAAGAAGACGCACTTAATTATTTGAGTCAAACTCTCGTTGGTGTGGAAGTGAACTATTCACCCATCGAGAAGATATGTTTAACGTTTATCTTTGCAACAAAAATAACTTCATCATTACATATTATCACATACAATTCAACTCACTACACAAGTTGATCTATTCAAGTATATCATAACAAGACCAGTTTTGTCAAGAAGATTAGCTAAGTGGGCTCTTCTTTTATCAAAGTTCGAGATTGTTTATGTATCTCAAAAGGCAGTAAAGGGCTAGGCATTAGCTTACTTTCTTGCAGACTATCCCATTCCAACAATCTGGGAGTTGTCTCACGACTTACCCGATGAATAAGTCT
Source organism: Akebia trifoliata (assembly GCF_017979445.1). Classification (NCBI taxonomy): domain Eukaryota; kingdom Viridiplantae; phylum Streptophyta; class Magnoliopsida; order Ranunculales; family Lardizabalaceae; genus Akebia; species Akebia trifoliata. Next base: position 10,930,611 of record NC_141387.1, read on the forward strand.
TTTCTATTTATATCATTCTGACTTGAAAAATGTTTTTTGACGATGCAACTCTAAAGAATGTACCAGGAGTAGGTGTCATTTTCGTCACTCTTCAAAATAAAGTGTTACCATTCTCATTTACCTACATGAGACGATGTTTGAACAATGTAGCAGAGTAACAGTCTTTAATCATCGGACTTGAACTTTAATTAGAGATGAAACTACACCACTCTTTGTGTATGGGGATTCACAACTCATAATCAACCAACTCTCAATAGAATATGATGTTTGGAAGTAGAAGTTAATACCTTCTCACCTCTATGTTGTGCAAGTCAAATAAATTTGAAGACATCGTTATTAGACATGTACTAAGAATTGAAAATAAGCAAGTCGATGCTATAGCTAGTCTTGTTGCAAGTCTAACTATGCTAAAAGAAAATAAAATAATTATTCCTATTTGTCAAATATGGGTAATTCCCCTTCAAGAATTTGGATGTTGTGAGCCACTTAAAGCAAATGACATCAAAATACTCAAAGTTGAAGTCGAAGACTGGAAGCAACCACTTATCGACTGCCAACAGTATGGCAAGTTGTCGAACGATTTGAAACACAACTAAAATACGTCGTAGGGCACCTCGATTTCTATACTTCAATGATAAGTTATATCGTTGCTCTTTCAACGACATCTTTATGAAATGTATCAAAGATGATGAAGTCTAAGACGTTTTAAAAGAAATCCACTCTGGGGTGTGCAATTCACATCAATATGGACCAAAACTCCATTATAGTTTAAAGATGAGGGGATTCTATTGGCCTATTATGGTAAAAAATTTCTTAGATTATGCAAAAAGATGAAAAGTTTGCCAGTTTCAAGAAGATTACATTCGACATTCACTAGAGTTGTTGCATCTTACAATCGCATCTTCTCCCTTTGATGGGTGGGGACTTGATGTTGTCGGATCACTTCCGAAGTCTTCAAGGCAATACCTCTACATCCTTGCTATAACAAATTATTTCTCTAAATGAGCTGAAGCAGTTTCCTTTCGAAAATTCAGAAAAGAAATGGTAGTCAACTTCATCAAAAATAATATTGTCTTCTATTATGGCATTTCGTGATATATTTTAACAGATAATGAAAAATCTTTCAGCAATTCCTTGATGGATTAGTTTGAAGTATAATATCAAATAGAGGTATTTTAAGATGTAAAACGCTGCGGCAAATGGACTTACCAAAGCATTCAATGAAACCTTTTGCAAATTTCTTGAAAATATTGTCTCAAAATCGAAGAATGACTGGCATAAATGAATTGGGGAAATATTATGGGCATACAAAATCTCATTCCGCATCCCTATGCAAGCAACTCCTTACTCATTAGTTTATTAAGTTGAAGTTGTCCTTCCTTTGGAACGTTAGATACCTTCACTGAGGATCGCAATGTAAGAAAGTCTAATCTACAATGAGAACGCCAAGTTACGTCTAGCTAAACTTGATGCGTTGGACGAAAAGAGATTGAAAGCACAACAATGATTAGAGTGTTATTAAGCCCATTTATCACACACATTAAATAAGAAAGTTTGGTCATGTTCTTTCCAAATTTGTCATTTAGTGCTCGTCGTGCAACGACCAATCATCCTCTCACACTATTTTGGAAAAAAGTTTGGTCCAAAGTGAAATGGACCTCAATTAGTAAAAAATATGTACACTAATGGTACGTACCTTCTTGTAACATCAGAATGATTATGTCTTGGTCCAAATAACGACAAGTTCCTCAAAAGATATTATGCTTAAAAAAAGAATGCTCCTCGACTCGAGCCTAAATTGTCTGACATGTTCATCATCGTACGAGCTTAAATTACTCCTGACCTGCAAGAATTAAAATTGTGAACGATTGAAAAAAAATAATAAATAAATAAATAAATAGAAGGTAAAAAAAAAATTGTTAGATTGAAAATCTGAGAAGGCAGTTTAGGAAAAATTTATATCATTATCCATTTGAACTATGTTATGATTTGATCCCATTTTGAGTACGTAAGCAGTCTGTAAAGTTACCTCAACTTCAACCACATCAAAAAAATATACTTGTATAAGGAAATAAAGGAAATTTTATTAATTTCAAATGAAATAAACAATGTCATAATTTCTTATGTGCTATACAATAATAAAAAAGGGAAAATGATAAATTTAATATAAAGAAGCAAAGGTCCAAAACTTCTTCTTCAAAGACTTCCTCTCTGTTTCACGAGCAGTTACTTCGTCATCATCAATGATTGGAGCATTAGAAAGATGAGTACACTCAGTCTCAATAGTGAGTAAAGCCTCCCCCTCTTCTTGAACTTGGGTACTAAGCAACTCTTTAGAAGTAATGGCTTCCAATAGCATTTCTTTGATCTGAGTTAATTCGATTTCTAACTCAGCTCCTCTTTTAGTCAATTCAACTATTTTCTCTTTAGTCTCAGTCAGTTGTGTGCTTAAATTTTCCATTGACTGACGTTTAGTTGAACTTCTTTGTCTATGAAAATAGTTAAAAATCTTTATCGTCTATTGACAAAGATGATAAAACTTTCTCTCATCTCGAAAGATATGCTTCCACTTCAAGTATAAACAACCTGAAGAAATTCACAAAAAACATGATCAGTTCTGAAAGCATCTTTAAGATAAGAAATGATTGTAGGCATATGAAGAGATTGTCATTCTCTACGATTGAAAAAACCAATATTAAATATCAATTCAACCCTATATCGAAGAGATTCATCATGAACTCTCTAAAGTGCTTGTTGTACACATAAGTTGATATCACTATCATGTAAGAAAACATGTCTAGTCTGGGTAGAAATAGTAAGCATCCCACGCGACTTTAGGGCAATCACTAACTAATCAATGAACTTATTGGAAGTAGGTAATGTCAACATGACAAGATTTGTGTGTGTGATTGATAAAGTACCATGTGAGTTTTGGCAAGAACAACAAGAAATTTCATCCCCATCACTCTTTGAGAGGTTTTCAATACCAACAAAGTTCAAAATCCATCCGTTAATATGACTAACATTCTAAACATCTCCTGTACCTAAAAAAGTAGATATATCCACAAAATTCTTCGAGTCAAACAAATCGACAACGGAGTGCAAATCAGTTAATAATCCTGTACGAATAATCAAATTACAAATATATATATAAGAAATGTGAAATTATCCAACAAAAGGAAATGGTGTAAAATTACCTCTCCTAGGAGACATATCATTTTTAGCTTCAACTTTTTGTATACCCAGAGTTGTTCTTGTATTATTAGGCTCAGTCTGAATAAAAGGCTTCAATGGACATGTAGGGCTTGATCTATGAGCAGTTTGTTCTAAAATATCCTTCCTAAGAATATTATCTTGTTATGTTTGAATAATTGTTGAAGTTGGCAGCATTATTTTGAAACGTAATTTCAATCTAAGTTCCATACCTTTTGCATTTATTCAGTGTGCATTTGCTCCATTCTTCTTTTTTGAGAAGGTTTTTGCTTAGCAAGTAATGCACGATACACTTCACGATCTTCGACCCCTTTTCTTCAATCAAAATTGAAGTTCAAAATAAATATGTTATCTTTAAGAAGACAAAAATCAAGTGCATCTAAGTGATACACTATGTCTTGAGCTTACCAATAACTCTTATCAAATTTTTGAATCATATCTTTCATTTTCGGAGGAATAAAAATTTGACTATGCTCTTTATCTGGGTCAAAGACAGCCACAAACTATATAACTCTAACATGTCCACAGATCTTGCAAAAGAAATTGGAGTTCCAAAAATACGTTGATGAAAACCTTGTTAACAAGCAAACCTATGAGGATTGTACATTTCCACCTCACAAATATTACCATGGCGAAATACAACAAATCTAAGATGACAGCTTATCATGAAAGTTAGATATCAGAAGAGTTATCACCATTATCAGTTCATATCCTTCTACCACCTTTTGGCGGCCAAACTTCCTCAAGATGCCATTTAAAATCATTAGAACTCATTTTGAGGATTAAATCTCTAGCATCCTTAGCACTATCTTCTCAACTAAAATACAAGTTGAAAACACTAACTGTATGAACCAAATATGGAAATCCATAGTCAGCATCAAGGTCACCAAATATTTTTCAAGGAAAATGAAGTCCAATCCACCCAAACAAATAGTGAAATGGGCATAAGTTGAGGAAGCACGTACAATTATCCATGTTTTCATACCTCAATATGTTTATGTTAAACCTTTGTACAAATAACACAGAAGTGGAGGTACTAGGCTGAATGTTGTACATCGAGCCATCAATACTGTTATTTTAAAAGTGCTTGGACAAAAAATATCTCCACCTTCACAAGGAATAACAAAGTGACATAACCACAATGAGAGATATGCAACCGTCATAACTTTATCTTCGACATTCTTATTTATAGTTATTTATAGAAAAATTGAGTTTGATAATGGATTTTCTCCCTCTTTACGATTCCCTGTAGTCAAAGTGACTCAAAAAAGAGAAAGATTTTTGTAATTTTGTTCTAGGACACTAATTGCCATTACGATTGAAATAAAATGATTTTATTCTTTCTTTGTATTTCATTATCAGACAAGGATTAGAAATTTGTTCAGCTCTGTTATACCAAAAATCAAGTCACTCACTATGCCTAACACAACACTCCCTTTATCAAAAGTCAATAAAATGGATGCCTTGAACATATACTAGTAAAAAATGGAAAGTCTTGAAATATCGTTGCAACCTATGAGTTCATCGAAATTAAGAACCTGTTCTTTGTAATACTCACCCATGATAGAAAGTCTAAAAATCTTCTATATTTCCCATAAAAAAAAATGCCAACGTTCCCACGACTCGTCATAAAAGTGTTGGTCTCAAGATACCAAACCTCGCACAATGCCTGATACATGCTATTAGGATGAACATATTCCTTACTAACTGCAAATATGACCTCACCTAAAGATTATGTCATCTTTCTACTATGTAGCTTATGGCTCATATCCAAACTCCAATCCCAAAAACCACTAAAATATTGAATGTCCCTTCAAGATTCAATATCCAAGCCCTACCGAGTGAAACGTTACATGATTTTTGCGCCAAAATAGACTGTGAACAATTTTGAGCTTGATCATGGTGAGGAGGATAACATAAAAATAGATGATGCTCTGTATCAATCTCATTTCTTAGGAGCACGTCAGTTATTAAAAGATATTCACCTAAAATTATCATATTGAATGATGTATCCCTTTTCGTATCTTGTATCCTCAAAAAACCAATCATCAGTATATGCACACCAAGCCTCATCTCTATAGATGGGTTATCTCCTCCTCTTGAAGGACCCATTATCATAATATGGGAAAAACATAGTCATTTCTCCTTTTAAGAGGGATCTATAGGGGTCATCTACCCATCCTTCACGCAGTAAACTCCTTTTGGCACGATTCTTATCTCTTTAACCTTTAGAAATAGTGTCCTTAGCCATCCCTATAAAATAAAAATATAAGAATAAACACACTTATTTAAAAATGACATGTCTCACCAAGTATTAGTGTCGCGTTGACTAAAGGTAATATGCAAATATAAATCAAAAGGCATCATACTCCAACACCAATTGTCGTTATTCGCCTCTGAGCACTACTGAAAAATAGTTGCTTTGATACTGGCTAATCTGTATGTATATGTCTCTCATCGCACATTGTCTCTAACCAGTCGATGTTGTCCACGTCTCAAACACCACTAATAAACAACTACTTTGGAGACAGACCAATTGACGTATACATGTCTCTCGTTACGCATCACTTTTAGTCAGCTGTCGTTGTCTGCCCCAGAGCACTACTAATGAACAACTATTTTGGAGACTGGCCAACCGACATATAAATCTTTCTCGTTACAACGACGTTTCTAGCTAGTTTGTGTTGTCTGTTCTCAAGCACTACTAATAAACAACTACTTTGAAGACTGGCCAACATGCATGTACATATTTCTCATCATGCGATGCTTATAACAAGTTAACATTGTCTACCCCTGAGCATTACTAATAGATAATTTCTCCAAAGACTGACAAACAAGCATAGATTCTTGAACAATTCGTCACTTCTTTTTGTTACAATTAACCATAAATAAAAGGAAATATACGAGTGTGGCGCCCCGCCGAACACTAACACAAATCCCCATGTCAGATCTCGAGATACTAGGTGACACCTCGAAATTTCGGCATGGTCTCCTCTGTTTATGTTAGCATTCCAAGGCGTTTAACCTGCACCTGATAAATGACATACAATCCTGCATACATATACAAAATATAATACTAACGGAAGCCTATATACGTCTAATAATGTACGATAGATCAGAGTGCGGAAGAATGAATCAATATACAATATTATACAAAACTCCTGACTCTAACAAAAGTCCTAACGTTCAAAACAAAAATCTATATTACTTTTGGACGAACTGAAACCACTAGGGGAGTATAGCCCCAATACTCACCAGATAACAGACTCTGATAGTCTATCTGACCTACCAGATAGTTCTCACTCGTGTTCTACACCTGCTTCGCCAAGCTCCGGATCTGAAACTAAAAAAAATAGAGAAGGAAAGGGTGAGTAACAATGGTTACCCAGTAAGGAATCAAACAATTTATATCAATAACTTCTCCTAACATGAACGAATAAACATACTGAATCATTTTAAAATATGCAAAGTTTTACATAAGAAACTACGATTAACTGGTACATATAGTCAGGGATGAGCAACTAAACATTTTAAAACTGACATTACATCAATCAACAATTCTCACTATAACATTTTCTTTGTATACAAATATAATTGATCAAATGAAAACAATAAATATGGATTTCATTTTATATATCAAAATAAGCAACAGATACATAATACACAATGGTGGAGTATTAGAATTACAGAGTTGGGATTCACGACTGGATCGCTCCCAGTCGGGACATGATGTTACAATTCTTCTCTAGCTTTTAGTTCCTGATTTTGTGGTCGATCGCTGCACTTACCAAGTTTGGTTGACCATTTATCCGGCTCAGGATGATTGTTTGACGTGACCGTAAGCAATGGGTCTCTTTTCGATGTGTCAGAACGTTCGACTACTATAGATTGTTAATGATCACTGACTAATCATCTTCGTCTATGCCTATCAGGCGTGCATGTGATTCCCAAATATACAAACCATTCGTATACGACCACTTTTACATTACAAGTTCACTGGTAAAGATAGAGAGGAATATCTCGGATTTCAATTGTGACTCCACTATCATACGCGTCCCATACTACGTATGAGCTTGGTGGTCCCTACCGTACATCCCAGGATAGTACACCACTCCGGATGATATGACGCACTATCCCTTTAGGCATTCACAAACTCTTTAACAGCTCACAAAATAGTTACATATATATATTATTTTTATTTGAAAATAAAAGAGAAATTAACAATACAAGGTTGAGAATAGATATCCAGTTTCCTACCATGCAAATGTGGCCACCCGGCCTAAAATAAATAACAAAACGGAAACGTAAACAGCACCTCGCGCTAACAGAAATTTAAATAAACATGCAACCATTAACATTATTCTTGGATATCTGTTCACCAACCTGCACACAACACAACAACGTAAAATGCAGACATCACCCCTTGAGAGTTCCTTACAATCTCTAGGCGAAAAGATCGAAGCGTGTGCACGGAAATCGATGCGATCGGTGCGAAAATCGAGACGGATAGAAATTTGAAGTGGCTGATTTTTGAATCTAGCATGGTGATTTTGAATATCTCGACGCCGTCTTCCTTTCTCCCTTCTGCGACGAAGGACGGTTTGACCCCGAAATCGATGAAAATTCGAGGTCGAAGTTTTCGAAATTCCCGTATATAAATACGACTGATTTTTGAAGATATCGGGTGAAATAGAAATTGAAACGAAAAAAGGTTGACTAGGTTTTGTAGATGTCGAGGCTGCGAACATTTCTCCCTTCTGCGTCGGAAGACGGTTTGACCCATGAACGGACGAAATCCGAGGTCAAAGTTTCAAAATTCTCGTATATAAATACGGCTGATTTTTGACGATATTGGATGAAAAAGAAAGTGAAATGGAAAGAGCTTGGGTGGGTTTTGTAGAGAACGTAGCTGCAGATCTTTTTCTCTTCTGCGACGATCGTCGAAAGTGGCAGTTTGCAAGGGATCTGAAGTGGAAGATCTGAAGAAAAAAATGAATTTTTCGTTTATTACCGCCGCTGTATGGAGGAGTTGGGGAAGATGAGATAAAAAAAAAGATTAAAATATTATTTATATAAAATTTGGGACGAATTTGGTATTTTGTCAATTGTTTTAATCGACGATAACTTGACCGTCCAGACTCCAAAACTGACAAATGAATACTCTATTTCGCCTAATTTTTCGTTCCGGATCTAATGGTGTAGTAAATTTCTACAATTTATGTCTCTATCAAAAGTTTACATTTTTACCCTGAGGTAACCCCTAAACTTGATGTCGTTTTCGTTTTTGACGATAATTCGACTTCTTGATCTCCAAAAATGACAAATAAATAGTTCATGTTCAATAATTTTTCATTACGAACCCAATGGTATGATCGAATCTTAACAATTCTTTCTCTACCAACAAGTCACTATTTTAGCCTGGTCCGACCCGGTAATCGAGGATTTTGCAACGTTTATATTCGGACTCGCATTTAAGCGTGCTTACAGGCTAAAGTATAGTTTTCGATCATTTTGAATCCAATGGTAAAGTCAGATTCCATTAAAAATGATCAGAAATATCCTAAAATTTTACCCCTAAGTCCCACTTTCAAGATTTTCTTAAAATTCCACTATTTATTTGTTTCCTCGAGATACGAATTAAAAATTCGGGGTTTTATAACGAGGATGATCAAGTTCAAAAAATTTCCTTTCCCGTAACAACAAGAATCTAGGTTCGAAGTTTGATAATTTCTAGAAGATCATAATGAAGGTTAAATGGGAAAGAAGACTAAGAATACATAGGTACTTTGTATTAAAAAAATCGTATAAGGAAAGAGGTGAGAAAGTAACATACCTAGGTCAAGGTGTTCTTGGTCTGGATTGTAAATAGTATAGATGATGTTATTTGTTTCTATAAAAAAAAACACAAAAAAGGGTTTAAAAAAGGTTAAAAAATTGAAGATTATATATACCTGTTGGAGGTGTTCAGGCTTTGGGTTGCAACCATAACAAGACAAAGAACCCAAGTTCTTTAATTACTTACTATCACTGGACAAACAAAAAGAGAAAATTGAGTAAAAGGGGTAAAGATATTTTATTTTATTTTTTTTTTAAAAGTGCAAAAATCAAAAGAGAAGAAGATGAAGTATACCTATTTTAGTTCTTGAATTGCGAAAAAGAGATCAATAAAGGACGGTGGTCTTTGTTCTTTAAAAAAAGGGTTTTCTTATTTTTAGAACTATAAATAAATAAATAAGAAGAGGAAAATAAAGCAATAAGAAAAATATGAATAATAAAAAAGAAGCAACTGTAAGAAGATACCCGCACAGTCTTGTTCACTTCTACGAAAAGGAAGATACCAACACAATCCTGGAAAAAAAAAAAGATGGAGATTCTATTTCTAAATAATATAAAGCTTTTAAAAAGAAAATGGGTATAACGTAGTCATAAATGCAACACCAAAATTGCTAAAGTTGAATGTACCATGTACTGAAGCATAAAATATTGGCTTTTGATTTAAATAAATAAATTTATAGAATAATAAATTTAGTTTTAAATCTCTTTCCAAAAGGGATGTATGGTGTGTAGAAATGAAACAAAGAGGTTCATTGTATCAAGTCCAAACTTAAATTCATGAATCTAGATGTATTAATCAAGGTTCATAACATTTATGTTGGTTCATAGATCAAGTTTTATTCATTAATTCAAGATGAATGAATTTAAAGATGAACCTAAGGTTCGAAGGTATTTTGGGACATATATTTAATAAATACATATACACTGCACCTTAATTGAAAGGATTTGTGGGACATGTATCAATTAATTGTAATACATTTCTCTAAGTTCATCTCCACCACCATATAAACCCCTAACCCTATTGCTTTTGGCATTTCATTCAATTTTCTCACATCTCTCAATTTTCACTTTACTCTTTGTGAGAATTTTCCTTTTTTTTCTCCATCTTTCTTTTGGACATCTTAAAAAGGTAAAGTACAATTTCCTATCAAGTAAGGCAACCTTGTAGAGGAACGGGATGAGTCCAATCTAGGTTGAATCTTAGAGATAGTGTTGTCATGTTTCCTTGCACAAACAGGAGGCTTCGATTATCTTCAAGAAGCGTTTACGCACCTCTTTGCCAAGTTGATTTGATCGGAGATTATAATTTTTTATTTGTTTCTTACAAAAAAAATTAAATTTTTTGCTCGATTTCCAACTATTTGAAGCTATGTTAAGTTCTTTGTCAATTGTTTCTCTACTCGGTTCGGTTCCTATTAATACCAACCACTTTGGTGGTCGTTTTAAAAGTTTGAATTTCAATATTTGAATGTCGTTATAATATTTTGAGTTCTCTCTCTGAGTAACTCTACAATCAATGCTCTGAGAAAAATAGGAGCATCAAAAAAGTATTAAATGCTCTGAAGATTATTGACACGGCAAAAGAATGTAGCACCAAAAAAATTCTTGTTGGAAATTACATGGACTTGAAGATGGAAGATAGTAAACTCATTCTTCATCAAGTTTAAGAAATCCAAAAGATCATGGACTTTATTATTGTTGATAGGATGGCCCTTGATGAGAAATTACAAGTTCGAGCAATTTTCTAGAAATTGCCACCCTTGTGAAAGGAATATCGCACCAAGCAAATGCACATCAAAGAAAATCAATCACTTGAGAAATTTGATGTACCCTTTGAGCATTAATGAAGAAGCTCTCCTTAGATATAAAAATCATGATGAACTTTTAGTCACAACTCACATCATAGATGCGATGACCAAGAAGAAGATTGCTTGAACCAATGAGAATAAGATCAAAAAATAAAGATAAAAGAAGCAAACTAAAATGAATGACTGGATATGAGGTAATGACAAACAATCACATGTATGTTTTACTTGTGGAAAGTCTAGACATATAGCCAAACTCTACCTTCATAGTTATGATGGCAAATATACCAAAATGGAAAAGAGACAAGAATGACAAAGACGTAGACAACAATATGATTGTTGTTATCTCTAAAATCAATATAATTTGAAGAGATGTTGACTAGTACATTAATACTGGGGTGTGACCTGTGACGTCTATTGTGACAAGAATATGTTCATCTCTTACGAACTAGTGGGGGATGGGATGAACGTGTTCATGTGAAATTTCTTCTCATCCAAAGTCATAGGTAAAGGCATTATTAAACTCTTATTTACCTCTACGAAGTTATTAACTTTTAAGAAAACCCTTTATGTCCTGGACGTAAGGAACAATCTCGTCTCTAGTACTACTTTAAGAAAGCATGGTTTTAAATTGGTATTTGAGTTAGACAAGTTTATCTTGACAAATAATAGTGTGTTTGTTAGTAAGGGCTATACTTTGTCAAGTATACTCAAACTTAATATTTCAACTTATGCTTTTAAGTCTTGTGATCTTTGACATGATAGATAATACCATATAAATTGTAATACAATTAAATATATGGTTAATCAATACTTAATATCGAATTATAGTTTTAATCACCAAGAAAAGTGCCTAGCCTATAGTAAATACAAAATTTACAAGAACCTTATTCAAGAGTGTTGAGAGAGCACCAATGCCCTAGATCTCGTACATAGTGATATCCATGAAATAACAAATATGAAGGCTAGAGGTGGTAAGTGATATTTTATCTCTTTTGTAAATGATGGCTCAAGATATGTATATGTTTACCTCATACACTTCAAAACTAAAGCATTTGATATGTTTAAGGCATATAAAGTGAAAATTGAGAATTTTCATAAAGTTAAAACTCCTTGATTTGATTGAGGTGTTAAGTAAATCGATACAGAGTTCAATAAATTTTGTGAAGAAATTAGAATTCATGTCTGGATGAATCAACCTTGGTGACTGCTTGGATTTATACCCTGTGAGGAGGTGTCATTTTATGAAAATCCAAAAAGTAGACATGTATAACACATTCCACCTTAAAATTAAAGTGTATAATACTCTCATCTGTGGAAAAGGAAGTTGAGTAGTTCAGGAGCATATTGGTAAACGTATCAATATGAACCAAGTCAATGCCAACAATCACTTTGTTGTGATAAACAAATTGCTATGCTAAAGGCATATAACAAGAATTATAATGGGAAGTCCAGACAAATACATCTAAATCACCAACATGTACGGGGCCTTATTAGTAATAGCATTGTGGCCATTTAATATGTAAAGTCCAAAGAAAATTTGGTAGACCCCTTATCCAAAGACCTTAAAAAAGACTTGGTATCAACAACATCGAAGGGAATGGGATTAAATAGTTTGTAATAACATTAAACATAGTGGTAACCCTACTTGATGAATCTTCTCAAGTTCAAAGAAAAAAACAAGTTAAAGTTTAACTTCCTTGTATACACTACATTTTATTAATGACATTAGATAAGTCCATTCATATGATGTACTAGTGTGATTTCTTCTAGATGTTCATCCTACAAATAATCTTTTATGTTGTGGTAAGGTTGAGAATTAAAATAATTATCTTAATGAATGCATGTAACTTATTTAGGTCGGAGTGTTGCAAGAGACTCTCTTGATGGCTCACCTCTCTGTGCGTGGAAGATAGTCACTTCCTATGAGAATACAAGTAAATTTCTAAAGCACACATTAAATTGGGATTTGGCACAGACTCAAAAGTGCAGAGCTTAAGTGTACAAATACCTCTAAAAGGAATGTGAGTGCAACAAAGATCGGTTTATCCTTTTGGATTTGATAGTTTAAGGCATATGTCCACTATATTATCAGATGAACTTTGATTAATTTGTACTAAGTAGAAGTTAAAGTACTCAAAATACTTTCATTTATGCACATGACTTTCCAGGATGCCCATCCTATAATTTCTAAATTTATTTAATTTTAAATCAACTAGGGGTTTGTTGGCTTTTGATTTAAATAAATAATTTTATAGAATATTAAATTGAGTTTTAAATCTCTTTCCAAAGGGGATGTATGGTGTATAGAAAACGAAACAAAGAGATTCATTGTATTTAATGTAAACTTAAATTCATAAACCCAAATTAATGGATCTATATGCACTGATCAAGGCTTCATGGCATTTATGTTAGTTCATAAATTAAGATTCATTCATTAATTCAAGATGAATAAATTTAGAGATGAACCTAAGGTTGGAAGGTATTTTGAGATATGTATTTAATAAATACATGTACAATGCACCTAAAATGGAAGGATTTGTATGAAATCGTCTTTTTTGCTAAATAACAAAAGGGGGTCTAACTGGTAAACTAGGAGATTTTTTTAGAATTAGGAGTCGTCGCCTAGTTTAGGTGTAGGAACCAAAAATAATTCCAAAATGAATCCGGATCGGTCAACGAATAAGATAAATAGATAAGGGGTTTGATTACAGGTTTCGAAAGGTGTTAGACACCAAACTCGTCCGATCGAGATGATCGGTCCCTACTACGCTCTAAAACTATCTTGTGGTCAACGGGCAAAAACTAGAGTTAAGATAGAGTCCAATCATCACCAATTTATGTCAAAATTGCTAAACAAATCCTTCAGCTAAAATTCTCCAAATATCCAAAAGATTTCTCGAATTTCGTACATAAAAGGAAATAAAATCCTAATCATATTCTATGCTCTGAAGTACACATGATAATAAATTTCAGTTGAAGAGTCAACATGTATAAATATTTTTAAATTAACTAAATTTCACCAATAAAAATTCGAACCAATGAAAGTTATGCATGTGTGAAAAATTGAATCGATGAGAACCATATCACTCCTAACTACCAAATTGGTAAAATATAAATCAATAAAAATTATTGTCAAATTGGCACGATATGTAAACGCTTTGAATTAAGAAGATTGCTAAATCAAGAACAACATTTAAACTTTCCAAATTGGAAATCATTGGCCTTAGCCAAATTTCCAAATCAATAAAAATAGGACTTTGCATGAATTTTCCGAATAAAAAAAAAAACATTGATTTGAGTAAGATCACCACATCGGCAAAATGGGACACGTAACTCCTAATCGGCAAATCGACAATGCAAGGATTCTAAATAATAGAATTCTGAATACATGTAGAATTTCTAAGTAGGAAAGTGATAAACACATGAAAATTTTCCAACTCATAAAATATTATAATTTTCAAATTGAAAAGTTACGAATAACACAAAATTTCCAAATCAAAGAATTATGTAAAAATGTGAAGCCTTTAAATTGAAAAATTAGGATCACATGGTAAATCTCCAAATTGGAAAATTAAGAACTAAACATAAAATTCTCAAACTAGAAAATTATGAATCAAAGAATTATGAATAAATATGAAACTTCAAAATCGAAAAATTATGATCACATGGTAAATTTCCAAATTAGAAAGTTACAAATAACACATAATTTCCAAATTAGAGGATCACATATAAGTATGAAATTTCTAAATCGGAAAAATTATGAACACATAAAATTTCCAAACTAGAAAATGATGAATATGAACTTTCCAAATTAGAAAATTATGAATACGAAATTTCCAAATTGACAACCACGTCACATGTTAGGATTCATTGAATTGAACATTATCTATCCCTAAACATGAATGATTTCTAAGATGATTCAAGTTTTTATAGTCACAAAAAAATTCAATTGACTTCAATTTTAACATATAAAAAATATCGACTTGACCATGATGATCATGAATTTTTTGCAAAAATAATATAAGCAATAATTTCATTAGTATAACAAATAGAAAAAGAAGAAAAATAAAAAAAACTCTTTACTATAAGTTATATTGTAACTGCAATTCAAGAAAAATAGGAAACAAAAATAGAACCAATGATAATGAAAAGCAAAAGGATCATCAAATAAAAAGAAAATAAAACATGGGAAAAGGTAAAAGAAAAATAAAATTAAATTAAATAACCAAAATTAAATTGTGGCGTCCTGCCAATCACTAATACAAATCCCTATGTCAAATCCTGAAGTACTAAATGGTGCTTCGAAATTTCGACATGGATTCCTCTATTTATGTTAGCGATCTAAGGCATTCAAAAACTTGATTGAAAATAAATATGATATCTTGTATAAAAATATTCCAAGAAATGAATAAGCAGCGGAAGACTATATACATCTAATAATGTAAAAGTATATTAGAGTGCGGAAGATTAACAATATACAAGATTACAAAAATACCCTCACTCTAACATGAACCTAACACTCGTCCCAAAACTTATATACATCTTGGACGAAACCGACAATGCTAATGGGTGTAGTCCTAGTGCTCATTAGGCAATGAACTATGTCGTCTATATGACCAATCAGATGCTCCTCACTCACCGATTTCATGCCTACCTCGACAACTGCAAGTTCTGAAGCTAAAAAATAGGAAGGAAATGATGAATAACAATGATTACCCAATAAGTCCACAAACAATTCATACTAATAACCCCTTATAAACATAATCGAGTAAACATACTAAAATATTTCAATACATGTAATGTTTTATAAAGTAAACTACCATTAGCTGGTATATATAGTCAGGGATGAACAATTAAACATTTTTAAAGATTCACATTACATCAATTCAACATTTCTTTTTATACCATTATAATTTATAACATTGAAATAGTAAACATGATTTTTATTTTATAATAAAAATAAAGTAATAGATATATAATACATAATGGTGGAATAGTGAGATCAGAGAGTTGGGATTCTACGACTGGATCTCTCCCAGTCGAGACATTATATTCCATAATAAAGTATTAGTTCCTGATTTTGTGACTGGTTATTGTTTACCATACTTACGAGACCATTTATCAGATTAAGGCTAGCCGTTAGACGTAACCGTAAGCAATGGGTCTCTTTTTGATGTGTCAAAACATTTAACTACTCTAGATTGTTAGTAATCACTAACTAATCATTGTGTCTGTACATATCAGGTATGCATGTGATTCCCATTATACAACCCTATTCGTGTACGACCACTTTTACATGACAAGTTCACTAGTAAAGATAAAGATGAATGATCCCGGATTTCAATTGAGACTCCACTCTCATACGTGTCTCATACCACATATGAGCTTAGATGTCCCTATCATATATCCCAGGATAATACATCACTCTGGATGATACGACGCACTATCCCTTCAACTATTCACAAGTTCTTTAACAGTTCACAAAATAGTTACATATATATATCATTTTTTTCTTTTAAAATAAATGAAAAATTAACATTACAAGGTTGAGAATGGATATCCAATTTCTTACCATGCAACTGTGACCCACCGGCCTAAAATAAATAACAGAACAAAAACATAAACTGCACATTGTGCTATATAAAGGAAATAAACATACAACCACAATTATCCATAGATATCCATTCACCAACATACACACAATACAACAATGTAAAATGCAAATATCACTCATTGGGTGTGATTCCTACATTTTACCATTTTTTTCATTTTTTTCATTTTTTTTATATTTTCACTTTTTATCTTTTTAAATATAATATTCATTTCTCAAACTTTCAAATTCCTTTTGATCATTTTATCAAAAAACTTTTGAATTTCACTCAAAATGGGGTCCCGACAATGTGCAGAACCAAATTATCAAAATTGTGAAAATTTATGAAAATTTGGCTAAGTGTCGAAAGCGTGAATTTTCAAAGTTCTTTAAATTGAAAATGATTTTTGGAAATGAAATCCTTGGACATAAGATTCGACATCATATAATTTTTATACCTCAATTCTAAGTAACGCAAAAAATATTCACTTTTGAAAATCTGATGAAAACGTCGAAATTTACGTTTCGTTCTTAACACCAAAAATTGGATTTTTGATCCTTTGAGGTTTGGATCTTGAAACCATTCTCATTGTTCCGAAATGGGGGATAAAACCTTATTTCATTAAAGAACGTAAAATAAATGTTCATTTACTTAAATATTTTTAATGAAATAAAAGGTAGATGCACAAACACGTATAAGCTTACAAGCTATGGGAAAATAAAACAAAAATTAAAATTTCAATTTGGCCAATATTTTTGGTCTAACGGCGGTGCCATCAGCTTCTAATGGCGACGTCGTCAGCAAGCTCCAACTTGCTCAAAAATTTGGTTTTTCAACAAAATTTTCTGGTTTCGTCGACTGTTCTTCGAATCTATTATCCCACCCACATATAATTGTTAGAATTCAATGCAAACCATCAAACCTGAGGGTCTTAGTTTGAATTTAAAATAAACGAAGTGACATTCTACGATTTAAAAACACATAACAAGTTTTGTTATAAATATTAAATGCAAGTTTCGAAATCTATTGCTACTAATAAGAATTGAGAATCCCTTACAAAGTTCGTAATTGTCGAACACGATGATCTAGCTTGAAAATCAAGGATTAACAATGAGGAACTCAAGGTTGGACAAACTTGGGTGGGAAATAAACGGTAGCTGGTGAAAGTTTTTATGACGACACTTTTTTTCCTTTTGACGATGAAAGATGAGTCTAAATCTAACCCGATGAAGCCTTCGAGTAAGGTGCATTAGAGTCCACTCGAAGTAAGTGGCTGGTCTTTGATGGAGAATGAGGAAGAAAAGAAGAATCGACGATCAAAGGTTGTGACGATGTTGAGCTCGACGATGTCAATAACTTTCTTTTCTACAGCGAGACTCAACAACGTCTCGTTCGCAATGGATTTAGAAGAGAATATGAAAGAAAGCCTTGATTTTCAATGGTTAGGGGATTGGTTCGTTGGAGAGAAAAAATGAAATAAAAAAACTTTAAGTTCTTTTATTTATAAGGGCTTGAGGGCAAAATGGGTGTTTTCCTAACTTGTTCATATCGTTGGTCGTATTTCGACTTTTCGAATTCGAAGAATAACAAATGAGTACTCCATTCTAAATAATTTTTCGTTGCGGACCTAATGATGTGATCGAATTTTTCTGGTTCTAGCTTTAATAAAAATTCATTCTTTTAGGTCCCCTTTGACACGAAATTTGAAGATTTTACAATTTTTTCATCCGAACTCGAACTCGAACATGTTTACAGGTTAAAGTATGTTTTTCGACCATTTTGAATTCAATGGCAGAGTCAATTTTCATTAAAAATGAATATAACCAAATCCGAGTGTTTTATCCTAAGTCTCTATTTTAGAATTTTCTCAATTTTTTACTATTTGATTTTCTCGAGATACGAGTTAAAAACTCGAGGTATTACATAAACTCACCTCAAATCTTCTTTTATAATTTTTTTCTTTCTAAAAAAAACTCATTTTTCACGTTTTTTATTTTTATTTCTAACACCTTTTTATTGTTATTATTTTCCACGTTCTTTGTAGAATAATGTGGGTAATGATCCTGTGTTATTCGTGCTTCGGTAATCCTTTATTTTAATTTTAATTTTAATTTTAATTTTGATTGGTCAATTAAATTTTGATTTTTGATTCAATTGGTTGACTGAATTTTAATTTTGAACTTGATTGGTTAATTTGATTAGTCGATTTAGGTCATTAGTCGATTGCTGATCAATTAAAATTTTCAATGCAAGAATTTTCAATTTTTTTAGATTTCTAATGCACATAAATCAATTGATAAATTTTTATCACGTTTTCCTAAGTATAAAGGTCTCTAGGTAAAAATCGGACATTGAGTGGCATTTTAATCATTTTCTCATAATTTTTTTCATTTTCGTTGATTTGGATTCTGTTAGACTCACAATCATATTGTGAAGGCAATAAAAGTACTTTCAAGTCTTTCCAGACGTACGAGATTTATAAGGAGTATTTTCGTCATCTTGCTAATTTTTACAAATTTAATAAATTTTGGTGTGAGGTTTATTTTAGTCTCATTGTGATTATTTCTAAATCTCGATGTCACATTTTTCTAACGTCGTGCAGGGTTTCTAGATTATCGAAACATGTAACGAACCTAAGTATGCGTAAATTTCTATGTCGAATCATAATGAATGAAAGAGATGAAAGGACTAGAAATGAAAAAAGTTGGAAAAGTTACTCTATAACTTTTGAGCTCTTCACACTCATCATTAAGAATCCATCACAACCAAGTAACAAATTGTTGAATTAGGCATATGCAAAAATGAGATGTCTATATTGTGGGACATGTATCAATTAATTGTGATATATTTCTCTAAGTTCATATCCACCACTATATAAAGTATTGTGAGAATTTTCCTTTTTTTTTTTTTTGTCTCCATCTTTCTTTTGGGCATTGTAAAGAGATAAAGTACAAGTTCCTATCGAGCAATGCAAACTTGTAAAAGGACATAATCGAGTCTAGGTTAGATTGAATTCCGAAGATAGTGTTATCATATTTCCTTGCACAAACGGGAGGCTACGACTATCTTCAAAAAATGTTTACACGCCTCTTAGCCAAGTTGATTTCATCAAAGATTATAATTTTTTATTTATTTCTTATATATTAAAAAAAAATTAAGTTTTATGCTCGATTTTCAACATAAAATACTATTTATATAAAAATGGAGTTTCGTGAAACCCTTATCTTCTTGTCGGTGTTTGGGTTGAGGACAACCATCTATTTCAAATTTCAATTGTACACCGTCTAAATGCCCTATCAAATCCGTCTTTCTAACTGTCATTTTTACTCAAAGAAAACTTTTACTCTATTGTGGGCCTCAACTTTCCTATTGAAAGAGAACCATCACACAACATAAAGTTCTTTTGTTGAAGTTCAGATTTGAGGAATCAGTACTTGGGTTGAAGACTTTACGTCGATCTCAATCTGAATTCCTCTGAAGTCTAGACTCTTGAAGTTCGGTTAAAAAACAAAAGGGGATGAAAGTCGCATAGTTGCGTGTTGAAGTTGAGTTGAACACAGTCGCGTACGTCTATTTCAATTGGACCTTTTAATGACCACTGTTTTTTTTTCTCTTGAGACAAGTTTTGTCTCTTGTTAGCCCAATGGCAACCCTTCGTCCCAATCAAATTCGGGCGATGATCTAAGGTCCACCTCGACCTCCTCTCTTGGTACAAAAAAAGTCAAGCTTCAGACGAGACGATAACAACAACAACGACACAATTGTCCAACTTATCGGATGAGAATGACAAACTGAGAAAAGAAAATCAGTTACTCAGCTCAGAGCTGGCACTGGGCGAAGACCAAATACGTAGATCTCGCAGATCTTCTACTATTCCTTCCCAAGGATTGACGTGCAACTGCAACTCCTCTCCACAAAAAGAAAACAAATCTTTCTACAGTCTGTGCTGTATTTATGGAAAAAAAAAAAAAAAAAGGGGGAAGAGTCCTTGAATTCGTAGTTGTGTTTGGGACGCTCTAAAACCCTTCGTTGCTTAATCAAAGAAGTACTTGACATCTCCAATCATGGTTTTTAAATTTGGTATTTCGTCTCATCTCGGACGAGTTTTCCGATACATTGAGACGTCATGAGACAAATCAATAAATTGAACTATGACTCATAAATCTCAGTCAAAAAATGACTTTGTGAGTTAGTCTGCGTCCCAATACATAGTTTTAGTGAAACTAAAGAATAAGATTAATCTTACTAAAAGTCTTTGAGTCCAAAGGGTCGCTTTGATATTGTTTTTGCCTTTTAAATCAAAATTCACATGAAAAAACCCAAAGACAAACAAGACACGGGCAAGTAAATGTTCAAAGATAAAGTAAAATCTTGACATTTGACAAGGACGTATGCACATTTATGAAACTCTAGTCTTCATAAAGTAAATCTTAAAAAAACAAATTTAATTAAAAAAATATTTATCCAAATAACTCAACCTACGTCAAGGAAATAGAAGTGTCGATAGAAAAGTTCATCTTCACCAAAACATATCACATATTGGTTGAGGTGATCAAGAATGCATCATTGTCAACTACGCATCCGATAATGTATTTTTGAGGAGACATCTGTAGGTATCAAAAAATTTTAAAACGCCTTGCAACTCCATAATATTATCGAAAAGTCCTTAAAATCAAATCTAGGCCTATACATTTTAATTAAGACTCATTAATTGAGACGAACCTCATATGATTTGGACTATCGTAGATAAAATCCGTAATTTAAAATAAAGTTAAGTAATCAACATATTAAATGTTGTGTCCCACACCCAAATAAATGAATTTGGCCCACCAACAATCTATAAAATCCTTAAAATTGGATTTGGACGAATTTAACCTTTAAACAAATCACTCAAAGCTCTTTAAGTTAATATATAATTGAAAAGTTAAAATATCTTTAAGTCTATAAATACCAAAATCTTCCTCATTGGGAAGGAATCTGGATCATTTTCTCCCATAATACAGAAACTCTTTCTCTAGTGAATAAGAAGCTCTCAAACCCTCCTCCAAAGACAAAACAAAACTTTTAAGAGACTTTGATTAAAGAAAAGATAAAACCTAAAGCTCTTCTCCAAAAGTTAAGAAATCATTCTTAGTCGATAAAACGTAAAGCTTGGAAAGAAATTTTTTTACAGAAACCTCTATAGAAGATCATGCACAAACAAAATCATCGACAAAACAACCTTCTCAACCGATCAAGCGTGAAGTCCAAATAGAAAAAGTTACACACATCATCTTTATTATTGTACTTGACTATTAGTCAGAGAAAAACACTGAGATCTATATCTCCTTTTTATCAAAATCTATAAAATTATTTACGATCTTATTTTACGAATCTTAAGGTAGATCTGTGAAATTTGTTGTCGACAGTCAAATATGGATACCCTTAACATAAGTGGGATAAAAAAATTGAATATAGAATTAAATAAGGATATGAAAATAATTTCATCCAACCCATTATCAGCCCTAGTTGTAGTTGGACTCATCCCTGAAAATCACAATGATTCCTCTATTTCTCTCTTCAGCCATTTTGTAAATTTCATTTCAGTTACAAATAAATTTAAAATATGTAGAAAATCACAATTATTGTTGTTGATGATTTTTGGAGAAGTCTGATAAGAATGGATCAAAATAAGTTGATGGGAATATGATTATATACCACTCCAATTCATAAATTGTAAGTGTGGCTCCCTAACTAATATAAGATGATGGAAATATGATTATACACTATGCCAAACCATAAATTTTAATTGTGGATTTCTTGATCTAATGATGTGAACAATGAAATAAACAAGAAATGCAAGAAAAACACAAGATTTATGTGGTTCGACTATACCTACGCGTAAAAACAAGAGTTGAGAAGTTTTCACTTGTGTTATTAGGTTCATGGATATAGTAATAATCACAAACAGTTCAAGGTTTAGTTCGTAGTGGGTTCTTAAAAAACTCCCTTGCTTTTGTGAATTTTAGTGATGCCTTGATGGTTTGGTTAACATTAGAGAGAGAACTTATTTTGGGAATCCCAAGATTTGGTCAATATTGAGGATGTTCTTTTATTTTTAAACTGATGATATTGCCCATTGACCTAAGTCTTCTTCTATGAGATTAACATAAATGATATGCCCCATTGACCTAAGTCTTCTTCTATGAGAATTCTACGTACTAGAATATCTGCTCCAAACTACCTCTACAAATCAGGTTCATTCAAAAGTGACGGTCAACGAACCACAAAAACCCAAATTCGAACCGAGTCAACCTAGTAACATAGGTTTTCACTAGATGATGAGAATGATTGTCAGCCTTATATCCAATCTGAAACCAACTCTCTTTCTTTTCAAAATATCATATTCTTCCCTAGGATAAATAATTACCAAATTGGGTAAAAACATTACCCAAAAAATTAGGTTTAACATAATGCAAGGCACAAACATATTGTAAACGTGTTTTTATGTTTTAAAGATCTCAATTTAAATCAAGATCCCTCACTACTAAATCACAAAAATAATGGAAAAATACGAAAAAAATAAATAAAAGATATTTTTTTATGTAATTCGACAAACATACCTATATACACAAGTTCGGAGAGCCATTCCACTATAATTTGTATCCCTATTACATTAGAATCCCTGTTACATGATAACCAGAGATATCTCTCGTCTCCATTCTCATCTTCTCCTCTCACAATGGCCTTAACCACCTTTAAATAGAAACATCATAATCCTAAGATAAGAAATCTAATACTAATTAAATTAAAAATATATTTATCTTTATTAAATAAAATAATTATCTAAAAGAGAAGAATCCTCCCAAATAATATCACATATCCATCTTGAAACGTATGTTGATTGGTGGGAATGAATAGTCTAGATGTGAGTGGATTTTTATCCCTCAACAAATATCATAAATATGTTAGATCTACCCATTGATAATGCAAATTCTAATTCATTTTCTTTTCTTTTCTTTATCTTTATCTTCCTTCAACAAAACAAATTTGTTTTTTTAATTTATAGATATTTATCAAAGATGGGTCAGCTATACCTATATCATTCAATAAAGATTAGTAATGATTTATCATCGTCAATATGTTCTAAATAAAATTAGAATGAACATAACTATAAAATTACCACAAGCAACTCTCTAAAACTGTACCAAGATACTTTCAGCCATTGAATCCATGGAAATCACAGTACCATATTTTCTCATGATCCATAGAAATAAGTTGACTTTGATACCACTTGGTACAAGAAACCTAAACAGTGGCAAATAAGAAATACAATTTGATCACCATCACAACAAAGATGAGGGGAACAGTTTTTAAAATTTAAAAAAAAAAAAAACCTCCTATTGAATACCAACCAAGCAATCCTAAGGATTTCACATAAGAACTTAGTAAAAAGCTTAAAGATAAAAAAAAAAAAAACGAACCCACACACGCACACCCACCAAATCTTGATTTTTTTATCATCTAGTACAAGTTTAAAAGATCTATTATTTTTGTCCCGCATAACCAATGTAAGGACCTAAATAGCCAAATCGTAGAATTAAATAAACCATAGAGAAAGCAGGAAAGGGGAGAGGAAACTCCAAGTTCAAAACTATTCCGACTTCGCTCAGGAGCGTCAAGTATAAACATGTTTAACTAAAGAATAATACTAAACTGACTAAAACAAAGACGCTCAAATAAAATCAACTGACATGGAATGCATACAGTCATAAATTTTTGCCTTTGTTTATCTCAAGGAAAAAATATATGGCTTTGTTCATATATTACCCAATTCATTTCTACTAGTCCAAACTATGAACCGGTACGAAACGAACAAGTTCACGGTACGATTCATACTAGGTTTGTAAAATCAAGTGAATCACAAATCCACCGAATTTTGGTCAAGTTTGATGAACCAAAACATTAGGTTCAACGAACCCACCAATTTGGTTCGGCATACCAAATATTTTTTTAATTAATTTTTATTTTATTTTCATTATTTATATTTAAAATTTAAATTATTTGACTAAGTTATTTCCATCTAACTTTAAAAAATTAATATTAGAATTGTAATTATAGCTTGTATACTTGAATTATATATATGCACAAGCGAACCAAACTAGCGAATCAAACTAGGAGACCAAAGCGAACCCAAAAACAAATTTTCTCTGCCTATCCATAAGAACTGGGTTCATTTTTGATCGGCTAACCACATACTCCAAACCCGAATTCGAACTAATCGAACCCACGATCTAGGTAACATAGCTCTGTGCATATTCCATGTCAGTTGAGTGTATTTGAGTGTCTTTTTTTGAGTCCGTTTAGCACGTCTCTTAAGTCTTAACTAAACAACCACTGAATTTACATTGACTCAGCTGGTTTATCATCAATGGGTGCTTGAAAACTCCGAAGATGAAGCAATAATAGCAATTGTAACCAGAAATACTTTATCTACTTTGGACACAATCATCAACACTGTCGAATTGACCTTCAAAGCATCAACTTTGATTGATCGAGTGTTGAAAGATGTTTATTCTGACAGAAGGCGTGACATTTACTTTCACAAAGTAACAACCTATACATCCAAAAAATTAAGAAAGAAAAACTCAAAACCTAAAAGGCAGACACAGCACAAAGCGAAGTAACACCAATTTATACATCCGACCTTGTTTGGATTTGTGGTTTCTATTGCCGTTGGCGTTTTGAGATGCGTTGAAAGTTCGAGGGTGAAGAGCAACATAGATCCGGAACAAACGCTGCATTGTCAGATGGTGAACTCTGGAAGCTTTTCGGCCTGAAGAGGCTCGAGGCTGTGTGTGATGATGGGATATCCGGCACCACCCTTGGAATCTCCAGCATTTTACTCATAGGGTAGTCATTGACATATAAGTCTCCATCGGAGACATGTGAAGAGAAATCACAATCTCCGAGCTTACCACTATCATCCTGAAAGAAATCACCATAGACGAGACACAATATAAAGAAAGAAATTGAAGGTGCTAACAGTTAATTACCTCTTTCCATCTCTCTTCTAGAGGAAAAAGTTAAAAAGTAAAAATAAATAAATAAAAATAAAAATTGGGTATTAAATGGTTGAAACATTTCACAGGGTACAACCTATAATAAACTTTGGTACAGTTAAACATCTCTTTTAAATGCTAACAGTTAATTACCCCTTTCCATCTCTCTTCTAGAGGAAAAAGTTAGGAAGTAAAAATAAATAAATAAACATAAAAATTGGGTATTAAATGGTTGAAACATGTCACAGGGTACAACCTATAATAAACTTTGGTACAGTTAAACATACTGATATCCTAGCGTAGATAAGTTAGATATGATTCCAAGAAGAAAGACATTTTTTTTGTTCAAACAGTAACGCTGTTTGAACTTCATATGTCAAGGAAGTGTGGCCATGCGAACCATGTGTCCTCATGAAGAAACATTTCTGGCATTTGAACTTCATATGGTTGTAAGGTTATTCTACCAAAACCTGGTCTTTCACACCGATCACAGCTGCTTGGGCATATTTTTGTTGCAATGAAGCAAAACCAAAGCTAATGACAGCTCGTGTCCTGGGTAAAAAAAATTGGATTTCATAACCATCAGAGATCTATTACTAGTCTATATAATAAGCACAGAAATTGGTGAAAGTACATCCTCTTTTTTCTTTTTCTTTTTTTGTGACAGACCACAATTTATTTATTTTTTGGAAACCTTTAAATGTGAGGGCAGGATTTTGATCCAAGGGACTTATACCAACACACCAAGATGGCACCTCCAAGTCAGTCCATAAATTGGATATTTACTTTCACCCTATTGGGCTAATTTTCAGCCTAGAGGATCTCATTATGGGTCCATTTAAATGGGGATGCAAATCCCCCACTCCACATATGCCACTTGGAAACAAGAGGCGGGGGTATACCCTCCAACAAGGAAAGGTAAGCTCCAATGACCAGTAAAGCTCGTTCAAGCCAAAAACTATATCATGTAAGTTTGTCAATGTATTTAATGCAGGACGATGAGGGGAGATAAGAAAAAAGAATTTAAATTAGGAAAAATAGGGGATTTAGGGAAATCTGGTTGGGGATTGGGTTAAGGATTCGGTTTAGGATTGGTTAAGGATTAAGGATTTGAGATTAGGTTTACGATTTGGGTTGGGATAAAGTAAACCCAAAAGGTAAAATGAAAATTTTATTTCTTTTATTGTAGGATAGAGAAAAGAGTTAAAGGTTTGTAGGGTAAGGAAAGGATTAAGGGTCAAAGAAAGTAGAGAAGGATTAAGGGTAAAACAAAATGGGATTTGTAGATTTAAAGAATCAAGAAAATAAAAATTTATGGGTTGGGTTCTTGATGATTTCTATATCTCTCACAAATAAATAAAAGAAGACAGAGGATAAGAAGAAGATTAAAGAATAGAAAAGAAATGATATTTACCTTGGAATCACCCCAATGATTTCCATTGCATCAACCACACTGAATGCACCAACATTCAAAAGAAAAAAGATAGAAACTTCTGTAATTTGTTTATTCCATTCATTCTCTATAAATAAACCCTAATACAATATGTAATCTATAAATAAAGAAAATCAACCAAGAGTCCTAATAAAACTAAAATACCTAATTTTCGTATCTTTCTCTCTCCCAAATTTTCAACCCTAATAAACTTAAATAAAACATATCCTAAACTTATCAAACTGCTTTTAAATATTATACTAAAACCATGGGCCAATAAAACATGAAAATAAACCCAAAAAATATATAAATAAAGCCCTAAAACAACTCAAAACTAAAAAAAACAACCAATCTAAAATAATTTCGACAATAAATCTAGACCTAATTAAGTGAAAACCTAAATAATTACAAATTTTTCGTCGAAATCCTCGACTGTTGACTTGATTTGTGTTCTGCATTAGTATTGGATTCATAATAGATAGGGTTGGGTTAATTAACTTATTGGAATCTGGACCTTAAAGTTGGCTCCAATTCCAATCCTATTGGGTACAGTCAGATTGAATCAGATCAAATAAACAAAAATATAACAAAGAAAAAAAAAATATGTATAAGCTGTCTAAAATATAACATAAACATTTTCTCATACATCATTAGATCCTGGCATGTTTGACCAATAACTGATTCGATATCTTGTTGAATTGAATCATATTAGATCCCAAATTCTCACTTTACACTCTAAATTATTGAATCAAATTCTTGCAGCTGGTGTATAAATTTCACCACTCTAAACAAATCTTGTTCCACCATTCAATTTGACTAAAAACGCGTCTTATGTTAATTCAAGTATGTTCATAACCACTCTCAATATCCAGTTTGGACTTATTTCTTAAATAAGATGATCATTTATTATATTATGTTTTGTGTACTTGACCATTAAATTGATCAAAGAGTTCATCAATAGGTATAAGACACCTAAAGGTCCACATGATGTGTAATAAGCTACCTAGGTGATTGGCTAAGGGCCAACACGAGAGATCTAGGCAAGCATTTTACACCTAAAATAGTCATGGCTTGGGATGTAGTTGGGCACTACATTTAAAATTGCTGCCACAGTCTTAGTATGAATGCATAGAGATGTAAAATAGTTGAGTCTCGAATGACTGTAGTAGTGACTACACATACAACACATGGGTGCTTAATTGTACACTGACTGATTGCACGTGAAAAGACAATTTGAGAAATATACTATCAATAAGTTTGTCGCCCACTAGAAAATACAGACAAACTAATCCTTAGACTTGAGATTCTTATTAATTACTACGTGTTGATCTATTAGTTTTGATTGCACTTAAGTAGACACCAAAGCCATGTCTACGGATGGGTGTAATTGGAATAATAGAAAGTGTTTGAGTTATAGTAAGGTTTCAATATGGGATCCATTCTCATGAAAATGGGTGAATGTCCAAGATTAGGGAAAGATACAAGTCATAAGAAAATCCTGCAGGTAGTTTTACACATGTTTTATAGAGAAAATATTTTATGTAGAAAAATATATACATATACATGAGTTTTGTAAAACTTTTTAAAATGAGAAAGAGTTTCTCACATCTCTAATGAATGTATCTAGAATCCCTAATGTAGTTCACACAACTACGGCTTCGATAGTAGCTAGATTCCTAATGGTTGATGTAAGGGAAATTGTTGTTATGGAGGGAAATAATTTGTCAAGTATTTTTGGAAGGGACCACTAGTTAAATATCAATTTTGGGAGATCGATTACAATATGGATATCTCACATCACTCGTAATTCCATGAATCAATTGAGGTATGGTCACTCTATTCAGTTTATGATAGCCCATAAATGGATATCCCAAAGCAATCTGAGATTGTATTACTTGAAGTTATTTTTTCCTTATTTTCACGTAGAGAAATCCAATGTCCCAAAACTTAAGGGAGCAAGAGTTGCTCACCTTTAAAAGTGAATTAGTAAACCTATGTGTACTCATATATTCGATTTTCTAGAAGTTAAAACGTTGAATATTTTTCTTGAATCATCCTTGGTGTGTACCAAGTATTTTAGTTGGTGTGAAAATAATAAAAGTCTCTTATGGGTCCATTTGATGGGCTGTATTTTGGGTCAATTATTTAATTATTAAATAATTAGGAAACCTAAAAAATAGTGGGACGGTCTATGCTAGGCATTAAGTACTGTTTTAAATAATTTCCTAATTGTTAGGACATTTTTTAATTCGTTGAAGCCAAGGGATTCACCTAGATTTCCTTATTTTTGTGGGGACTAGAGTGGTTCGTTTCTTCCCTTATGACCTCATTGTGAAGGATTTTAAAGAAATTTAAAAATCCTATATTTTTAGGAGTTCAAATTAGATTAGAACTTTATGGTCTGTATCTATTATTATGACCCCAACAAAAAGGAATTTTAATGAGATTAAAAATCCCAAATTTTTAGGAGTTCCAATTAGATTAGAACTTTATGGTTCGTATCTATTATTATGACCCCAACAAAAAGGAATTTTGATGAAATTGAAAATCCCAGGCTTTTAGGAGTTCTAATTAGATTAGAATTACTAATTTCACGTGAATTTGGTTTCTAGTTTGAAACCAACTTACTTTTTCTATCGTTCTTTCTTCAATAATATACTTCTTTGGAAAGAAAAAAATATTTTAGAGAAAGAAAAAGGGACGTACAATTGGAGTTTTTTCTTTTTGTGGAACGTTTGTTGAGTTGGTGAGAGATACACCTAGAAATTCAATTGTGAAACGGAAGGAATCGATTTAAGTAGTCGCAAACTCATAAGACTTTGGAGGATTTGAGACATCAAATCATTGGAGAGATACATCATCAATTTCTTGATTCAACAATCCATCGAAAGGTATGAATCTGAATTCTTTAGTTATAGATTGGATCTTGATGACTTTCTTGCGAATAAAGATTTCGTTTTGAATGAAATATTTTATATTTTATTATCTTTTTCCACTAAATTCATAAAGTTTTTCATTACGTCCATCCCTCCCTCTCATAATCCTTCAAATTATGCATTCCTTCTATCCAAGTCTGCTATTAGTAATCTTTGTACACAACTAAACCATCTCAATCAACTTTCCCTTGATTTATTACCTGCAGGAGCTAGTCTTAGCTTTTCATGACTGCGCTCATTTCTAATTGTATTTTTAATAGTGTTTCCACTCATCCATCTCAGTATCCTCATATTTACTATGTTCAATCTATGAAAGAAGATATTATTTCTAGATTGTCCAATATTTAATTCAACCGAAGCACATTGGTCTTATTGTTGTCTTATAAATTTTCCTTTTAGTTTGAATGATACGTATCAGTTACATAGCACATAGCATATTTATTTTATCTCAATCTCTTCATCCTCATTGATCACGAACCCCCACCGAAAATATGCCATCGATTTTTGTTGATCATCCTCGATCATTCCATCCTCATGGATAGTAGAACCAAAACTGTACACTTTTCAACGATTGATTTCTTTATAGACACATCCAAAAAGGCTTCCCTCGACTTCTTCTCAAAATCTACTAGGGACTTTTCAAGGATTTGATTTTAGAAAGTAAACACTCAGAATAGAAAGTCCAAATCATGTGCAAAAGATTTCCAACGTAGAAAAAACCTGAATCTTCTTACGTTTAGCCAGAGAAGGTACATGTCATGGATTTTTACCACGATCGATTATTGAAGAGCCATCAATCTTGTATAACAATTTTTACGCAAAAAACCCAATTTTCTATTTTGGTTATCCCAACTCACCCACAGACCCAATGGTAGCTACTCCTCTAAAATCCTATGACTTAATGTTGACTTCCCAGAACTAAATCCAGACCCTTAGGATGGTCAGGATGAAATCCTAAACAAATAATTCAGCCCTCTCAATTATAAATAGAGCACTCATCCTGGCAATTAAATCATGTCTCATTTAGAAAAAATACCCACAAAATCTAGAAAAATTATCAATAGCCAATGCACCCTTGAAAATTCTTAACTAATTCTAAGAAATTGTGAGATCCTTGAGAATCCAAGCACAAGTGCCATTCACTTTTGCCAAAGTACTTATCATCGTCTAGCAAACCGAAGCCCCTCTAACTATCTCAACATAGCCCAGAGCTACAAAATCATATGATTAGCTTCCTATTATTACATTTCATAATTATACTTTTGCGTGCCTAGTAGGTCATTTTCACACGAATCATTTATTTTAATTTTTTTAGTAGTTTATTTACTTTGAAAAAAGAAGGTAACTTAAAACTACTAGCAACCAAAAAGTAAGCCACAACTAAAGACATTAATGGCAACAAACTGAGGTAAGCTAGAAATAAAAGTATTATAGATATCATTGGACTACAATTGATTCATTGCAATGCCCTGATAACACGACAATTTCAACAATATAACGGGTTCTTGATCCCTTTACTCAATGCACTAAAAATCTACACATGATCAAACAATTTTGACCCAATATAACCGAGCTACACAGTTTACAATTTGTTGAAAACCTTATAAAAGAATAAACAACAAAGACTCATGTGTCTTCTCCTTTACCGAAAAACCAAACCACCAAATATGTTTTTCTTGATCACAATTCACGAAGTCCTATATGTTCAATCTAGATGCAACACATGTTCTCGCAAGACAATTCAATACTGATCTACTGAGGCTCGAAGCAGCACCTTTTACAATTTTGCACCTGGACCATCATAACTTTGTCTAATGCATATAGATTATTTTAAATTTCAAAATGAAATTGACTTGGATCACAACACCACCCAACTCATCTACTTTCCATTGGTCCATGTAGGAGAGAAAATCAGAGTTGACCGCTCTTGAATCTCTTTGATAGGTTATTAGACTCACCATGTTAGTCGGGAGTGCCAATGACCTACAATTGCCCTACACCTTGCTACACCATGGCAATTTCCGACAACAATGGCACAATTGACTACCCTCCACCAGGTTGATGGCTATCACCCTTAAATGTTTCCATTTCTACCACTAGCATAAATGATCCCCTTCGTCAAACACTTTGATCATCCAAAGAATTGAACTAATTTGGTTGCTAACAAGGATCCAAGCAACCTCCAAACTTTTTATTAGTTTAAAATCTTCATCAACCTCGTTTAAACCTCCAATGGTCCCCTACTTGGATAAAAAAAAACGCAAAAGCCATGGAAGACCCAAACCCTTATCAAAAAAGGCTTTGATAAGGACATCATCTATTGAAGATTTTTGTTTAAGTAGAACGTAGTTTGTAATACGAAAAATGTAGCAAGTGTTTTTTTCTTCACCTTTGATGGTGGTGGTGTGACAATGTTGAAGGTTGTGACATGGATCTAGAGGTGAAAGTGGTAGTAACAATGTGTTGATGGTAAGATGGAACAAATGAGAAGGTGGAGGTGGCAACATGGTGATTGAATAGTGATAACAGGGGTTGTGCTAGTGGCAATGGTGGGGTGGCAGAATGGTGATGGTGTTATGGCAATGGTGGGGGCAGGTGGTAGTGATGGTGATGGTGTTATGGCAATGGTGGGGGCAGGTGGTAGTGATGGTGATGGTGTTGATGGTAAGATGGAACAAATGAGAAGGTGGAGGTGGCAACATGGTGGTAGTGAATAGTGATAACAGGGGTTGTGCTAGTGGTAGTGGTGATGGTGACAGCATGGAGATGGTCTTGTGGCAATGGTGGGGGTGGCAGCATGGTGATGGTGTTATGGCAATGCTGGGGGCGGGTGGTAGTGATGGTGATGGTGTTGATGGTAAGATGGAACAAATGAGAAGGTGGAGGTGGCAACATGGTGGTAGTGAATAGTGATAACAGGGGTTGTGCTAGTGGTAGTGGTGATGGTGGCAGCATGGTGATGGTCTTGTGGCAATGGTGGGGGTGGCAGCATGGTGATGGTGTTATGGCAACGGTGGGGGTGGGTGGTAGTGATGGTGATGGTGGTAGAGAGGGCGAGAAAGAGATTGGGTTCTTGGAAAGCCAAGTATTTGTCCAAAGGTGGTAAGCTGACACTTATTACGAGCACTTTGTCTGGTATCCCTATTCACTTCTTATTGTTGTTTTCGTTACCTAGAAAGATTGAGATTAAATTAGAAAAATTGATCAGAGATTTTCTTTGGAACGACAAAGTGGGAAATGGCAAGCTTCATCTCGTGAATTAGAAGCTTGTTTGTAGACCTAGGAAGGTGGGGGGTCTTGGTCTTAGGAGGTTTAAGTTAGTGAATCAAGCTTTGTTGGATAAGATATGTTGGCGGTTTGGAAATGAGAAAGAGGAGCTTTGGAGGAAAATAATTGTAGCTAAGTTTGGGGAGGACCCTTTGGGCTTGGAGTGCAAGCCGAGTAGGATTTCTTTTGGATGCGGTGTTTGGAAAGGTATCTCTAGTCGTGCTTCTAGCATGGGGGAACATGTTAGTTATGAGGTCAGGGGAGGTGATCGAATTCAGTTTTGGGAGGATTGTTGGTGTAGTGATACTCCTTTGCAAAGTTTGTATCCCGGGTTGTATTCCTTGTCTTTGAGGAAAAGAATGTCTGTCTCTACTTTCTTGGTTCCAAGTGAGAGTGATTTTTCTTGGGACCTTAGTCTCAAAAGAAGAATGAATGATTAAGAGATTGAAGATAACTGTTATCATAGATTTGCTAGTCTCCATGGATTCTTCTCTTGATGGGATTAAGAGATGGGCACTTCACGGTTACATCTTTATATTCACTTCTTGAAGGGAACCAAGAGTCTTGCTTTCCTTCCTCAATTGCCTGGTGTTCTTTTTTGTGTAGACCAAAGTTTCCTTCATTTGGTTGGCGACTTTGAATAAAATTCCTACGATTAATCTTTTAAGACGTAAGGGTTTTATCCTAGTTAACTATTGTTGCTTGTGTAAGACAAGTGGGGAGTTGGTGGATCATCTTCTTATTCATTGTGGGTTGGCTTCCGGTTGTGGTCTTTTTTTCTATCTTTGTTTAAGGTTTCTTGGTGCCATCATCATTCTTTTATCGCTCTTTTAGTGGCTTGGAAAAATACTCCCTTTTCTGGAAAGTTGAAAACTCACACCCTTTGCAATTTACTGGGGGTTGAGGAAAGAGAGAAATGGGCGCACGTTCAATGGGAAAGAAAGTTCATTGCAAGAGCTCACTTTCAACATTCTCAATTTGTTGTTCTTTTGGTGTAAACAATTTAAGGAGTTTAGAGAGTTCTTTTTTGAAGATTTCTTGTTTAGGTGGGATAATGTTAGTAGCGAAAGATAATTGTTTGTACTTTTTCTGAGGACTTCTTTTCCTCTCATCAATAAAGTTTAACTTATCGAAGAAAAAATAAATGGTGATGGTGGTGTGGAGAGGAATGGCAACATAGTGATGGTGACGGAAAGAGTGGTTGTGACGGAGGAAGAGACTGAGAGAGACTGAGATCAAAGGTTGAAAAAGGAAAGAACAATTTACCTAAAAATGAGGTCTTGGTTTCTACTTTTTTGGGTCTCTGGCATGTACTAATTTTGTGTTTTTCCAATAAACAGATAGGTGGATTCTTACGTCACAAAAATTCACATACCAAAAGGCAAGTCATCCATGAAACAAATGAGGCTGACACAACTAATTTATAATTTCCTCTTCAAAACAAAAACAAAAAAAAAGGTTCATGCAAGTAATGGGAAGTTGAAATAACATACATCCTGATATGCATAATTTAAATGTGCTAAGCATGTATTCAATAACAAGATTTTCCCTATATCGAAAAATAAGGGAAAAAAGCTAGAGTATGGTCAAAGTAGGAGATACCTTTGAAGATCCATGTTCCATGAAACCATAGCTCTGATTGAAATCGGTCACTGCAAGAAAATCATCTAACGGCCATTCAGGAATACTTCCGGTTGTACTTCCCCCTGAAAATGACATTTTAGTCATTGGCAGTCCACCAACTTGGCGAGATAACACTTCATTAGTTTCACCAGTCAAGGAAATTGAAGTACCCCTTCTAGACACTGATTGAGATACCCTATCTTTGGTTCTTTCAACAGAATTTGGTTTATCTTCAGTAGAAGATCCCCCTGGTTCTGAGGGTTCAAGCCCCACTTTCACCCCAGTAAGCAAAAACCTCTGGTGGCCAGACACATGATGGTTTACCGAGTGTATGGCAACATCACATTTTCCACACAGCAAAGCTCGATCCTCTAGACAAAAGAAGTAGCCAACAATCTTCTGCAAAAGGAAACATTGTTTGAGATTTGTATTGAACAATAGAATAGATAAATCTAAGATGTAAGATGAATCAATGAGGTCAAAATTAGCTCACTCGCCGTAAAATAATATGATAGCTAAATGCCAATAATTATTTCACATTGAAAAGAAATAAATTGAGGATCTGCTATCTGAAGCTGTATAATTATAAAAAAAAACATGCCGTTTTTAAAATATCACGAATGAGAAAAGCAGCCAAGCGATGCAATAAATAAGTAAATACTTGAGCATATAACAGTTTTCAATGGAAAAAAAGTGATGCACAACACCATTTACAACAATATGTAATGTACCAATTAAAAGAACATTTATGAGGATATGTATGAGAAGAATAAGATGCATGGACTATTAGCTTAAGAATTATAAATGAACCTATGAGAAGCCTAGGCGCAACATAATTGAAAAAGAAAACAAAATTATGTTTTATTGCTGCCTACCTATTACAAGACGATTGTGGAAACCATCTCACACTTATCTACCAAAAATAACATAAGAAAACAATGTACTTCAACCTCACTAATAGAAAAATTGTCTCCAAATCCAAATTACTCGAATTTAAAAGTAGACAAGCTTCTACTTCAACCCTTTGGCTCCCCTAATCACAAGTGAATGAAAAGACCAATTGAGCCTCACATTGAACTCATCAATCTCAAATTTAACGCCAATGATAACCAAACCTCAAACTGAAAAGTTCTCTACAATCCCCAAACTAAAGATATCAAAAATTAAAAATTAATATATGCAACAGCAGAGATATTGCCAAGATACACCATTTACACTTGAAATGAAGTGCCCAACACGGGTATGGCATCCATTTCAAGTACCCAGACAACAAAACATGCACAATTCACCTTAAAATCTTCAACAAAAACCCAATTAAGTCAAATTAATACACCCCCATAATTCAAAATAAACCTTATAAATATAACCAAAATCCTGCGATAGAGAACTCGAGACACCATAAATAGAGAAAATCAATAAAACCAAATTTACAAACCAAAAAAAAAACCTGACAGATATCGCATTTGGGCATCTGCGAAGAAGAATTCAAGAGAGGAACTCTTTGGTGTTTGCTAGCGAGCTTATTCGCCGCATGAACCTTCTCATCACAAGCCCAACACAAAGCTGCTTCGTCTGCGCAGCACAAAACGTTCGCCTCTGTTGCCTCACACACGTTACACTGTATCTTCATCTCTCTCTCTCTCTCTCTACAATCTGTACTATTTGAAAATCAAAAATCGATTTTTTCCTCCTTAATCCAATCTCAGAATAACAAAACCCTAATTTACTTAATTATTCTCACTTCTGCTTGTTCTATAATTTCTTGGCTTTCAGCGAAGAAGATGACCCAATGTAACCTGACATTATCTACCTTTTTAAATGGGTTGAACAATTATGGAGGGTAGTTTCGTAAATATAACTGATTTTTCTTCATTTAACGTTCGTGTTTGGTTGCTCACACTTGTAAGAGTCGTTCCTAAAGGGTCTTCCTTCAACGCTCTACCAACGTGGCAGTCTAGAATAGAATCTAGATATTTCGAGACAGTGATATATCGAGTGACGAATAGTACGCGATCACTACGCAGCTGACGTGACAAGGGCATAGAATCACAGATCTTTTTCTCGAGATACTCAATAAAATATCTACGGCTCCCAACGCTTTCTACGTCATCCCGATACCGACTACGTATTAAATCGAAGTGGTCAATAGTACCCGATCAAAGTACACGACTGTCGAGACAACTGCACAAAACCATACAAGGAAAAAAAAATCTAGGGCTCCTTACCTTGCCACGTCATCCACATACCTAAGGCTGGCAATGATCCAAAATATTCTTGAAATCGATCCAATCAGGAAAAAATATGAAAAATCGGATTTTTTTGATCGGATTCGGATTGAAATCTTAGATCTAAAATAATTTCGAATATGATTCAGATCTACCCCAATTCAATACAAATATATTTTTAATAATTATTTTATTATTCTAAATTTCATATAGATAAAATGTGTAAGCTTTTTTGTTTCCCTATATATTTGTAGTTGAAAAGAAGACTTTTTAAAAATTTATGTGATTTTATATTTTTTAAATTTGTTGAATATTGATCATTTGAAAATAAGACAATGTTCAGATCGCTTTCGAATTAAGGATGAATTGAAACGAATCAGATTCAGTTCACATATTCATTAATCCGTTTGGATCGAGTATATGTTGAAAAAAATTCAGATCGGTATTGGAGTGGTATTGATCCAGTATAGAATCGATCCATTGCCCACCTTACACGTACGGATCGTGTACTATTTACTGTATTGAGTTATTATTAATTAGATATCTTTCATACATGTTCTTGGAAAAATATCTATGTCTCCGCACACTGCCACAGCCCCCAATTTTAAACCACAATTTTCTTTTGAATTGTGCTAAACTGATTAAAAATGGGAAATTATAAATAAATAAATAAAAATCCATGAAAATAATAATTTATCAAAAAGATAACAAATTTGCGAAAATTATGAATAGGAACCAACAATGTCTTACAAACACTCAAAAAATGCCACTTTATATATATTTAAAAACAATGCTAAACACCACTTGAAGTGGCATGTTATCTAATTTTATTAAAATAATTTTTAGATCTAGATCGAGATCTTAGATCAAGATTAAGATCTTAAATTATTTATCACCCACCAATTAATGATTAAAATACCTCAATCTTAATTTTAGTTTTAAATATTAGATTAAGATCAATAGATATAGATCTTAAATCAAGATCTTAGATTAAGATCTCGATCTAAGATCATTATGATCTTGATTTTAGATCAAGATCTATTAAGATCTTTAAATCAAAATTTTAACTAAAATGCAAAAAAAAAAAAAAAAAAAAAACATGTTTTCACAAAGGTCGTTGCTCTTTAGGTTGAGGGAGGAGGAAGGAGGCGTGGAATTCGAAATCAGGAAAAATACCATTTTGAATGCATTATCCCTAAGAAAGGGTAATATAGTCATTAGATTCAAAATATGCAATAAAAACGTTACTTCAAATAGCGTTTTTGGTTCCTTATGATAATTTTCACAAATTTATTACTCTTGTAATAAATAATTATTTTCATCATTTTTTTATTTTATTTTTTGATATTTTCACTTTAAAAACACACACATACTAACCAACATGGTAGTCTTCTACTAATACATAAGAAAAAAAAAAAGAGTTGTGATTTAATATGATATCCCAATTGTATAGATGGGAAAGATGTCTAGCTACATGGCACGATTTGATTAAAAAATAAACATGTTGGGATGCATGCTTGACTTGGCTAGGAGCCTAAGGTGTTTTAGGCTCCAAGTAAAGCGTGCTAAATAGACATCAAACCTCTAAAATAAGGAACAGAACACCATATTGGATCCTGAGTCGAAAAAAAAAATCAATGGTTATGAACACACTACCACATCAGTGCAGGGGCGGAGCTAGTAAGGAGCTGGTGGGGACAATTGCCCCCACAGAATTTTGAGACACCCCTATACTTTCAATTAATTACATGCCCCATTTATCTCAACTCTCTCACCTCTCTCCCCATTTGCCCCCACACCCTCACCTCCCTCCAATTGTATTTTTTTACACAAATAATTTTTCCACCATTCAGGGTCTTCAACTAAACAACTAACCATAGTTTGCCCCCACTACAAGAAAATCTTGACTCCGCCCTATATCAGTGAATATCTTTTGAGTATATTTTCTAGTCATTCTATTTTTTGAAAATGTTGATGTCACTTTCTTGAAAACTGTGTTCCACACTTTGTTGACGTGACAGTGAATCGAGTTGAAGTGACAGGAAAATTCACACTGCTCTAATGTACAAGTAGGCACAAATCCATAAATGGACTCAACAATTTCCTAAGTTCCTAAGTTGACTTGGTGAATTGGTTCAATTAATTTTGGGGTCGAGTCACCTCGAAATTCAATCGAATCATGTGGACTTACACAAGTTTTTGAGTAAACTCGACGATTTTTAAAACTACAATATAAACAAACATACATTATTATTATTATTTTGTTAACGGGGGTATCCGAACTTACACCTAACTAGTAAGATTGGGTGAGCCCATATGGGTCTCTTTCTCAAGAATGTGCAACGTCCGCACATCACGTGCACCAGGTAAGGTACGATGCGTGGTCTCAAGGAGCCACTGCTCATACTTGGCATCGAACACGCAACCTAACTTAAGGACACTCACACCTTATTGGATTCAAAATTGCCATTGAACCAACTATTGGGGGTTAACTAACATACAATATTGATATGACTATTTCGGATGAGCAAAATCTCAAAAGAGTTATCTTAGATACTCATTTTATCCAAAAATCCTTATATATTCGTATAATCTACTTCTAAAAGATAAGATAGAAGAGTATCATTCAAATCATTAAGAATCCTAATCACATCTCGAGATATTTTCAATATATTATATTAAAGTGTATGGACTTAGATGAGTTCATAAGCTATAATGCAATCTATCATCATGTCTTCATCGTCAATGATTAGAAAAAAGAAAGTAATCATGCAGATCCCATCACCCCTACATTTTTTAATGTTAGGTGGAATTTCACGTACACCACAATTTTTTAATTTTAATTTTATTATTTTATTTTATTTTGAGATATCCCAATGAGACATTAGCCATACCCCTCCCCCACCATATTTTGTTAAATATTTTGAGATATCCCAATGTGTTTTCTAACTTATGAAATACATCTCTTGACCTCGGTCCACATAGGAAGACCAATAGAAGATGACCTAAATTCCCTTATCTTCAACCTCTAAACAAAAAGCTTTGATAGTTCTCCAAAAAATCAGATATTTTCAACCTCTTGAACCTTTAGGGTAATTTATTTTTAATGTATGCAACATTTTTCTTGATTTTTTTACTCAAAAGTTCAATGTATTTTACCTCCAAAAATCTCATTTTTGTTGGAATTTGAATGTTGAAGGAAATATGACCTTAAGGTGAAGAAAAGAGAGGGAAAAGTCACCCTAGATGTTGAAGACGATTGGTTTTGAGTAGAAAAATCAAGGGTTTTCGAAAAAGGGTGAAGACAAAGGAATTTCGGTCATTTTTGTTTAGTTATGTAGAGGACAACAAGGTCAAGGATCGAATATACATATGTTTGAAAACATAAGGAGGGTATCTCAAATATTGACCAAAATGTGGAAGGGTATGTTTAAATCAACATTTTTTTTTCTCTTGATTGTTTCATAAAGCATAGTCAATCATACACCCATCCTATAATAATTTTATTTTAGCATGAATATTACATGTCTGTGATATACTACTCTATAAGCATGCCTCTATTGTAACCATCAAATTCTAATTATATATACATCATCTTCCTCAGTATCCCCATCCTTATTTATTATAGAACCGAGGTAACAAAAATAATTGCCTCAAAATATTTCCTAGTCATCAATATATATTTGGACCTTTGGTTCAAGGTCATACTCCATATATGGTATTGGTTTGTCAACTATAAATTTCATAATCTACCTTGAAATGCGTGAAATAAGATCGTAAATAATTTATTGATTTTGATGAAAATGGTGATACAAATCTCAGTATAATCATCTAATTAACAGTTAAATACGACGAAAAATTTTGTGTGTAGCTTTCTCTTCTTTGAACTTTGCGTTTGATTGGCTGAGAAGGATGTTTTAATGGTAATTTTATTGTACTTGATCCTCTATAAAGTCTGTGTGTAAATTTCTTCTCTTTGGACTTCACACTTGATCGATTGAGAATAATTTCTTAACTTTCGGAGAAAGACTTTATGCTTGATCTTCTATTTAATCGAAATCCAAGTCTCTCTTGAAGAGCCTTGCTTCGTTTCTAGAGGAGGGTTTGAAAACTTCTTCTTCTCTAAAGGAAAAGTTTTTCTCTTATGAGAGAAAGTTATCCTAGGATCCCTATGCCCATGACTTGATAGGCTTTAACTAGTTGTTTTAAGGGTCAAACTTCTTCCAATTCCAAGTTTAAAGACTCTATGGATTTTTTATGGGTCAAACTCATTTATTTGTGTATAGGGCACAATATTTTTTGTGGACATTTCGGATACTATTCAAAAATTTTGAATATCAAATTTGAATTCGGTTATTTTTTTATATCCGAATGTGTTTCGGATACAATAAATTCGGATATTGGTATTAATAATATCTGATTCAAAATTTAATTTATATAAATATATTATTAAAAACATTTCTTTTCTTTAAATCCCTTTTGTTTGTTTGGTCTTTCCTCTCTACTTCTTCTCAACTCTTCACTTATTTAATACACATTTTCATCATCTTTTCCAATGAAAAGACAACGAACCACCTTTGCTGGTAAGATTTTATCTTTTTTCTCATTTAATCATTGTTTCCATTAATTTCTCTACCCAAAATCACATCTCTACTTCTCAAAACACCATTTTTTTCCTTTGAGTTTTGAAGGTTGAAATAGAATACCAAGGTTGAAGATGGATGGTTTTGACAAATGAGAAATCAAAGGGTTGAAGTAGTTTTGCAGGGAGTTGAAGGAGAGAAAGTCTAATGTTCTTGTTATAAGTGTTTTTTCCAATTGAAAATCCTAAATTTCATATTTTTGAGGGTGCTTCTTTCTCATTAATATGATTTTAATGGATAACAAAAATAATAATTAAAATTTTCAAAATTCATTTGAAATAAATTAAAATAAATTTGTAAGTGTGATGACATTCCTAGGTGTTCTAAAATTATAAACATGCAATAATATATCGAAAATAGTAAATCATAAAGCAGTATGTACACTGTCTCACAGTTACCATCTTAATTACATCTCATGTTCTCTTACACAATGCTCAAAAGCATTCTAAACCTGAAAATTTCTCAATACAAGCACATACAGTCAAGAATCTAATTATCGATTCTAAACAATCTAAACTTTCATTCTCGATTTTAAATTTAAATTTAAACATTTCATTATTTTTTTTATAGATCAATACCCAATGAAAACACACTTTAAAATAGTGTCTTAACAATTTTTGAAATAAATACTGTACAAAAATTATTATGACAATCAATTTGTTTCGAATTTATTTTTTGGTTAAACTCACGAATTCATTTTTTTTATTCCATAATATTAAAATATCAAATAAAAGATATAAAATGATTTATTTTACAATTCGATGCATGAATTTTGAATTTAAATCATAATAAATTTGAAACTAACTATTAAAATTGAAATAAAATAAATTTCATTGAAAACTATACTACAAATTTGAAATTATAAGCTTCATATTTTTGTAATTGGATTTTACGTGTCCCTATAGTATTAAAATGATTTTTCTAGCAAGCTCCTTGACGATCTAACAAAATATTTCACTAATTAAGTAGATCCCAACGTCTTTGATGTTTTATTCTTCAGTGTCGGATCTTAATTTACGTCCAAAATACATTTAAATTACAATCGAAAACTACATAAACGAACTCACTATCAAAATCCTCATAGGAATAAATGATCATCATGATACATTATAATATATAATAATATTATATATTATATTGTAATATATAAAATTAATACACTTATATATCTAAATTATTTACACATTTATAACTTATAATATATTATTATTATATTATATTATATAATATAATAATATTTATATTTATATTAATTACACTTTACCTCTTTAACACTTCAATAATTTCAAATCAATCCCTCTTATATAATTAATTATACTTAAACTCAATTTTTTTTTTAAATATTTATTTTAATATTTTAATAATAAATATAATACTTAATTAATATTTTTTTTCATATATTTGTTTCTCCATAATCTCCATTACATTAGACTAATTCAAATTATGTATCTTGGATATTTGAAATTCCTCACAGATTTTTCTCTATTGATCAAATTATCCCTTAAGTCCTAATATAAAATTAAAATTTTCGTAATTTATCTTACTAAATTCAGATTTAAGCATTCTGACAGTTTGAACTATGTTTTTC
Organism: Akebia trifoliata; assembly: GCF_017979445.1. Lineage (NCBI taxonomy): Eukaryota > Viridiplantae > Streptophyta > Magnoliopsida > Ranunculales > Lardizabalaceae > Akebia > Akebia trifoliata. The sequence goes on from NC_141387.1 coordinate 10,973,813, forward strand.
GATGCTTTTGAACGCAACAGTAACGTCTATTTGACTAATAGAATTTCTTATAAAATTTTGACTTTTATCTATTTTGATTAAATATTCTAATTCTCCGATCATAATCATAATAAAGTTCCTTATATTGTATATTTTATTGCTGAAATTCTTATTCTAGCAAATCCTCATTTTAGATCGACAATGTTATAATTTATTTGTAATAATTTTACTATAAATTTAATAGAAAAACAGGTCAATTTAATGGACTTAATTCCTTGATATATGTAATAAATTTTCATGGCATCACATGAAGTTTCACCTTGATGGCCCAGACTTCCGATACTTTGACTCAAGCCTCCCTTTTGGGTTTTCTACCTGGCTAAACATAATTTTTTTTTTACTCTTACTTTTGCCTAAATCGTTTTTTCAGATTTTCAATCTAGCGAACACACTCTAATTTTTGTCTAGATCACAATTTTAGGCTTTTCATTTTGTGTGCTTTCTCATTTTTTTGTTAATTTTCTAATTGTTGTCAATGTTATCCATTCGAATTTTCAACCTTACGAGTTTGCCCTAATTTTTGTCTAAGCTACCTAAAAGTGTCTTAACACTTTTTATATAAATAAAAAGTATTGATAATTGGGGGAATTGCCACCTAGTTTAGGTCTAGGAATCAAATTGGACTCCGAATTGGATTCGAATCGGTTTACGAGTTAGAGAAATGGATAAGGGGTCAAGTTACAGGTTTCAGAAGGTATTAAGCACCGAACCCATCCGATTGAAGTGATTGGTCTCTACTACAATCTAAGCTATCCTAAAGTCAATCGATAAAGACTAAGGCCAATCTAATGGACTAAATCATCTTAGGGTCGAAGGTTTAATCATCGTTTTATGCCAAATTGGCAAAATATTATCATCATTTTAGGTCGAGTTGGCCAATCAAGTCTCATGGCTACAATTCCGCAACAAATATCACATAATTTCCTCAAATTTTGTGTATTGGAAAAATTGGGAAAAAAAAAACCTCAATTTCATATTCAATGTCCCAAGGCTTACATGTCATAATAATGTGCATCCCTAAAATAATTGCTTAGTTTAACCCCAAAATCCATAAATTGATTCAATTAATTTTCCTTTGAAAAATATTTTCTAGTTCGATTTATTTGATAATCAAGAAATCAATATATCAAATCATAATTTCTTTTTAGAAAATCAATTTGATCAATGTTATTAATCACGTGAATTGATGAGTTGATCCGCATATTTTGTAAAATAAAATTAAGATTGGATCGGGTCATGTGCTATCAAAAGCGATGAGTCGACTCATTTATTTTGAGATAAAGAAAATTGATTGGACTATAAAGAAAATTTTCAATGTTACCCAATGTCACCCCCAAAATCAACGATTTAACTCAACTGTTGAAAAAAATAAGTAACGTGATTTTAGTCCAAGATATGCATAAAAATAAAATCAATTATGCCATGCAAAGAGGATTTAGCATATTGAAACCCTTTTAAAAATCAAGGAATTAACTGTGTGAGATCGATCATTGTTTCAAATCCCATACAAACATCACCTTACGTGTCATTGCTTCGAATCAGAAGCAACGAAGATTCACACTCGTGAATTCAGTCATAGGTAATTCATTAAATAGAGTTTGATTGTTTTGGAAGGGTCTAATTGAGTAATGAATTCAAATAATCTCTACAAAATCTAAGGTGCGAATGTTGGAGGTCCTGCACAAGAGGAAAAAAAAATAGAAATATTAATGACAATGAGGGATCTAAACAGACTATGTGCTCACCTTAGAAAAGTTGTTGTCGATATATTCTTAAAAAGAATTAGTAAGAAAAACACCTAAGTGATGGTGGTTGGCATGGATCCCTTCAGAATTTTTTCTAATTGTGTCCCACTATGATGCTTCTTTGATAGCTTCGAGAAATCTAAAAATCGTGAAAGTGAGAGAGGAGGATATGAGAAAGGGAGATCAAAAATGTGCATATGTGGAGAGGAGGCTTTTCTCAAAAAAAAAAAAAAATTCTCTTTCTTAGAATGGCCTCCACCTCCTCGTTTTTATAGAATTTTTTTTTACTATCATTCAATTATTGGAGAACTTCCCACATACCATTGGTTCAGTTTTTTTTTCTTTTCTTTCTTTCTTAGTATACTACCAACTGTAACGTATCACCCTTTGTTTATTATTTTTGCCTTTTCTCCATGTGAGGATTGTAGAAGCTTTTCAATATTTTTCACCTTTTTGAAAGTTTGACTATGTTAGTCTCTTCCCTTGAGTAGTTTGTTTTTAGTCAATTTGTAAACCATTTGGATTTGATGGACCCATTGAAAATGATTATGGAAAGTTTTCCTCTTAGGCTATGTTTGGATTGAAAGAAACGGATAAAAGAGAAACTCTTTAAGAGAAGAGAAGAGAAACTCAATTACTTTTCACCATATTTGACTTGACTAGAGAGAAGTTAGGACAATTTTGAAATTTTAAAATATCTTAAAAAAAATCTAAGGTCTGAGTTGACATTATAAAATAATTTAAAATGATTTATCTCCATTTCTCTCCTCATCTCTCCACTTTTAAAAAGAGAAAATTCACATTTTTTTTTCTTATCTTCTTTCCAATTCTTTTCTTTTATCTCCCCACTTAACAATCCAAATAGGAGAAATGGAGAGAAACTCATTTATTTTCTCTTCTCTTCTCTCCATTTTTCTCAATCCAAACACAACATTAATTTATTTTGTTATGTGTCAGGATTGGGGTGGGAACCTATCACTAGGCGTAGCTTGAATATTTCCATTTTATTGTGGGATGTCAATTTGCAAAGAATTTATTATTAAAACAATTTTTATTACTCTTCTATTCTTTCCTTCTCTATTTTTTAGTGGATTTAACGTTTTTTATTTTATTTCTTCTTTCAGTGGATTTGAATTTTACAAAATTTTGTAGACTTCTTTATCCTAATTTCAACTGGTAATATGAGGTCCATGTGGCTTGAAATTTTTGTTAGAAAATAGTTTTTAAAAGTTTTTGTTTAATTCGTTAGAAGCTTTTATCGTATTAAAAGTTTGTTTGAAGTTTCCAAAAAACATTGATTTGAAGTTTATTTTTATTTGTTTTTCTTCAAAGTTCTGATTTGTGTGCCCCATGCAAGTATAAGAATCCTTATTTATTTAGAGAGATCTTATTGGCACCTCAAATTTTATTTATGACACACTAATCTTTCTTAAAATAAACATTTACACAATTTGATGTACTACAAGTAAAAATTAGTGTGTTAATAGTAACTTCCTTGATATTTGTTACAAAGTTTTGTTTGTTATTTTAATAAAATTTTCACACTTTGATTGTTATTTTTAAAATTGGTTTACACCTTTTAAAATTTGTTCATAATTAAGCTTTTTTAATTAAATTTGGTTTAGGTTTTTTAAGTTTTATATTGTTTGGAAATTTTTTGAGTTTTTTTTATAAATTTTTTTACCTAAATCATCATATAATGTATTCGGAGGATTTTCCTAAGCGTAGGGGTTTCTAATTGTATTTTGAATTTCAAGAGTAATTTAGTTATTTTATTGATTTGTGTGAATTTTGACGTAAAACTTCTTTTAGTCAAAATGTGATTATTTTCAAATCTCGAGATTTCATTTTCCAAGTATTGCGAGGTTTCTAGGTTTATAAAAATGTATTGCAATCCTAATCGTGCATATATTTTATGTCAAATATGGAATACGACGACGATCCTAAGCATACATAATTTCTATGTTGCGTGTGGCAGAAAAGGAATTGAAGGCAATTTGAAGAAAAATGAGAAGAATTGGGAGATCAGATCCGAAATTTTAATTTCTCAAATTTATTTTGCACTCATCATTAGGAATCGATACCAACCAGGTGACGGGTTGTCAAATCATGCAGATGAAAAATGGGATGTTTATATCGTCATTTTGAAAATATCATTCGAGTCACCTCATTTATCTTGCAAAATGGTGTGAAAGTTTGAGACAACACGTATATCCGTCTCAATGTTGAACGATATTGAGATGACTTGAGCGAGTCATCTTGGTCTCGGATGATATTTAAAACCCCGATTCAACCCCATTTTCATTTCATCATTTAAACCTTTAAAACTCCATTATTTTCTACTTTTCCAATCAAACGTATCTTGTGTTTTACTTTTCAAAATTGTAATGGATAAAAATTTAAGGTTAAAACTAAGGATTAAAGATGTTTGGACCCCAAAGAGATATTGGCATAATTTTTCGCACATCAACGCCTAGATATTTTTGTTGCATTAGTTGGTTTCACATCAGTGCCGACACCACATTTCGGGTTTAAATCTCTCAAAGAGAGACTTGAGAAAAAGATTACCTAGGAGTCCAAAAAGTATGGTATTAATGGGAAAGCCATCATATAAAGGCATTTGTGGAAGGGGTGACATGGGAAAATGGGTACTTGAGTTCACAAAGAAGGGTACTGATTAAAGCTCTCGTAGAGTGGACCATTATGGACATCAAACTACGGAGCACCACCGTGGTATGTTACAACCCCAAAGAGGCATGAACTTAAATTTCCACACCATTAACACGAGTGTATTTATGGTGTGTTGTTTATGTTTGTATCTTAGTAATCTAAACGACGTGACAAGTCATAGTGACGACGTTAGGGTTCGGAAATAATTCAATAAGAGAAAGCTTTGGAAAAAATTGACAAAAGAAGATAAAGTCGGGAAAACTTCAAATAAATTAAAAAATAATTTTTTGTTAAGTATAAAAAATATAATAATTATGTATTTCATATATTAAATGATAAAATAACACTTAAAAAGAATGTTAAAAATTGTTGATTAAATTATGATTAATAACATTTTGTGATTTAAAAAAAATTGTGATTTAATTGACAATTATTATAATAAAAAAAATTTAAGGCAAAATTTTGTCGCTAAGTACAGGGTAGGCAGGCCCACTTTCAAATTTGGTTTGAGAGCAAATTCACCTAAGAGTCGTGATAATCTGACTATCCCACGTGGCATATTCAATGACTACGTGACGTGACAAATTCGAAAATCATAGATCTGCACTCCTCGGGATACACGATATATTAATTATGAGAAGACATTAGAGGGGAAAGTGGAGGTCTTTCAATGGGTCAATTTTGTTATAATAGAAAATTGATGTTATTTATGATAATGTTTGAAGAATCTTTTCAAGCCCACTAACCTTCTAAGTGGATCTTGTGGTGTGTTTCTCTCCTTTTATTTTTGATAAGGATATCTTTTTGTCGACTTAATTGGTGATTTATTAGTATTATTTCTAATATTTGTTCATGATTTATTCTCAACCGTTGGTTGATCATATTTTAGGATTCAAAACAAAGGTCTACGTCGTATCAATTAAACCATTTTTTTAATATTGTAAATCTAACAAGTGATGAAATGAAAATCATAGTCTTAAACTTATGAACTAACCACAATGTATCAATAAACTTAACAATATTTTTGAATTGGGTGCTCTCCCGACCTTGCTCTCATTCTTGTATTTGCACCCACTTCATGCTCTAGTCACTAGGCTCGCGTATCAAAAGATTTTAAATAAGAGCTTGAAGACGACCTGGTCTCTTGACTCAAGGTTGAAAGATGAGGGTATTTACGTCATTTTCTCATTAATCCATAGAGAACACCGAGGTCAAGGAGCATATATCAATTTGAGAACATAGAGGACTAAAGAGAGGGACTATTTAATAAATTCACCAAAACATAATGGGGGTATTTGTAAATCAGTCTAAATTGATTCGATAACATGCCGACACAAACGTAAAGAACGTGAAAATCCGTGATTCGCTACACCTTTATCAACCACCAAATAAAGGAACATTTATGTCTTCTACCTAAATAATGTTTTTTTTACATATTTCCCCGTTTATTTTCAAATTATAGTTGAACTTTAATTTTTGCCTCTTTTCACCTCCCTTGTCATTCTTACATATTGAACATTCCTCCATCCTTTAAAGAAGTATGGGACCCCTCAAACTTTAACTCAGATCCTTTCAAAAACCTATTCTCTCTCTCTCTCTCTCTCTCAAGATTTAAAATCTTGTTTTCAATGCAATATTTTAATCAAGAGAAATTACGATATTTTCTCAATCAAAACATTTCGATACATTCTAAAACATTTTTCAAAACATTCAATGTTCTGGGATTAATATTTTGTATTGATCTCGATTTATACCATAAAATATATTGATTCCATATTTTGAATAGCGCTCCCTTTCTTTCTCAATTTCCACTATTATCATTGGTCCAATCGTTTACATGACTATTGTCATTGAGCTTATTCTAATTAATGGGGTAATTTTTTCTTCCCTCTCTATCTCTCAACTTCCACTACTACCATTGGCTTAGCAACCAGAACCATTGTCGTCATCGGGCTTTCTGATAAACTCCCATACTCCATTTGGTCCAAGCACCACCACCATTAAGTTGGGGAAACAAGTCTAAAGACTAAGTAGGGGAGACTTGGAGTTTGTTTGGGAGTTAACCATAAAATTGGGTTAGTGCTCGCAATGGAGATTTTAAGTGAGAAGAAACTAGGAAATAAAAAAAAAGAAATATTTAATTAATTTCCAAATATGGACAATATGAGGCCTAAGCAACTTTTGGTTCTTGGGATTCACACCAAAACAATGTACGAAGGAGTACTTTAGACCTTGAATTGACACTTCAATTCAACATGGGACAATATTATCATTTTCATCAAGAAAAGAAAAATTCTAGCCTCAAATGTGACATTACATTAAACGATGTTTATCGATCATAAAAAATAAAAATAAAAATTAGATGATGTTTGAGGTAGGGCATTCTACATACGTTTGATATGAGAGGATACCCCATGGATTCTCTAGTTAATGAATCATTAACGAATTTGCACCCTATTCTCTAGTAAACTCATGCATTTCCTCCTATCTCAATCGTAATTTTCATTTTTTGGCTAAGTCTCTTAGCTGTATATCTAGTGCTCCATCTCAAACATTGGAGGCTAGAAAATTTAAAGTAAAACTCTATTTCAGCCTTGACCCATTGTTGAGGCTCTTTATCAGACAATTGAGATAAGAGGAAAAACACATGTTTCCTAAAGATCAACACTAATCATTTAAGGATGAAAAATGCCAAAATGACTTGAATTAGCACTTAGAGTGTTCTTGAGTATGGAAAAAAGCATAAATGCCTTTTTTCAAGATACAAGTGTTATACATTCAAAGAAAATCGATGGCTTTGTAGGTGCTAACTATCTTAGTTGGTAAAGTCTTTAGGTGATGATACCAGAGACCTGGGTTAATCTTGCTAGCATCGAGTCACTGAACTCATTAAACAAACTTATTAATTAAAAAAAAAAAAAAAAATCGATGGTTCTATACATACAATATGCTACATTGAGTGTGTTATTTCGAGCCACTTTAATAAAACTCTTTAAGGATGAATAGGATACATTTTTCTCAAGAATCCCTGCCACTCTCAATCATGCCTTTGATGGAATATCTTTTTTTCATAAACGGGTTTGTTAATGTGTGTTGTTATAAGTATTGGGCATAAGCATTTGGGGGTATTTTGGGTACGATATTTTCTTTTTGAGGTATAGTTTTGGCATAAACATCAATTTCTAATTTAGAAAATGTTAAAGTAACATTGAAATTGACATAGTTTCAGACATTGTTGACGTGGATGTGTTTACAGTGTAGAAACTGATTTAGGGTTTTAGAGAAGAGAGAGAAGAAATTCTGGAAAAAACTAAGATTGATTATTTCTCATTGTATATTGTTTATATACTTACACAAATAAATAGAAAAATCTAAAAAATGACATAAACATGAAAAGACTAAAATAGACATAGACATGAAAATATTAAAATAGATAGACTAAAATAAACTAAACTAATTACTGTTAACACTTTCATGTTATCTGAAGCTCTTGAATCAAGAATCCAGGAATTGGAGTGAGATGAAGAAATATGATAAGTAGTGGCAAGAGTACCAACGTGTGCAAAGGAAGATGTGATAGTGGAACCATCTAATAAAACTCTTAAGTGAGCAATATCTTAAGTAGAGAATGATGCATGTACTGTTGGAGAATGTGTCTCAGAACTCGAAGTGTCATTTGGCATGTTGGCATTAGAAGCGTGGTGAATGGAAGAAGATGCTGACTCTTAGGCTAAAATGACTTACGACGACCTATCAAGTCCAGCACTTCGTTCAAATATGTCCAAAATTTTCACAGTGGTCACACTTCAACCTCTCTTTGTTATTCCGTCCGGGTGAATTTATCAAACTTCTTCACTTTTGAAGCTTATCCATCTCCCTATCTACTAGCTGCCATGACCGATCTATCTCTTATAGAAATGTTCAAATGTCTCATAGCCACATCTTGACTCTTCTCAATTTGAACATAAGAGTAAACGCTATTCAAAGGAGGTAGATGATCTCTGTTCATAATCTGAACTCTAACCATATCAAACTTGGGATTCAAATCGAAGAGGAACTGGAAGGTGTGATGGGTCTCTATAAGTTTGCTGAATTGAGCACAATCTTTAGAGCTTTCTTAATTCAGAAAAGTACCTGATTATGTCTTTTCCTCCTATTTGAGATGTGATATATGTTGTTTCAATTGATAGATTTTATTTAATTTTGAACCTTTGAGTAAGTTTGAGTCACCAAATTTCAAATTTGTTGTGCAGTTTTCAAGAAGAGATATCTTTGACTAATATGGAATTGCATTGAGTGCAGCAACCATGACATAACCAAGGCATTCTCAACATCCCATTGGTCATATTTAGGATCTAAGATATTAGGTTGTTTTTCCTTCCCATTCAAATAACCTACCTTTTATCTTTTATGAATGGCTAGCTTTGTAGACTAAGCCCACTTCAGGTAATTCGTACCATCGAGTTTGATTGTGGTGATATGGAAATTTGGATTTTAATCTTTGACTTGTAAGGATCCAAACCCATTATTGGTAGACTATCCTGAAGTTATTTTTAACATGAATTCGGAGATTCCAGATTACACTAAAAATTTACTAGGGAACATTACCAAACTACTTAGAACCTAAGAGGGGCCCTATTGTCGCATTCCGAATGAGAGAAGAGGCCTAGATGACTAGAGGTAACCCTAGGAAACCTACAACAACACCTAAGGTAATCCTAAAAATCAGCGACAGCCCTTAGGGTGGTTGTGGGACCTGCGGTAGCACCTAGGGGGAGTGTTCGGGGCTCTTTTCAAACTTCTCGGTTGTCACCAACACCTTGATACTAGAAAATGACATAAACATGAAAATGACATAACACATGAAAATATTAAAATACAAATAAACATGAAAAGACTAAAATAATCATATACTAAAATAAACTAAACTAACTACTGTTAACATATAGAACCATATATGTTTTTCATTGAGATATGAGTGAGAAGCACCTATGGTTCTGTGAACATCAATGTCCCAAAAGATGTCAATTTCAATGTTACTCAGCACGACTCTTCTAATTATGCTTATTTAAGAGAGATTATATTTTCGTACCAACTTTTGCTAATACCACCCCAATTCATATGTAAATCACCAAAGAATTATGGTTAAATTTCCATTTCATGGGTTGAATATGAAAAAGTCCGATTCTAGTACACTATTCATTTAAATTCCCAAATATGTTTTCTAGCAAGAGAGTCCCTTTTATAATCAACAATCTCACTGAAAAAAATACAGGCGAGCTTGCTGTAAAAAACTCAAGGATATTTGTCTTAAAAATTTCTTGCAATCTCATTGGTAATTTATCAACGAGATCTTCACTTTAAATTAGAATACCTAGGAATCAAGGGCGGAGCTAGTAGAACTTTGAGACACCCCTATATTTTCTATTAATTACATGCCTCATTTGCCCTCACACCCTCACCTCTCTCCCCATTTGCCCCCACACGCTTTCAATTTCTTGTTGATGACATTGCCTCTTGGTCGGGTCTTTTCATATACTAATTGAAAATGACTTAAATATCCTTTTTTTTTTTTTTTCAATTTCTAACAAAAAAAAAACCTTTGAATTTCTCCGTAAAACCATTCATCTTCAAGTTCTTCAACTATATAACTAACCATAGTTTGCCCCCACTACAAGAAAATCCTGGATCCGCTCCTGCTAGGAATTAAAATGAACAATTCCGAAATCAGAACTTTTACAAAATTTGTGTATACTTTGGGAATTTTCTCAAGAATTAGCTCACAGCTTGGCATGGTGTTAGTAAAAGTTGGTGTGGCAATGGAAGTTCTCTTATTTAAGGCAGCTTAACGTGTTCCATGCGGTTTGATTCTGAGGTTGGCAGAGATTTATACATTCAATTTAGGGAAATAAGTATAATATTTGATATTAATGAAGGAGGAAATTCGAAAAACTTTTTATTTTAAAATTCCTTCTTTTTAAAAATTTCAAATTGCAGAAAGGGACGAAATGCTTCTGAAGGAATCTTCTTATTTTCTCATTCGAATCGACTTCTTTTTATTTTCATTCCTTTTTTTCTCTAATCTCTCAGCATTTTCTGATCTCCAAAGGTCCCATAAACCCTAAAAAATCCCTAAAATTCTGGCAGTTTTTGAGATTTTTTACACCTGTCTTTCTCTTTTAACCTGCCAAATTTAGCGAGAATGTCCAAATTAAGATTTACAGAATCCAATTTTCAAGAAAAGTAGGGTTTAAGGTGTGAAATTCCGAGATTTGAGGTAATCGAAGATTGAAGATTAGGATTCAATCTTGTTGAATTCAAGTTTATTTTCAAAATGCAATCAAAAGCTCCTCCGAGGTTTCTTTTGGGGAAGCAATCATCGCGTGAACCTGATCGTGAAGATGGATCGAAAGTTTTTGATGAAGTTGAAGATTCAGAAGCAATTAATCCCTCTTTTCGGCTCATGTATCTTGCAATGGAAGGTGATCTTGAAGGGATCAGTGAGCTTTTGAATTCAGGAGCGAATGTGAATTTCAAAGACAGTGATGGTAGGACGCCTCTGCATATCGCTGCTTGTCAGGGTTCTACTGATGTTGTTGGATTGCTGCTTCAAAGAGGTGCTGAGGTTGATCCGGAAGATCAATGGGGTAGTACGGTATGTTCAATTCATTGTTTTTATTTTATTTGATGGATCATTTCTTGTTCCTGATTTTTGGTTGAATTTCATTTTCATTTTTCGCAAAAAAATTAAATTCTGATAGAATTCCTGCCAAGAAACATGCTTATGAACTGAAACAGATGATTACTTTATCCACTTATTAGATTTCTTTGTAACCTCTTATTTCTTGGAAAAATAGCATTTTAGTCTGGAAGTATGAATCATCGTTTTAGAAGTAGTCCGAGACTGAGATGATCTGCCCAAGTCAATCCCCATATTGTTCGTTAACTAGTGGAATTTCCTATGTGAATTGTCCTTCAAATTTACTCATCCAAGATCCAATAACTGTATAAAGTTTTGAAATGATGTTATCCCATTCTCCATATTGTTGGAATGAAGCATAGATAGTTTTGGAATGATGTTATGTATTTCTGAATTATTATTATTATTTTTTGATGAGTAACTGCAAATTATATTGAAAGTGGTCGAGGTGACCAGCAAAAAAGATACAAGAGACTTATCAAAGAGGATACACGAGACACTTTACAAGAAACACCCGAGAGACCCTAATGATTGGGAGATAAACAAATACTTCATCTATAACTAGTGCAAAAAATATAGATTCAGAGCTCATCACTAATGTAAACCAATTGTAGCAAACCATATCTTGGTCTTATTTGATATAATTCTGAGGGAAAATTGCCAAAAAAGAGTAATTTTTTTAAATTAATTATTGAAAAAGTATTAATTTTAAAAAAATTACCAAAAACAATATAACACGCTGAACTGTTCAATGTGTTTTCAATTTGAGTATGGAAAGGGTGAGGCTAGCCTAATTAACTTAGTAAGATTTGAAAACTTACTAAGGGTCTTTAAGCTCACCTTGTAGCATCAAAACATGATCCGATGCCTCAGGGATGTAGAGGACAAAATTCTATGAACTTTCAAAAAAAAAAAAAAAAAATTTTTACAAAATATTTTTTAGTGTTACATTTTAATTTTAAATTTGGGAGTTCGGTTCAGAAGTCAGTAGCCGTCCATTTTAAAACCTTCGATCAAGCTCAAGAATCATTATTTTTTTGGATCTTACAAAATTGTAAGGAAAGTGTTTCTTTTACAATGCTCATAATCTCAGCCAAAGGCACTTAGAATACGTAGGAGAGCACAACATGCTGGATGGTTCAGCAATTTCAAAAAATGCCAGACAGTCCAGCGCGTTAAACCGGTTTTTGTAATTTGTTAAAAAATAATACTTTTTGAGTAATTAATTATTTTTTTAACTCTTTTTTAGTAATTTTCCCTAATCCTTTTGGTTGCCAAATCCTAACCTAGTAATTGGGACATAGTGTAGATGATAATCATTTTCTCCCAACTTCCCAATAGAAAAAGATGATTTTACATTCGAATACAAGTTGAATATGGATTGGGCATAAAAGAAAATGGCTATAGTTCACATGCATGGTTTTTTCCCCTGTGAGAGAGGTGGTTTGTTGTTGACGTAACGTCATGACCAAGGCTCAAAATCTTGTTTCCCTTGGAATGTATTGGTAGAGAGATGTCTCAGTTTTTTAACACTTCGAGATGAAACAGACACATAATCGAAACATTCAATAGTTTTGGAGAGAGGTGGTTTGTTGATATAAGCTCATGTCCAAGGCTCAAAATCTTGTTTCGTTCTTGTTTTTTTGTTTTTTTGTTTTTGTACCTTTTCATGGTCACCTCAAACGTGTTTCGTTTCAATAAAGATCTTTGATTGATAAAAAAAAAAAACAAAACTTGTTTCGTCTCAGAATGTATTGGCTACGAGATGTCTCGTTTTTTAACATTACGAGATGAAACAGACACATAATCGAAACATTCAATAGTTTAGGTTTCATTGAATTGGTTATGGAGTTTTGAGGTCAATTCTTCTTCTTCTTATTCAGACTCTCATATGCTTGTCTTCTCTCTTTTGCCTCTGTTTTTTTTTTTTCTTTCTTTTTGGTGAGATCTCTATGTTTTTAAACTTATGACTTGCCCTTGACCTCGGTCTTCTCTTAAATACTTAGGTGACTTAGCAAGCCCCTCCACCTTTAGGTAAAAATTAGAGAACCCTTGTGTTTTCAAACTGATGAAATGCCCTTGACCTGGGCTTAAACCCACTCAATTGGTTTGACCCATTGCAAAACAACTTTGAAGTCGTGGGTTCAACTTTCAAGGCCAGTTTACCCATAAAAAAAAGACATGCCCTTGACCTCAATCTCCTCCGAAAGACCCATTTGAAAATGTTGATTAATGTATTGGTATCATTTCGGTTTTTTAGATAACTGAAACATTGAATCAAGATAATATTTTCAATCATGCTCATGACTAAGATAAGTAGTATTGGAGGGTGAGATTAGTCGTTATGTCTAATTTTATCCTCCAAAACTAAAATCTAAGGTTTGCTTAGGGCTGAAATTGTGCACTTCACTGCAATAGTGATTTGCACTGAAATATATGAAAGAATTGTTGGTTAAATTTCAAGTTGGGCCATGTGGAAATGGAAATATTTCGGTGTATTCATGATATGTCAAAATTTAATACTATGGCTATGATGCTTCCCTTAATCTACCAGAATCCTTTTCTTCCCCTCCAAACCTTACTAGTCACTGCCTAAAACTTAGTGCATAACATTGTTTTCTTCGAGTAACACGTAAGCCATCTTGCAAGTTGCATCTATGGTCATTTACGTGGGCATGTTAAAAATAATTCAAATAAAATCTATTTTTTACTCAAGGAAATCACATATTGAAGCTTATTTATTGGTAACAAGGATGAGACAATTATACGTGCAAAATGCTTGTTCCATGTATTACAAATTTGAAAACATAATCGTTATAAAATATCGTTTCTTTTCCAAAGACTTTTGAAGCTTCCTATTTTACTTATTATTCATTTTGGGAAATGTTTCGACCAAGGTATACAATCGTATCTTGAGGAAAAGTTTTGGTCAAGAGAACAACCGAAACGGTCTTGATTGAAACATCCTGACACAATCTGAAACATTATTAAAACGTTCAATGTTTTGGGATCAATGCTTCGTTCTGGTCTCAGTCGAGACCAAAATGGAACGAAACTTTAGCCCATGGGAACTTACAACATTGAAACATGTTATTTGAAATGATTGTGGATCGTGCTCTCTTGTTATGTGCTTGATGGTCATGTTTGTTACTGTTATCTAAAAGAATAAATCATTTGAAATTACTTTTTTAATTTTGTTAGTGTTGCTTAAACAGCCTTTTGCGGATGCAATACATTACAAAAACCACGATGTGATCAAAATTTTGGAGAAGCATGGTGCGAAGCCTTTGGTATGTCTTATGCATTGTATCATTTTGTAGATTTTATGTTTCAGATTAGTTCTGCATTTGTTTTACAGATCCATGACCTTGGTTTCTTGGCTTGTTGTCCTAGAATAGTCAAAGCATTGCCCACCACTTCACCTTGTTATGGACAAACAAGTGCTTGCATAATATAAGGGTCACTCTTATCTTTCTATTTGAGGAGAAAGCCTTTCCTTATATTGTTAAATGATTTAATGGATAAGGGTTATATTTGCACTTTTTTTCCTACCATGTTGTTCTCTCTTCTTCCGTTACAAGGCAAAGACTGGCAGGACCTTAGAGCTTTGTTTTAGAAGGAAACAATCAGATACAATCATCACTGTCTTTTTTTATTTTATTTTAATAATCAATTTCTTGTAACAATAGTAAGTAGCAACTCTATTTGAAAATGAAATTTTCTTCATAGTTCATGCAAACATTTGTGTAGTAGGGGCAGCTGTTGAATGTCATGTACAACCAATTAATTCTTATTTATTTGGATTACATGATTTGAAGAAAATTAGGGTGTGTTTGGAAGGGGGAGTGAGGGAGTTTTGAATTCTTGACAGTTGGCAATTGAGTAAGAACGGACTTAGGTATTTTGAACCAAGAATTGAATGGTTATTTTCTGGAAGAAAATGCCATATGCTTCCCAACACTCACACAGAAGTTGCAGGCAAGTTGGGAGTTGCTACTCAAAACCCCCTCAACTCTTTGCAAACACCCTTATCTTACTTTCATGAATTAAGGAAAGTAGTGAAATTTTTGTCTACTATTTGAATCTTATAAAACTATGTATTGACTGAATAAAATTAATTTCTGGTTGCTTTGGAATGCCTTGTCTTTGAGGCACCCAGTTAGCCACATACATCGCCTAGCGCATTACGGCTTTGATTACACTGTTTTCTTTTTCTGTCACTTGTGATAAATAGTCTTACTACTTGAGACCATGGTGGTAGGAGAAGAGAAAATTAGGGAAGGGGTGGTGAGTTTTTACAAAGATCTTTACAAGGAAAAGGAACCCTTGAGACCGAGGCCGGACAATCTAGACTTTAATTCTTTGAATCAAGAGGATAGGGAGTGGTTGGAAAGACAAATAGGGGAGGAGGAGGTTAGATCAGTTCTTTTTTCAATGAGTGGGGATAAGTCTCCGGGTCCGGACGGTTTTAATATGGAGTTCTTCAAACATTGTTGGGACATCGTCTCGAGAGATCTCATGGAAGTCATCAAGGAATTGCAAGAGAGGAATCGACTGGATTATGGTCTTAATAGCACATTCGTGGCCTTGATCCCTAAGAGAGCCGGGGCAGATAAGCTAGGAGACTTCAGACCCATTAGTTTGGTGGGATCGGTGTATAAGATCATATCCAAAGTGTTAGCGATGCGGTTGAAAATAGTCCTCCCAAGTCTTATAGGGGATGAGCAAGGAGCTTTTATCAAGGGAAGACAAATTTTAGATGGCGTTTTGATGGCCAATGAGTGTCTAGATTCCAGGATCAAAAATAAGGAAAAGGGGTTGATAGGAAAAATTGATTTACAGAAGGCTTATGACCATGTGAGCTGGGAGTTCTTAGAATATATGATGGGAAGGATGGGTTTTGGGTTGAGGTGGATAAGTTGGATTATGAAATGTGTTACAACGGTTTCGTACTAGATTCTTGTCAACGGGAGCCCAACTGGTTTTTTTAGAGGGTCAAGAGGTTTGAGACAAGGGGATCCGTTATCTCCGTTTTTGTTTCTTATTGTTGCTGAAGCTTTAGGGAGGTTGTTTAGAAGAGCGGTTGATTTAGGTAAGCTCTCGGGGTTCAGGGTGAATGAAGGACCATTGATCTCTCACCTTCAATTTGCCGATGATACCTTAGTGTTTTTGGAACATTCTAGGGACCAAGTGAGGGTGCTCCGTGTGTTGCTGTGTTGTTTCGAGGCTATGTCAGGATTACATACTAACTTGCAAAAAAGCAAACTGTTCGGAGTAGGGGAGGTAGAAGATATTCATTTGCTGGCCACTACTCTTGGTTGTGAGTATGATACCTTGCCCACTACCTACTTGGGCTTACCGTTGGGAGCACCTTACAATAGTTCTAAAATTTGGGATGATGTGATTGAGAGGTTGGAAAGAAGGTTGAGTACGTGGAAGGCTAATTATTTGTCGAAAGGAGGGAAAGTGACCTTGATAAAAAGCACCTTAATGAGTATTCCAGTTTACTTTCTTTCTCTATTCACACTCCCGAGGTCCGTCGAAGTTAGATTGGAAAGGCTCATGAGGAACTTTCTTTGGAATGATAAGAATGGTAAGAAGAAGTATCATTTGGTTAGATGGAAGACGATTTGCATGCCTAAGAAGAAAGGGGGTTTGGGCATTAGGGGTCTTAGATTAACCAACAAAGCGCTTCTAGGTAAGTGGCTTTGGAGGTTTGGTGAGGAGAGGGGTAGTCTGTGGAGGAAGGTGATTAAAGCTAAATATGGGGACAGAAGTCTAGGTTGGTACAGCGGCGAGTCTAAAGTCTCGTATGGGTGTAGTGTTTGGAAAGGGATTTTGAAAGTTAGCAAGGATTTTGAGCAAGGGATTAGATTCAAAGCAGGCATGGGGGACAGAATCAGATTTTGGGAAGATAATTGGTGTGGCTCTTTGTCTCTGGCGACTCAATTCCCATCCTTATACACTTGTTCTATTAAGAAGAACCATTCAATTCAGCAGTGTTTGGTTCACAACGAGTCCGGTCCTACTTGGGATTTGGGGTTCAGAAGAAATTTTAATGATTGGGAGCTAACTGAGGTTACATCTTTCCTTGATCTCCTGCATACATGTCACCTCAATGAAAGCGATCAGGATAGGTGGGAATGGACTAAAGCGAAGGATTCGAGATTCTCCGTAAAGTCATTCTATAACCAGCTCACTCCTCTTGTTGAGCGGGCCATCCCAGGTTCTATTATTTGGTCAAGGTCAGTGCCCTCAAAAATCTCCTTCTTTGTTTGGTTGGCTTCCCTTAGTAGAATTCTTACGATGGATAACTTAATTGTTCGGGGTTGGATCACTCCCAACTGTTGCCCCCTTTGCTTGTTGGAAGGAGAATCGGTTGACCATATTTTAATTCATTGCTCATTTTCCTATCAAATTTGGTCATATTTCCTTGGTTTATTTCGTATTAATTGGGTTCTTCCTCGTAAGTTTTCTTCCTTGTTGGATGAATGGACCAGTAAAGTCTTCCACACCAGAAAACGTTACCTGTGGAATATGCTTCCTTCGGCTATTGCTTGGGGGATTTGGATTGAAAGAAATAACAGGGTGTTTAACAACAAGATCAGAAGCTCTCATGCATGTTTTTTAGAGATCTTGGGTTTATTATACCTATGGTCTAAGCAAAACATAGAGTTTGCAGGGACTTCTTTTGATGATTTTATTTTTAGATGGGACTCGTTATGTAATTAGTGTTTTTGTTTTTTCTTTCCTTGTTGTTCTTTTGAGGCTCTCTCGGCCTCCTTGTTCTCGGTTCTCCTCTTTGCAATATATTATACTTATCAAAAAAAAAAAATAAATAGTCTTACTACTGTTACTACTTCAGATGGCTCCTATGCATGTCCAAAATGACCGTGAGATCCCAGAGTATGAGATCAATCCTAACGAGCTTGATTTTACTAATAGCGTCGACATAACTAAGGTAACCTTGCTATCTTTTTCTCTTTATTTCAGGGATTTCTGATTTTATCTCTGGATGATTTGTTTAAAAAATGATAGAACTAATACTTTGCCTAATGCCTATGATGCGAAACCCACACACTGACAATTTGTGTTTCAGGTATATTTTCTATTTGTAGAACATGTTCTAATAGTACTCCATCTTAACCTTATTTTATTTACCTGTGCCTTTTGATCGATTCCCTCACATGCTTTGTATGGAGCATCAACCTGAAAAACAGTGAATGCAACCTGGAGTTGCTTATCCATCCAGTCATCAAGTTAACTAATTACTTTTCGTTGTCATTTTGCTGTGCTGGATTTATTTTCACATAAAGTTGTATTAATAAATGTTAACCAACCAACTACTCCAAAAGAACGATCTATTGGAGAAGGGGGGACAACTATGAATATAAGAGGGTCACGGGACTTAACTGGGGTACACACCCGAGAGTGGAGGAAAATATACACTCAACAATAAATAGGCGAGGGGAGTTTCAACTTGCCAATCAATGGAGTAATATGATGAGTGTATCGAACATTTGGTGGAGGACATGAAATGACCTAAAAAATGAAGTCGTCTAAAAAATAAGTGGTATTGAGATCATTTTTCTTGTACTAGGGGGAGGAGCATGTGTGGTTCATGTGAGGTTCTAGTAATGCTCAAGGTATCTCTTTTTAAATAATTTTCAAGTAAAAGAAAGAAACACTAAATATTTATGGATTTATAAATGAGAAAGGAATACTAAATGAGTAGCTTAAAACATAGTAGTTGGGATGATAGATCAACTTATTAAGCTTTAGTAGGCAATTTGAATAAATTCAATATAATGTTCAGATAGATTGTTACTAATGGTTGTCATTAAATGATCTCGGTGAGAGCTTTCAAATGCCATTCAGTTGTTCTTCAAACGGATTATCGACTAAACTTATGAGCTTTCGAGAAATTAGGGAGAAAAGAATTCAATAAAATGATTCTTTTTGTTTTTCAGTAGAGAAAAATTAAGAAGTATTACACTATTTCTATCTTATTCTAGTTAGTGATAGCAGAATTAGAAAACTATTTTACCGTTGAAATATGGTATGATACACATGGGTTTAATGTAATTTTAACTGCAGCTACCTAGACCTTGGATGTCATATTTACATGTAGAAATGATACGAAAAGTACGATTTAAATTTTCTCTATTGGGGATTGTTTCATGATAGAAGATATTTAAATAGGAAGGGTATTTTTGCTAAAGGAATAATGAAAAAAAGTTATAGTATTTTATAGGTTTAGCCTGCATATGTTCATGTAGAGTTGGGGCTTAAGCCTTGACTTCGCCCTACACATCAAGCCTCTAAGTTTAAGCCTTGATTTGGTAAGACATGCCTCGAGGCCAAAACTTGTGTCATGCTTCAAGGCAGAACCTAACGCACCACAAGGTGGAAGTTTGTAAACAATGTTAGAAGTAAATTTGAAGTATTAATAAAATATTATTTACATTGGGATAGATGTGAATAAAGGTGGGGCAATTGTGAGGAACAATGGGGCAAAATTGAGAATGTGAGGAAACCCTTTGGGAAAATGGGAATATGCTAAAAACTTTTGGGGGAAATGAAGGTTTCCCTTCAATTATGATGCAATTCATCATTATTAGAGACTTTTCTCTACTATTTGGTGCCGGCTACATGAGTCTTTGGTTTTCTATTAAAAAGTCAAAAAGGAAAAAAATGAACAACTTACAAATTTAGGGAAAACTATGGCGTTTGAACCTACTTCGACTCTATTTGAGAAACACCATGCCAGTCAGATTTGCATTCCCTAAATTCAATCCTCTGATTAGTTGGCAGATGTTCTTACGAAAGGGGTTACGTTACCAAGGCTATATTGGGTTATTTACTGTCCAAGTTGGGCATGATTGATATATATGCACCAACTTGAGGGGGAATGCACGCAAATATATTAATATATGTTTTTTCTCTTTTTTTATTATGTAATTGATAGATAAGGGTATTTTAGTCAGTTCACTTTATTAATAACAAATTAATATATAAGTGAGATCCTGGGAGGTATTGAACCCAATGATCTCTCCTTTTCTTTTCTCTTCTCTTCTTTTCTATTTTTCTCTCCTCTCTTCTCTATTCCCTTCGATTATTTTATGAAAACTACAATGTACGCACTTTTGATCCTTATTTTGGTGTTTTTTTTCCTTAAAAAGGTTTTATTAGTAATAGCAATCACAAGAACATCTGGGGCCAGATATTTTACTGTTGTTCAACACCATGTAGAGTATATTTTGGGTGGAAAGAAGTCCTTGGTCTTGACTTAAATTTTTTGAGTTAATCTTGTATTTTTAGAGCTGTTTGTGTATCTGGTTATTATCTATTGCAAGTTTATTTACAGAAAATTTAAACTATCACACTTTCATTTATCTGTGCCTCACTTTCCCAAAAAAGAGAAGGAAGAAAGAAGATTATTAGTATATGTCTTATTTCATTTTAATATTACAGGGAACATTCCGTACTGCGTTATGGCGTGGAATTCAAGTTGCTGTAAAAAAGATTGGGGAGGATGTGTTCACTGATGAGGATAAATTGTGGGTTGGTCTTATACTAGTAATGGGTTCTGAGATTTATTTTCCCTATTATTTGGTACGGCTTTATGTTCTTTATTTTGATAGATATTTCTATTAGCTTTGACATTGTGGTCCTTGCTTAATTTTGCAGAAGGGCTTTTAGAGATGAGCTTCAATTGCTTCAGAAGGTACGACATCCAAATGTGGTCCAGTTTTTGGGGGCTGTAACTCAAAGTAGTCCAATGATGATTGTGACTGAATATCTACCAAAGGTTGTTCCTAGCATTTAGTTAATAGTGTTTTTCTTTTCATTTTTTGAAAAAGTTTGGCAAGTGAGCTGGGATCAAACATGTGACTTTATGGTTTCTGTCTAGAACATCAACCAATAAAGCCTTGCATTTGTTCTAGTATTGTGTTTGAATCAATGTTTTCAGACGTTGAGGTGTAAGGCAAGGCGCTCGGCTGGCCATTGCCTCGAGGCATAGGCCTCAAGTCGTAAAGCATAAGCTTGACATGTATTATATTTTTAATTAAGTAATATAATATTTAAAATAACTAATCCATTTCATATTTCTAAATTTCAAACCACAAAATCAACTTTCAACTTTTAATCCATTACCATCAATAATATAAAATATGATTATTTTATATTTTAGCAAAATAGAAATATTTTGTATTTGAATAATTGAAACTGTCTACAAGAATAAATATTTTATACTTATTGAAAAATACGACTAAATATTATTTTTTTCAATAACTTCATCTGTATCATACTAAATACTACAAAAAAATTATTTGTAAATCAACTCATTGTATGATTTTCTTTTTATATATTTCTATTTTGTATTTTAATTCATTTATAATTATTCCAATTATATTGCATACTAGCAATAACAAAGAAATATGAGTAAGAAATTTTTTATTTAATCTTATGATTTTCTTTTTATATATTTCTATTTTGTATTTTAATTCATTTATAATTATTCCAATTATATTGCATACTAGCAATAACAAAGAAATATGAGTAAGAAATTTTTTATTTAATCTTAGATGTCAAAAAAGAAAGAATGAAGTAAATTAGAAGGAAAAGAATAAGAAGAAGAAGAGAGGAAGACATGCATTAGTTAAAAAAAGAAAAGTTAATGTGAGACGTATGTCTTGACCAAAAGGTGTATGCCTCACATAGAGGTGTATGCCTCACATAGAGGCATATGCCTTTTAGGTGCCTCATGGGTTGAGGCATAAGCCTTTGCTTTTTTATGTTTCAACCTTATGCTTCAGGGTGTTTTTATTGAGCCTCATCCCGATGTGTAAGCCTCACACGCCTCTAAAAGCACTGGTTTGAATTACTTTTACTAGGATCACACTTAATGTGAGGACTATTATACAAACTTTCTATTGGCTATTTTTGACTCTTGGATATTCCTTCAGTTTTTATTTGTTGGCTAATGCCTATTGTTCTTTATGTAAACAATGTTTTGTTACCTTTTGCTTTTAATACCTTTATAATTCTTTGAGTAGAACTTGTTCTCCTATCCAAGTATAGCTGCAGTCACCTATTTGATAGATGATGCTCTCACGTTCCTGTATACCGTAAACTCATAATATGAGATTAAAATCATGGTTCAAAGTTTCTTTCTGTTTTGGTAGAACATTCTGGCTTTGGCCAAGACTTGAATGAAACATTGAATGTTTTGGATTGTCTCAGATTATTTTGGAATGTCTCAGGATATTTGGTTGAGACTGTGCTAGTTTTTCATCTGACTGAAACATTGCCTCAGACGAGATTTTAAACTTTGTTAGAATTTCTTCTAGGATAAGTAGAGGTAACCCAAATAGCCTTGCTCCTGAAATGGCTGCATTTTTGTAAAATCCAGCAGGCAGATATTTCTTGTGATTTGTCTTAGGTATCTGTCGATAAATTGACAAATGCCACAACGACTGATGGTAGTTGATTTCCAAATTCATCTGATTTCTGGATAAGAGAAAGTAGGTTCAAATTCAACTTTTCTTCATGAACTATCCATGAACCTTAGTTTTGTCAAGCACTTGGACTAAATAAAGGGTTGCATTTTCATTGTGCCACTGTGAACACTCAAATACTGTTTCTGATTGATTGAATATAAAATGAAATTAATGGAAGCTGTTTGCAAACAAATATTCAAACTAAAAATTCTTTTGTAATTTTTTTGTAAGTTTAAATTGAATACTAATCACAATTACAATTCCAGTTAAAGTAGTGCATGACAATTGTTGGTGTTGGACAAAATTATCTTACAGAATTTGCTCATATTTGTGTTTCACGCAATGCTAATTATTGTATTCTTATTATGGAGATTTTACGGGGAAAGTTAACTAGGTTAGGAACCTTGCAGCCAATATTACGGTTAGGTCATTGCTTCCCAACTTGGTCTGGGATTGGGTTTTGATCAGCACATCTCCATCAGTGGTCATTGGTTCTGAAGGAATCTGTAGGAGAATCAGGAAATCTGATCTCAGAGAATCAGGAAAATAGGATATTCTTCTTGATTATTCTTGATCACTCTTGACTTTCTAGAATATTCTTGTAATCTTCTACACTAGGATAATTGGTTTATTATTCTAGATTATTCTTGAATTTCTATATTATTCTTGTAATAGGATAGTTGGTCTATAAATACCACTATTGGTGCATTTGTAATGATAATCCAAGAATTCTCAATAAATTCAGTTCTTCTACATGGTATCAGAGCACTAGGTTCTGATCTAGGGATTACCTATGGCGGGCCAAAATCCGTGGAAGACGGCTTTGACTGGTGCGACCAACAAGGACTCAGCGGCATCAGGGGAAAGCACCGCAAGTTCGAATCTGAACTCCTCCATCTCATTCAGTGGTTCGGAAGGGTCCACGAATTTGTTCCAATTGAATATCCACCGTCTAAATGGAAAAAACTACACGGAATGGTCACAAATCGTTCGTTTGATTTTGGAAGGCAAGGGGAAGCTTGGATATTTGACAGGAGAAGTGACAAAACCTGCAGATGTAGATTCGACTCTCAAGACTTGGAAATCAGAAAATTCTTTAATTATTGCGTGGTTGGTGAACTCAATGGAACCCGCAATTGGCAAGCCCTTCATGTTCCTGCCGACGGCCAAAGATGTTTGGGAAGCAGTCCGGGATACGTATTCCGATCTAGAAAATTCTTCGCAGATTTTTGGTCTAAAATCCAAACTTTGGCACACGAAATAGGGTGACCGAGATGTAACCTCCTACTACAACGAGTTGATGACATTGTGGCAGGAGTTAGACCTCTGTTATGATGATGTCTGGGAGTGCGTGAATGATAGTGTCCGGTTCATGAAACGAAAGGAGAATGATCGTATATTTATGTTCTTGGTAGGACTTAACAAAGAGTTAGACGAGGTGCGGGGCAGAATTTTAGGGAAAACTCCTCTGCCAACAATTCGTGAGGCTTTCTCATATGTTCAGAGAGAAGAAGTACGGCAGAGTGTGATGCTTAACAACAAATTGGTTCCTAGTACTACTAACTCGGAAGTAGAAAGTTCTGCCCTTGTAAGTCGGGGTTTTCAGGAGGAGGTGAAGAAGGATGGTAAGCGTTCTGAACGGCCGTGGTGTGATCACTGCAAACGTCCGTGGCACACACGGGAAACTTGCTAGAAAATTCATGGCAAGCCTCAAAACTGGAAGAAGTCTGGTGGAGAGGGGCGTGCACTTCAGGCTAGTGTCTCGGATCAAGAGTAGCAGTCTTTTTCAAGTTCGTTTCCTTTCACCAAGGAGCAGATAGAACAACTGTACAAGTTTCTCGAGTCTCAGAAAAATCCTTCTTGTTCTTTGGCTAAAAAAGGTAATTACCTGAAAATAGCTCTCATTGGTGTCAACCCTGATCGCACTTGGATCATCGATTCAAGTGTAACCGATTATATAACAGGGTTGTCAAATCTTTTTTCTTCGTATAATCCTTGTGCAGGTAATCAGAAAATTAAGATTGTAGATGGCTCTCTTTCAGCCATTGCAGGAAAAGGTTCTATTATAGTATCTCAATCACTCACTCTTCACGATGTTCTTCACGTTCTCAAACTTTCCTGTAATATTTTGTCTGTCAGTAAGCTAGCCTGTGATCAAAACTGTCAAACTAATTTTTTCCCAACTCATTGTGTGTTCCAGGATTTGACCTCGGGGAGGATGATTAGTAGTGCTAAACAGAGTGGAGGATTCTACTTTCTTGATGATGGATCTGAATTGAGGCGACAATCTTAACAAATAAGTTCCTGCTTTGAATCTATTTTTGTTTCCAATAATAATATTATGTTATGGCATTTAAGATTACGTCATCCAAATTTCAAATATTTAAAACATTTGTTTCCTAAGTTGTTTGGCAATAAAGATCCATCTATGTTTCATTGTGAAATATGTGAATTTGCAAAACACCACCGTACATCTTTTCCTTCATAACCATATAAACCATCAAAACCTTTCACTATTATTCACAGTGATGTTTGGGGTCCTAATAAGTTAAGTACACGTTCTAACAAGAGATGGTTCATCACATTTACGAATGATCATACTCGACTCTGCTGGGTGTATTTATTGAAAGAAAAATCAAAGTCCGAAAGCGTTTTTTAAAATTTTTACAATATGGTACAGACTCAATTTCAAACTAACATACAAGTTTTCAGGAGTGATAATGGGAAAGAGTATTTTAACATGATCTTGGGAAATTTTTTTTCTTGAAAAAGGAATAATTCATCACAGTTCTTGCATCGATACACCCCAACAGAATGGTGTTGCAGAAAGAAAAATAAACATCTGTTGGAGGTGGCTTGCACGTTACTTTTTGCAACTAAAGTTCCCAAGTATCTGTGGGGAGAGGCTGTTTTAACTGCTGCGTACTTAATAAACAGAATGCCCTTCAAAGTTTTACAATTTCGAACTCCTTTCCAAGTTTTCACATATTGTTTTCCAACTGTTAGACTTTCTGCTGATTTACCTCTAAAAATATTTGGTTGTATAGTTTTTGTTCATGAACATCGAAAAATTGGAAAACTTGAGCCCAGAGTTATAAAATGTGTCTTCATTGGTTACTCCCCAACTCAGAAAGGCTATAAATGTTTTGACCCGATATCGAAAAAATGTTTTGTTACAATGGATGTTAGATTTTTTGAAAAACAACAATATTTTAAGGATATTTATCTTCAGGGGGAGATTTTAAGGAAGATTCATTTAACTCGAGCCATGTTCTTCTCTCAGATGATGTGTTTCTCTCGCAAGAGTCTGAGTCTAGTATCTTTGCACCTATAGTAAATGGTCAAGATTCGTTCCTTGAAACTCCTCCTATTATGAGTGATGTTTCCCCTGAGTCTAGGCCTACATTTGAAAAACAATCTAAAAATCAGAATTCTGAACAACAATTTTTGGAAATTGAAAATAAGGAACAGCCTACTATAATGTCACAACATGATAATAGATTCAAGGAAGGTGACCGAACTTGGAAATGGATTGTTTACTTGAAAAAGAATCATAAGAAAAAGAAAGACGAATTGACTCTACAACACAGCCATGATTCTGAACCAAGGACGAATCAACAATCTGAGTCTGTTACAGGTAATTATCTTTCTCTTCCCAACAATCAGTCTAAGCCTTCTGATTTAGACATTTCTATAGCTCTTCGTAAAGGGGTTAGATCTTATACTTGTCATCCACTGTCTAAATTTGTGTCATACTCAAAATTGTCTTCATCTCTTGCTGCTTTTACCTCTCAATTGTCCAGTGTAGAAATTCCTAACAGTGTATAGGAGGCTCTAAAGGTTCCAAAGTGGAAGGAAGCAGTACTTGAAGAGATGAGAACTTTTGAGAAGAACAATACTTGGAGTGTTGAGGCATTGCCATCTGGGAAGACCACTGTGGGTTGTAAATGGGTCGTAAATGGGTCTTCACTGTGAAGTGCAACTCTGATGGTTCAGTGGAAAGATACAAGGCTAGGTTGGTGGCAAAGGGATTCACCCAGACATATGGCATTCATTATTCTGAGACTTTTGCTCCTATTGCAAAATTAAACACGGTGAGAGTACTTTTATCTATTGCTGCTAATCTGGACTAGCCCTTGCAACAACTAGATGCGAAGAATGCCTTCCTCAATGGTGACTTGGAGGAAGAACTGTACATGGATAGTCCGTCGGGCTTTGAGGAGAAGTTTGGCTCAAGAGTATGCAAACTAAAAAAGTCCCTGTATGGTCTCAAACAGTCTCCAAGGGCTTGGTTTGAGAAGTTCACACAGTCTGTCAGAAAACAATGATATTTTCAATGACAAGCTGATCATACCTTGTTTTTCAAGTTCTCTCATGAAGGAAAGGTTGCTGTCTAATAGTTTATGTTGATGATATTATTCTCACAGGTGATGATGTGATCGA
This sequence comes from Akebia trifoliata, assembly GCF_017979445.1. Lineage (NCBI taxonomy): Eukaryota > Viridiplantae > Streptophyta > Magnoliopsida > Ranunculales > Lardizabalaceae > Akebia > Akebia trifoliata. The sequence goes on from NC_141387.1 coordinate 11,000,914, forward strand.
AATAAAGAGACTGAAGAAGAGCCTTTCATTAGAATTCGAGATTAAGGATTTGGGAGCACTAAGATATTTCCTTGGCATAGAAGTTGCTTGTTCAAGGAAAGGAATCGTTGTCTCTCAACGAAAGTATATTCTTGATCTTTTGAAGGAAACCAGGTTGAGTGGTTGCAGACTGCCTGAGACTCCCATGAATCCCAATGTAAAACTTTGGGAAGAGGGAAGTGTTCCTGTTTATACTGGTAGATACCAGAGATTGGTTGGAAAACTAATCTATTTATCTCATATTCGACCGGATATTGCCTTTTCTGTCAGTGTTGTTAGTCAATTTATGCACGCACTTTATGAAGAACATCTCGAGGCGGTCTACCGAATTTTGAGATATTTAAAGTCTACTCCTGGAAAATGTCTATTTTTTAAAAAGACAAATCAAAGGAGTGTTGAGATATTTACTGATGCAGATTGGGCAGGTTCGGTGAATGACAGGAGATCTAATTCAGGATATTGTACCTTTGTGTGGGGAAACTTGGTTACCTGGCGAAACAAGAAGCAAAATGTTGTTGCCAGAAGTAGCGCAGAGGATGAGTTTAGAGCAATGGCTCAAGGGATCTGTGAGGTATTCTGGATATACAGAATCCTCAAAGAACTCAAGATGACTGTGAAACTTCCTCTGAAGCTGTACTGTGACAGCAAGGCTGCAATAAGTATTCCTCACAATCTTGTCCAGCATGATAGGACGAAGCACATTGAGATTGATCGACATTTCATTAAGGAAAAAATTGAAGTTGGAACTGTTTGCTTGCCGTTTGTGCCTTCTAGTCAGCAAACAGCCGACATCTTGACTAAGGGGCTTGCTAGACGTAACTTTGAACATCTGACAAGCAAGTTGGGCATGATTGACATCTATGCACCAACTTGAGGGGGAGTGTAGGAGAATCAGGAAATCTGATCTCATAGAATCAAGAAAATAGGATATTCTTCTTGATTATTCTTGATCACTCTTGACTTTCTAGAATATTCCTGTAATCTTCTACACTAGAATAGTTGGTTTATTATTCTAGATTATTCTTGAATTTCTAGATTATTCTTGTAATAGGATAGTTGGTCTATAAATACCACTATTGGGGCATTTGTAATGATAATCCAAGAATTCTCAATAAATTCAGTTTTTCTACATAATCTTAAGTGGTGCTAAGTTGGAAGACTACATATTTATTTAATTGGGTGTGTATGATTAATGAACCATAAGATGGGACTGGATCTTTTAGGTACTCTAGCAATAGAACTGGATCTTGATGTCTAAAGTGGTGATGCAGTTCCAGAAAGTTCTATATCTGATGCTTATGAATTAAACTAAAGGAAATAATTTACGAGAAGAATAAGAAAAGTGGTATTTTGTGGAGCATAGTTTTGCAATAGTGAGAAACATGTTCATAGAATAGGCCTAAGAGAGATGAATATGCTGAGATGGACAAGGGGAAGACTAGCAAGGGAAAATTGGAAATGAGCACATCAAAGTGAAGCTTTGAGCTGGCAGAATAGGGATTAAATAAAGGGAGATGGCAGAATAGGTATTAAATAAAGGGAAGTGATGGAAGTCAATCAAGGTGGTTTGGCTGAGACTAATGATATGGCATTGGTGAGGGATACTTTTGTGGCGGTTGAAGTTCTAAAAGAGTGAGAAGAATGCTGAAAATGGCATGAATTTTGGTTGTTAGAAATGATCTAAAACTACATGCTGTAACAGAAAATAGAAATCTCCCTAGAATTGAATGGTGGAATGGGATTCATGTTGCTGATCTCAAGTAGCTGAGGCAAGGAATCATGATGATGAAGGGCTCTATTAGCATACACTTTGTGCTACTTCTTTGCAGGCTTTAGTCTTGCTTTCCTTTATGTTAAAGAAATACATTATTTTGTTGAGATAGTTATTTGAATTGTTAGTAAATGATATTATACTATGATGAATTTCTCTATGTGACGATTTACACCATTCACATACAAACTCTCATGGTTGGAGTTTGGAAAGGAGAGTTTCTTGGATGTAACTTTATTTTATTTTACTTGTAAGCCTTATGCTTGGTATTGCTTGTGTTACAGGGTGATCTTTGCGCATTCTTGAAAAGAAAAGGAGCATTGAAGCCAACAACAGCAGTGAGATTTGCCCTTGACATTGCAAGGTACATTTGATGGGTTCATATGTTGGATGTTTCTGTTGGCTTATGACCATGCACAGTCAAGAAGTAAGAACGGATCTTGTAGCTTATGATACTTTAAGGGAAAATTTTGGGGGCCTTCTCTAATGGTGGGGCCTTAGGCAACTGCCTAAGTTGCCTTATGCTTGAGCTGGCTCTGGTCAAGAAGCATGGGGACATGGTTTCCGTAGGCTGAGACTGATAAATTTTGCTCTTTTAGGAAAATGGTTGTGGAGATTTGGCTCAGATCATAATAGTTTGTGGAGGAGAATCATTAAAGTTTTATTTGGCAAGAATGATTTCAGTTAAGAAAGTGGGGTGGTTTGCTCTTCATATGGTTGCGAGATTAGGAAAGGTGTCCTCAAAGTTCTCCTGGAATTTCAAAAGGAAACTACCTTTAGGGTGGAGAGTAGTGTTAGAGTTCAGTTCTGGGAAGATCTGGTGCGGTTGTTTGACCTCATGGAGAAATACCATAGGCTGTTTGCATTGTCTCATGGGAGAGGCTTGTTGATTAGTAGTTTCTTAGTGAGGTTGGTTCGGATGTTTCTTGGGATTTTAGGTTTAGAAGTGCATTTAATGATTGAGGGATATTGGTTATACCCTAGCCTCTCTAATAGTCTAGCCATAGTAACCATTCGCCCCAGGACGGAAGATTGATGGATGTGGGATGTCAATAGGGACAAGATTTTTTCGATCAGGTCTTCTATCATTCCCTAGCTCAAGCATTTGCCTTGTCGTTCCCTTCTGTAGCTGTGTTGGGTCCTAAAGTTCCCTTAAAATCTCCTTTATTTGGTTGGCTATGTTTAATAGGGTTTCATCACCCTGAACTTTTATTCTTGTTGTGAAACTGAGAGGGAGTCTATAAATCATGTTCTCATCCATTGTAAGTTAGCTCATGAAATTTAGTACCATTTCCTATCTTTTAGTTCTTTCTTAGGTCTTTGTATTCTATGTTTAAGGTGGTATTCTGTTGACTATGCTTTTCTACTACCACGAGGATTTTATAGGGCTTAAGCCACTTCCTGTTTTTTTGGGGGATCTCAAAAGAAAGGAGTTGTCGTTTCTTTGAGGGTCATGTGCACTCACTTCAAAAGATTATTATTTCAATTTTGCATATGCTTTTCTTTTGGTGGAAAATCTTCAAGGAATTTAGGAGTTTATTTTTTGAAGACCTCTTGGGGAGGTAGGATCAGGTTGTGGCATTAGAGTTGAGTAGTATCTAGGCATGTGTGTTTGGTCTTGTTTTTGGATGTTTTGCTTGTGCCGTTCTTATAGTTGGATGATCGTCTCAACCTCCCTCTTTTTATTAGTGAATTATATTTTACTTACATAAAAGTAGAAAAATTCTAGCATGGATTTAAATAATAAAATATATAGAAATAAATTTGAATACTTAAAGTGTATTACCAGAAAGCTAAATAGAATCAGTGACAAATGAAGTAATTGTTTTATTATTTAAGGTAACTATGAACTCTGATATTAGACACAAAGAGTCTATTTGGTGAAGAAGAAATTTTGAGGTGTAGGGGGTAATTTATAAGGAATAAAATGACCTTCCAATCGTTGCTTAATTAAAAGGTCATCAGAAGAGACATTCAGTATTGCATTATCGGTTGTTGTGCTCGAGTAGTTGAGATAATATATCTAGAGATTATGGCTGGCTTTTGATGGCCTAACATAGAAAAAGTATATTTAGGTTCCACACACTTTAGATGCTATAGTGTGTATGGTCCATTATGTTGAAACTTGAAGACCATTTGCCTACCAGAACCATTTGATGGTGTAGATTGCTAGACATGAGATATTTTCCCTTATTGCGATGATTTCATTTATTTTGCAGGGGAATGAATTACTTGCATGAGAATAAGCCCGAAGCTATAATACACCGTGATCTTGAGCCTTCGTAAGTGTTCTTGCTCAACTTTGTTTTTTGAAACTTCTTACATTAAGATTCAATTTGTATGCTGGTTTCTTGTTGAATTTTTTCTTACTTCGCTTACGGGTAAGATAACAGAAATATACTGCGGGATGATACTGGGCATCTGAAAGTTGCAGATTTTGGAGTCAGTAAGCTGATGAAAGTTGCAAATACAGTCAAAGAGGAAGTGCCAATTTCATGTATAGAAACTTCTTGTAAGTTTACTGTTTTCTACAGCAACTGTCTTTCATCTTCCTTGATCTTTAATTACTAGAACTCTTTACACGAAGCTGCTAATTTTTTGTAAAAACACTACTAAAACAAGTTGAAACTGCACTACCAGTTGACAAGCTAATTACTATAACTCTTTATTTGAGGTCACTAATTTTTGTAAAAACACTATGAAAACAAGTTGAGACTGCAGTAAAGAGTTGACAAGCCGAAAGAAATATTTGTTGGGTTTGCAAGAGCTAATTAGTGATTGGACATGATTTCTACAGCTGTCTTTAACTCAATTTCTTCTGGTGGGGATACATAAAATTCAGGTTGTTCGATTAGAAATATCATTAGCTTTCTAAAGCATGGCATTTCAAATCATGCACGGAGTTTGTTTAATCCTTAATTTTTGTTATTTTATCTTTTTGATACATTTTTTATTAAAGATAAAGCGAGGTCAGGTGAGATGACCAACCAAGCAAGTCAAAGTACAAAGAAACTATCCAGCCTGTAAACAACAAACCCTCTCCCAATTTGCTACAAAATCATCAAACACAACCACTCTAAACTCAACAAAACTCAACAAACACTTTTGATCAGAAGAAAACAAAACCTAAAACAGAGATGATGAGGGAGAGTCAGCAGACCATTTTTTGTTACACTGCAGAGTCGCTTCTCAAGGGGGGGGGGGACATTTCTTTAGTTTGTTTGGTAAAAACCTCTACGCATCAACATGTCTATCGTCAGAATTCTTCCTAATACTGACGTCCAAGTAAAGAAAGCAATCTTAGAATGTATTCTTGGCCCCCAAACAGCTACAGATGGGAAGGAAGGAACCTCTCACTGTACAACGAGTGATAAAAAGAGCTAACTGGGAACAAACCACCCTTGCTTACCCTCCATTCCGAGCATCCTCTGTTCTCTCTGTCTCAATAGGCATGCTTGATCATGTAATGGCTCTCCTACCTTTAACTGATGTCCTTGTACTACTGTTTTCCATTGAATGCATTACTTTTCCATTCATATCCATATTTCTCATTTGAAGCTCTATGAGAGGTGCTCTATTCTGTGACAAAGATACCTTGCCATTCCTCATGTTGCCTTCCTAACCTTGGGAGAGGTGCTTGTTTTCTTTACAGAAATTCAGCACTTGTACTTTTAAGCAGAATCTTTTGAAGGCATATGGATTAGTCTGATAATATGTTGCATTCTCCCGTAGTCATTACCTATTTCCCCCCGTAAATTAAAGGTAAGATTTTTCATTGGGAGCTGGAAGAAAATCATAGTTTTTGGTTGATATCTTACCACGTTGGTTACTTAACAGAATAATCTTGCTACTTTTCTAATCTAATTAGACAAAAAGGGTGGAATAAGGGAAATGTCAGCCATCTAAAACAAATCGAATTTGCTCTTATCAAAAATGGATGTGATGTTCTAAACAAACATTTTAATTGTCAAGTTATTTCTGCTATCTGTTTTTTTTTTCCCTTTAGTTGAATATCCAGGTATCACTGAAATATTATTTCTTGTGAATAGGTCGTTACGTGGCCCCTGAAGTTTATAGACATGGAGAATTTGATGTGAAAGTGGATGTTTTTTCATTTGCTTTAATTCTACAGGAGGTAAAGCTTTTTTTCTTCTTCATGGGTTATTTATATTTTAGAAATATTTTGCTGATATCCTCATTAGCTCATGGAAGTTCTTGAGATTTTATTCAACTTATCTCCTTTATGGTTTGTATATTTTGCTATCTTTGTATATAACGATAAATCAAGGGGGTGTAGATTAATGTGAATTCCTGTGGTTATCAACATAGTGTGCATGTCCCTATTCACATTCTAGATTTGAGCAAATGTTGGTACTTACACCTATTTCTTGTTTGCATATCTAGGTTATTATCAATTTAAGTACATTTGTGTTTGTGTGTCTTACATCCTAATTAGTCTGGTATGCTTTGTTTTTAGTGTTGATTGGTATGGAATTAAATGAATGATGCATTTTTGTTAAGTTAAGAAGGGATATGCTCCCCAACGAATGTAAACTTCAAAATGTATAATGATACATTAAGAATGCTTATACTGCCACATCAACTTCTTTTTGTAACACACCAATCAAGGTTAAATGGCTTTCTAGGGATGTAAATACCCTTTTTTTACCCCATTCCTTCTTTCTTTTGGCCATCCATGATTCATTTTAAATTGGACAAGCCCTATGTCCTGCTCATAATTTTCAATAACAGCAAGATTCCCCATGTCTTTTCACAACAAATAGTAGTGGACCCAAACCCTTGAAGCTCCTGCATTACGCAGGAGTATGGAAATGTAGTATTTCATGGGCTTCATATCTATGACTGGATTCCATCTTAATTTGTTATTTTCAGTCATTGGTGGTAACTTTAGTTTTAATATCCATACAAGTTCTTACAAATTATAGGGGTACAAAAATAGTACAATATTTCATGGGCTTCATTTCTGTAACTCAAGTTACAGTAGTAAAGAACTTCTAAGATCTTATCCAAAACTGTTGGAGGCTGGATTCTATCATATTTTCTTCTATATTGTTGTGTTATGTTTTACCATTTGTTGTGAAACATAAAAAAAGTTGGTGTTGCAATATAAGTTATGTCTTAATTGTTCATCTTTTTTCCCAGTTTAAAGTTACATGTTTTATGTTGTACTTCAGATGATTGAAGGCTGCCCTCCATTTTCTATAAAAAAAGATAATGAAGTTCCCAAAGCATATGAGGCAAAGCAACGCCCACCATTCAAAGCTTCAGCGAAGCTTTACTCGCATGGTTTAAGAGAGTAAGCCCTTGATTTAGCAAGGATTTTCCTTTTCGTGACATAACAAAGCAAAGACAGAAAAAGGAACAATGATGGAAGAAAATACCACAAGTGAAAACTCTGTCATTATCCTTTTATTTGTATTTGAAGCAATTTTTGATTTTCAACTCTTGTTTCTGGGTCACTAAATGCTATTTTTAGTTAGGTTAAATCTACACTGTTTCGTACTCCCATCAGTGGGGCCACATAGGATCATGTCAAACAGTCAACCCTACAAAGTCATCTTTTGTTTTTCCCAATTTAATTGCAAAGATAGTGATTTAATCATGAAATTTGCAAAATTGTGTCTTGTTGAAGAAGTCATGATTAAATCGGTGAAGGTAAAATTCATGGTTTAATCGTCACTTTTTCAACAAGTTGGAGAATTTGGTGACTATGTGGCATGGACTACTCACTATGATGTTGAATTGTCCAACATGATCTCCTTGTGGGTCCATGCACTGGGTGTAAACAGTGTATATTTAGTCTAAATCATTTATATAATATTCATACCATCTCACCAACTGCTAATCCAAGTGGGCCTTGTTTTCATGTTTGAAGACCCTTTATTACTTCATTCTTTTTGGGTGTTGAAGTCATTGACTTCATTCCATTGTTGGATAAAACACGGTGATGTTTTCATTTATGGAATAACCTTGCTCTTATGTTTTGCTTACAGGTTGATTGAGGAATGCTGGAATGATAAGCCAGCCATGAGACCAACATTCAGACAAATTATTGAAAGGCTGGATGCAATCGATAAACATCTCGCTGGCAATAGGAGTTGGAAGGTCTATTCAACTTGGTCTAATGTTTAATATGTGTATACCTCTTCCCAATTGATTTTACATCAACCTCTAGGACTAATTTTTCTTAAATTATTCAACGTTGTCTTCAAGGAGAAAGAATCGTGAGGTTGAAGATGAGGCTAAAGTTTTTTTTTAGTCTAGAGGTTGAAGTGGACGTGTTTTTTTTTGGAAGAAAAATCAAAGAATTTTGGAAAGAGTTTGGAGTGGGGAGGGCATTTCGGTTATTTTTTGATAGTCTTGTATTGAAGATCACAGTCGTGGGGGCAAGAAGGGGGGGGGGGTATGCCATCAGTTTGTAAACCCTAGGGTATGCCAAGTTGGTACTAGGTCATGTTGTATGAAATATCAGAGGTGTCAATATGATTAAAGGGTGAAATTAGTTTTTAACCTTATGGTATAGTTGTTCTTAGGCCTATGATGTTATTCTTCTCTATATATTATGAAAGATGTTCATAGATTGATAGCAAACTCATGTCTTTGGTGACATCACACATCCCCGTATGATGGCTAACATTTGTTATTTTTCTTTTTCATTATTTACAGGATAGAACAGTAAAATGTTTCCACAACTTGGAGGCCTTTTGGAGGAAAGATCACTCTAGCCCAAGTACCCGTTCATCACGTCTTTCAACAAAAAGATAAATAGCAGGACAGTTCTAATTTATTCTTTCCTGACGGAGTGTAGCATGAAGTGTCTGCCCGTAGTTATTGCTCAATCAACTAGTCCTCTCTCTTCACCTCATTAATGGTCCAAATGCATTTCTTCCTTAGGTGCTGCTGCTACCTTGCATTTGTGAGATGAGAACTGCAATTCCTAGACACACATGTTATTGGCATGAGAATATGTAAAGCATGATCCATACATTTATGGATTTATCTTGTGGAGGTTCTAGTATTGAATGATGTTAATTGTTTGGGTTTGAACTGGATTAGATTGGGTCAGTCCTTAATTGATTTGAAGACAGTTGGATTGGATATGAATCTGATTCGGTTGTCAAAACTTTGATCCAAATCTGATCCCATAATAATTTGACTATAAACTACATAATCAGTCTATAGATTTTGTTCTTTGATTCCTAACCATTGTTCAAACTTTCATGCTGTTTCTGTATGTTGTGGCGGAATTGAAATGAACCATTCATTCATTCTGAAACATTGAATGTTTCAATGTTTCTTCTGGAACAAGACTTGTGAAAAATTTGGTAGTAGAAAATTGCCAATATCCAATTTAGAAAAAAATTAATTATTTTACAATTTATTTTCAAAATTTTACTGGTATTGTAATTAAATTATCTTTCTATACCTTTTTGGTAAGATTCTCCATACAGAAATAGTGTTGGATCATTGTCACCCTGACAAAAACCGAGATCAACAATAATTTTTTGGAATTTTATAACGTTAAGCTTTGTCAGTTTGTTTGAGATGACACATTTGAGGGAAAATATTAGGGAGAAGAAGGCTTCATTTTAAACCTCTTCACAATTTATCATTAATGTTAAATAATGAAGTTATAATCATAGTTGAAGCAATAAAAGTATAGTAAACATATACATCCGGAACTCGATAATAAACATTGATCACTAAACGAGCTTTATTATATCTTTTAAGTGTGATTTGATTTTTTTTATCATAATAAAGGAGATCGACAATTCAACTTCCGTAGCTTGGTTTCAATGAAGAAAATAAGATGTATTTTTGTTGGATTTAGTCTCATAATAGATACTTAATGTTGATAAAATTCTAGTCTAATCAAGCTGAATGTGTGGTATCGATCCACTCACCATGCTATTTGGAGGACATCTTCTATGATTAAGATGACATTGATTGTCAAGTTGTCTCATATCAACAATATCATCTGAGAATGTATCTCTTGTATTATCAACCTAATTGGACTAGGGAAAGGTCATCAAGAGCCTTGTCACAAAATTTTGTGATTTTGTTTTGGACAATTTGGTAAATTGGCTGAATAGGGTAGTTGCCCATTAATCAACAATCAATGACTCAATATTTAGTTGTAAACTATTCAAACATTCACCAATTAATTGACAAATTGTGGAGTTTTTTTTTTTTTTTTTCTTTTTCCCCCCCCATTTCTTCGTATTCAAGGTTTTTTAGCCCTTTTCAGGACCTTGATTTTTCTTGAACACCCATTGTCAACCTTGAAATCTTCTTCCAAAATCTTATTATATATATATGGGACACGTTTGGAGGCCTTAAAGAGAGTCAAACATTGTGCAAAACATTTTTCAAAATAGGAGTTACAAGTTTCGGAATGGGCTGATTTTTTGTGAGGATGATCTCTATAGTGAAGAGATCATTCTTACAAAAATCAGCTCATTTTGAAATTTCAAACCCTAATTTACAAGTTGAAGAATCATGGACCGTTTGATTTTTGTAAATCACTTTTGATAGGGTTAGAAGTTTCAGAATGGGCTGATTTTTGGTGAGGATGATATGCTCATCATAGAAATCATCCTCACCAAAAATCAGCTTATTTCAAAAAATTATTTGGCACAATGTTTGGTTCTCTTTAGGACCTCAGAAGGCCACCATTTATAATGAAATTTTATAGATCCATAAATTTTTTTTTTCCAAAACTTTCTAGTTTCTTTCTGAATAAAACCAAACTGCCCCCTACTAAATAATTCCCCAATCTGAATTAACTTGATTACTATTTACTATGGTCAAGGGTAGAGGTTCAATCATTTGTTCCAGTTATATATGGTGGTATTTTTGGCAGGTTTTCTCAACCTTTTAAAAATGGTTTATTGATCCCCCCCCCCTCCAAGATAACTAGAAGTTCCAACCAATAAGAATCCTAGTGAACCTAAAAAAAGGATACAGGCCCAGCAGAAATTACTTGTTTTTCGAGACCCCGTTATAAGTTCTATCCATATACGTTCTGATCGCCAGTAAAAAAAAAAAAAGGATATCAAAACTAACCACTATAAGGTATCTTAGAAGATGACATTCAACCAAAAGAAATATAATAAGGGAAAGGCTAAAGAAAATCAACATTATCTAAAATGAGAAGGTTTATGTTAGGTGCCATATCCCAAAAACTACTGATTGATTTTTTTATTTCATACTAGTAGGTGGCATGTGCAAAGGCACATGCAATACAAAATTAGGATTTATGCATGACTAGAAATTTTTATTTAAAAAAAATTATTTCAAAAATATCAAATAAATAATCTAATTTTAAGTCATATTTTATCATTTAATATTGTAAGCATTTTTTTGTAATTTAAAAATTTAAGATGATTTTGAAGATAATATAATTAAAAGATATTTTTGTAATTTTAGAAAACTAACTAAAGTGATTACATGGTCACGGGATTGTAATGTTATATCGTAAAGTTATTTTTGTTATTTAAAATATTAGGGATATTTACGAAAAATTGATCAACTTTTGACGAATTTACAATTCCGGCTCACTGTTAATTTTAATTACCAAAACATGAATGATAATGAATTCGAAGGTTTTTAAAATGACTATTTCGCAGGGTTAAAGTGACTATTTGGAAATAGGCACTTTAAAACTGTCGAATTCGTTACTATTCTGAATTTTTATTTTAATGAAAACGTGATTATTCATGTTTTGATAATTAAAATGAACAATTAACCGGAATCGTAAATAACTCATTTTTAGCTCATGAAATGGTAATTCACCCAAAATATTAAGTAGGGTGATTTTGAAGATGATATAATAAAATGATATTTTTCTGGAAAATGCTAAAGTGACTGATGGTGATGAGGAAGTGTGCATAGAACAACGATTGATACTTTTCATCGAGATCCAAGTAAAAAGCATCAACGATTCTATGCACACTTTCAAGTCTGCTCAGTGTCAAATGCGCAGTGTCCTGTGTAGTCACTCTAGGACTACTCTATTTTTTTAATTTGAGAAAAGCTCCCAAGTGAAATAGTTATAGTTAACAGTGTCATTTTCATGTTTTCTTATAATAGGATATAAAAAAGAAAATTAACAATTACTTACTATAGAGAACTTACCGTTGTAGCTGCTAATTAACCAAAAATGATGTATTACTATTTAAAAAAAAAATATTTTCAAAATCTTACTGGCACAGTAATTAAACCATCTTTCTCTACCTTTTTATAAGGTGCTTGGAATATTAATAAGAAAACAATCTCTATAATATATGATTAACTTTATGAGGTAGAGTCCCTTGTTTATTAAGTAAATGATGAAATTGAGAGAAAAGGTATTATCCCTTAAATATTCATGAAGAAATATTTTTACTTGTCTAAAAAATAAGGTTTTCGCTATGGTTATGAAAACAAATATATAAAAACAAAGAACCTGTACTTGTGTTTCGTTAGGTTGATCTAAAATAAAAGTGTAACCATCAACAAAAAGAATATAGCGATGAGAGGCCATTATGTGAAAAAAATGGGTAAATTTGACGCCAACGTCTATTGAATTTGTTTGGATTTAGCAAAATTTGATGGACCTTGACATCGAATTGACCTATTTTCACGTAATGCCCACCCTTTGTATAGTGAGTTAGGACCCCAAATACGTTAATGAACAAGATCAAATGGATGTTGAAATTAAATTTGCTTAATTGGAAAGAAAATGCATTGTTTTTTAAATCTGCAATCCAAGTAGTTCTCAACATCACATTAATGTTCAAATTTAACATCACCAAATATGTTACAAGATGATAATTGATACTATGGTGTGACTTAGAAATACATTGATGGCCTAATGGACAGAGAAATGATTTGGTTATAAATGAGAAATAGAAGCTATAATCCCTCACGAAACAATGATCAATGAGACCATGATGCAGGTGGTGGAAATGGATGACTATTACTCAATACGTGGGATTTACTTTTCATTTTCATATTATGTTGTTTGGTTACTTGGGATAAGGTATATAATTTTATAATTTTACTTATTTTGTCGAGTTTTATTACAAGGTGGTAGGATGTCTACTTTTATTTTTTCACAATCTATTTTACATGGTTCCATACTCCATTGATCTTATCATTTTTTAAGAATCTGACAATATTTTTTATTTTCACTACTCTCGTACTATCCTTAGGACAATAAACTTTACATTGTTTGGACTTTTTTGAACAATCAATGAAATATATTGAAATGGTCTTAGGGTCTAATTGTTTTCTTGTGAGTTATAGATTCTTCTTTCATTAAACAATCTTAAATATGTAAATGTTTTAAACTGAATTTCTTACCAATCCATAACTTAAAAAGAGTTTTGGGAATTGTCTTACTTAGATTTTTGTTTAAGATATAAATAACAGTCTTTAATGTTTTGTCTCACAAAGACTCTGATACTGTTGAATGACTCAAAATACTCACAATCATGTCCATAAGTGTACGATTACATCTTTCAACAATGCCATTCTGCTAGGGTGTACTAGACATTGTGTATTGTGCACAAATACCTAACTTTTTTGAAAGTTTAGCAAATAGGTTAGGTTTCTAACCTGATTTATTATATCTATCGTAATACTCACCACTCACTTCTGACTTGACTATTTTAGTCTTTCTATTTAATTTTCTTTCCTCCTCAATTATGAATATCTGTAAGATACTTACAAACTGAGATTTTTCATGCAATATGTAGAAATATCCATGCCTAGGAAGGCCAACTATGAAGGTGATGAACTATCTTTCACCACTAAAACATGTAGTTGACCACAAATATCAATGTGTACGATCTCAAAAAGTTTTTTTTATTTCTTATGAGTCATTTCTTAGTGTTTTTGGTTTACTTTCCTTTAATTCGATACATGTGTACATTAAAAATTTGTGAAATCCAAGTTACTAAAAACTTTGTCTTTCACTAACCTTTCTATTATTTCTCTAGAAATATGTCTTAGATGTTTGTGCTACAAGATGGAGGAGTTTTCATTTAATAGGTCATGTTTCATATCAACATTCGAATGCAGGGTAACCAAAGATTTGGAAAATTCATAATTCAAATTAATTTTATATAAACTTTCATATAAAACTTAGATCCTACATAAACATAATTTAAAAATAATTGTACTTTCCCAAATTTGAAAGAAATTGAAGAACCTAAACTATCTAATTTTGATAAAGATATTAAATTCCTAGATATAGTAGGAACATAGAAGGTGTTCTCCAAATCCATATGATGATTAGTTTCCCACATTAAGTGATAATTTTCCACATCTACTACTTTCAATCCAAGATGGCTCCCATGAAGACATGACTTCTTATTTTTCATTGGCTTCTTACTTGAAAAGAATCTCTACATCGAACTTGTAATATGAGTTGTAGCTCTTGAATCAATCCACCAAGTATTTAAAAGAACTTCAACTAAACTTGATTTATAACATGCAAAATAAAATAACATACTTTTCTTTTAGAACCAAGTCCTGTGTTATGCGCAATCCTTCTTCAAGTGTCCAAGATTGTTATAAAAGTAGCACTTGACACCATTGTCGTCTATTTCTTCAGCCTGATTTACATTTTCAAACCCTTTTTATTTTTTTGGTGCATTATTCTTCAATTTCTTTGGTTTTCCTTATTTTTTTCTTACTCCTTAAGTCACCCCTCGGGTGTGATTATGATATTTTATCGTTTTATCTCCTTTTTCATTTTTCAGTATTTTCATTTTTTGATTTTTCAAGCACAACATTCATTTTTCAAAATTTTATATTCATTTTTATCATTCAACTAAAAAACTATCAAAATTTAGCCAAAACAAGATCTCGACAATTACGAGGAATCAAACTGTCAAATTTGTGAAAAACTGGTGGAAATCTGGCTAAGTGTTAGAAAAGTGAGTTGCAAAATTCTTTAAATTGAAAACGGATTTTTGGAAATGAAAGCCTTGTATAAAAGATTTGACATCATGTAATTTTTATAACTCAATTCAAAGTAACGCAAAAGATATTTGGATTTGAAAATCTGACGAAAACATCAAAATTTATATTTTGTTCTTGGAATCAAAAATTAGATTTTGATTTTTTGAGATTTGGATTTTGAAACCATTTCTATTATTTTCAAATGGGGGGTAAAATCTTAATTTTATTAAAGAACTTCAAATAAATGGAAAGTAAAAAATTAAAGAGGACATTTACTTAAATGTTTTTAATGAAATAAATGGTGGAAAAATGCATATAAGCTGTGGGAAGAATAAAATAGAAACAAAGATGGTGGTTGATGGCAGCGGCGACAACAACTCGTAAATTGCATAAAATTTTTTATTTTCGTCCAAATTTTTTGAACATCTTCGTTGATTTATTGATCCATTAACCCACCTACGAATCACATGTTAAAATAGGTTAAAAACACATCAAATATGAAGGTCTTGGCGTGAATTTGAAATAAACGAAAATAATTCTACAATTTAAAGCCCATAACAAATTTTTATTAAAAATCCTAAATGCAATTTTCGCAATCTATGATTACCAATAAGAATTTAGAGTCTCCTATCGAAGTTCGTGGTTATCGGAGACAATGGCCTAGCACATAAATTGAGGTAAGACAGTAAGAAAGTTGAGGTTGGATGGATTTGGATGCGAAACGATCGGGTTAGCTGCAAAGATCTTGATGACGGTGTTCTCCTTCCAAGATGAAGAAGATTCCTATTCTAACTCGATAAATCACTGAGTGGGTGGTATCGAAATCCACTAATTGGTTTTTGATGAGAAGCAGATAGAAATAAAAAAAAATAAAGATTGAAGGTTGTGAGGTTGTAGAGCTTGTCAATACCGACAATTTTCTTTCTTTCGTCGATGATCAATGATGGTTCGATCACTACAAATTTAGGTGAGAAGAAGGTTGAAACCCTTGATTCTCAAATGACTAAGATATGATTTCTTTGGAGAAGAGTAGAATGAAATAAAAGAATAATTTTATTCTTTTATAAGAAGGGCTAGAGGGGTATTTTGGTATTTTTTATTTATTTCGATGGTTGACAAAATTTCACTTTTCGGGCTAAAAAATCGATGAATGAATACTCCATTCTTAATAATTTTTTATTGCGGATCTAATGGTGTGATTGGATTTTATTATTTCTCACTCTAACAAAAATTCACATTTTTAGGTCTCGTTCGACATGAAATTCGAGGATTTTATAACTTTTCCATCTGAACTCGAATTCAAGTGTGCTTATAGCCTAAAATATATATTTTGACTATTTTTAATTTAATGACAAAGTTAATATTTGATAAAAATGAATAAAACAAAATCTGAGAGTTTTACCCTAACTCCATCTTTTAGAATTTTCTCAAAATTTCACTATTTGATTTTTTTGAGATATGAGTTAAAAACTCAGGGTATTATATTTATATACCATAATTCCTAATAGGTACTAAAATACACCATGCTAAAAATACACAAATGTATTACATTCAATAGGCCTAAGTAACATAATTTTCAATTTCCACATACCAGTGATATTAGGCAATATTATAACATTGAACCAAAATCCAATAATGTATTTTTCAATTTTCAAAATAGCAATGGTTTAAGCAATACTTTGATAACCCTAGCCTTTAAGAATAACCAATTGAAATGAAAATTATTTTAGAAAAATATAACCAAATTCAAAGCTGATTTGAGTATAATCCAAAAATTGGAAAAAAAAAAAAACATTAATCCTGAAAATTTTGTTTTATCTCTACAAATAATAAATTAAAACAATCAAAATCAACTCAATTCTCAATTGAAACAAACATGGAAGCTAACTTGATATCCGTTTGATCCCAAATCAAACTTAAATATGAAATTATTGCAAATTATTTGATCGTTGACTGAACCAACCAAAATCAACTAAGATATGTATAGTTCTGTAACCTATGCTCTGATACCACATGTAAGAAATTCTATTCTAAATTTCATATTTCATAAATTTATAATCAGTGAACTAACATACACAATGTGAAAAAAGCCCAAATTTGACGACCCTAGGTCGACAAATTTCATAAAATGCGATAGACAAAATGGTCGAATTGGAGTCGAATTTTTTATTGTCAAATTTTTTTTCCGATAGGCTGAAACTGTCAATTTAATGAAGGCTGGGAGAAATTCGACAGCTTTAAGCCATCAAATTTGGGAATCTCTAGAATTTCGATAGTCCTAGATCATCAAAATTCAGTTTCTAAAATTCGTGCGCCTTGGCCCATCAATTTTTTCTGTCAAATTTTCTAGTTTTCACGTAGTGATATATCTCAAGATTTGAGATCAAGAAATCGTACCTTACACTATTGCTCTAATTATTGAATAAAATAAACTACAATAACATGTATAATAATAAGTCCTTTTTTTGTTCTTGTGAATCTTGGATCCACACCCTAACTCTAGACTCACCTTCTCCTTCTCTCTCCTTTTTGAATCCATAGGACTATTATGGATGGTGATTTCCTTTCAATTTTCAGAAAATGAAAATGGCATACTCATAATAAGGGAGTCCATCCACTTATACAGAAAGAGAAGAGGGCCTAGAAGCTTTCCTTGGATTAGGATTAGTAGGTTTCCTAACCATCAAGGTTGCCTGCTACAGTTGAAATTCTCAAATTAGAACCCTATTGATATTGGATACTTCTATTGTTGGCAAAAATCTATGTAGTTGGAATCCAAATTTGCAGTGAATTAGACAAAACTTGTTAAGGTTGGTCCAACAAGAAGTCGTTAACTTAATAATGGTGTTCATTTAAAAGGTCTGGGGGAAAGCTTTATGATTGATAAATTTTAAGATATACTGAAATCTTCATTAAAAATAAAATATAAAGAATAGATCAAGAAGCACTTTATTTGAAAAAAGAATTAATTAATTTTTATTTATTAAAAAAGAGTCTAATTGCACTTTAGAAAGAGAGACAACATAGGGACACCATCGTTTTCTTTGTTAGACATGTTTTCTCTAATAATCATTTTTAAGAAAGTGAGGGAAGGGATTGAATGATGTCTTAGTTGTTTAGGAAATAACATTCGACAGATATAATTACAGTTATAGACATTAAGTAAAAGAAAACCTTCAAGAAGGGCTAGTAGGGAAATTTTGGAAGCAACACATGTTTCCCTTGATGGTCCACTTTCGTTGTTTGGTTGTAAATGGTAGAAAATTTGATTTTCCTGTAGCTCTCTATAATTATTATCAACGGTTGAGGGTGCGCCACATCATCAAGACAGGTTGCATCCAACCGTTTAAATTTCGGGGTTGTAACAGTCCATTTTCAGACCCTTGATTAGAGCAAAAAAAAAAAAAAAAATTTTTTTTTTTTTTTTCAAATCTGGTCTAAACTATGAGTACAAAAGGACTTAGGTGGTTATTTTTGTTCAATGTGATGTTCCATGGACTGGAGATCAAGAGTTACAGAAAAAGGGGTTACAAAGGATCTGCTCCCTACTTTAAGACATGAACCCCAAGACTTTCCAAACTTTTTTGATAACCAAGACTTTCCAATCTTTATTTTCCATTAAGGTGTGTTTGATTGCATGGATTTTAAAATCCATGGTAAAATTCCATTGTTTGATTACGCACATTTAAAGGGCAAAAATAAGAAGAGAGAAAGAGAAGATGAAGAAGTGCTTGGAGAAGGAAGAAGAAAAAGAGGGTGACGGAGAGGGTAAATTCCATCTCTTCGTTTATAAATCTTCCAAAAGAACTCATCTTTCTGTTCCAAAGTCTGTATATTTTTGCACAAGTATGGATGGATTAATTGCTCAAATTTAAGGGGATGCTTGTATGTGTATTTTTTGAATAATCGGGTATCCTATAGATAATAGACCCGTATCTAGGCTTTGCCCAGTCTATAGACCATGGTCTTGTCCAAGGACTAGTCCTGGAGCATATGCAATGCCCGCACATCACATGCACCAAGTAAGTGAGGGTGCGCCCTTAGGGACGGAGCTAGGATTTTCTTGTAGTGGGGGCAAACTATGGTTAGTTGTATAGTTGAAGAACTTAAATAGTGGGAAAATTATTTGTGCTGGAAAATACAATTGGAGGGAGATGAGGGTGTGGGGGAAAAAATTGGAGAGAGGAGAGGGAGTGGGGACATATAATTAGTTGAAAATATAAGGGTGTCTCAAAGTTCTGTGGGGGCAATTGCCCCCACCAGCTCTGCCCTTGTGCGCCCTCGCAGGTGGCCACTGAGGAATTAATGCTCGCACTAGGTATCAAACTCACGACCTACATGCATTAATCGTTTATTGGTCTGAAATTGCCATTGAGCCAATCCCTCTGGGTTAATGCTTGTATGTGTATTATATATGCAAATATATAATGGGTAGGAATCCGTTGACTACTGCAGAGTGACTCATGAGAAAACACATGATCCCAACCATTTAGAAACAATATCCAATAGTTGAGATTTACGAATATCTTAATAACACGTATCTCGATGAAATTCATCTCATGGATAAATCTCAACTGTTGGATATTGTATCTTAAAAAATTGGGATCATGTGTTTTTTCCATGAGTCATTCTACATAAGTCAAGCAATCCTGACTCATATATAATATTGATAGATAGAGTTAGAAAGGAAAAGAAATATTGAAACTAGAAATGTAAAGGAATGAAACAGAGACTAGGGTGTGTTTGAAAGCGGTAATTGGTTGGACTTGGAGCTAGAGTTGGTGTTGGACTTGGATTTGTTAGAGTTGGTTGAAGCTCCTGAAATGAATTGCACCATTTGGTTTTGTGCAAGAATTCGTTCTAAGAATTGGACAAAACCTGAACTCTGGTGTTTGGCTAGCCATCTCGGAGTTGTAATTGTTTGATTTACACATATGGAAAATATATCTAACAAACACAGTATAATTTCTTGAGCCAAAGACTCATAATTAATCCATGAAAAATTGAAACACTAAAAGTATAAACAGATAACAGTTTTGATGAGAGCTAGCTCTTCAAATGAATTCTTCATTATTTTAGGCAACCAAAACACACCTAATCCCTATGAATAGACATACTAATAACCAAAAGGAAACTCTAATTTCTAGAATAACAGACCCAAATAAGGAAACTAAATCTAGAATGACATGCCGTAGGAAGACTAATTTCCTATTTGAGATCCGATCATAAGTTTTGCAAACAACTTTACCTTCCCACATTTTTTAGTACCCATCAACCAGAATGATCCAAGAGACAATTCTTTTCGGGTATTTGGTCGAACAAATTAGTCCACGACTCGCATATCCACTAATTCGCAAATAGTGAAACTCTTGAGTACTACGACAATATACTGAAAATTAATTGAATAAAATAATTTGCATGAACGAGCAGGCCAGCTCATATGTTGCTGGGAAAAAGTCTTCATGAACTAATTCGCAAATAGTGAAACTCTTGAGTACTACGACAATATACAGAAAATTAATTGAATAAAATAATTTGCATGGACGAGCAGGCCAGCTCATACGTTGCTGGGAAAAAGTCTTCATGAACCTATCAAAAATAGAAATGCCATCATGAGGATGAGCACCCTTTTGTAGCAATAATATAATAGAATACCCACCCAGAGAGAGAGAGAGAGAGAGAGAGAGAGAGATCCTGAAATTAAGATTAGTTGGACCGAAGCATACTACATGGAATATGGCATTAGATTTATAAATAAGTAGCTAAGTCAGTTTTAAATCTCGTCTGAGACTGACTTATCTTGGTTTCATTCAGCAACGATAAAGATATACACGGTGTCTCAACATTCACATCATCTTGCAAGACAAATGAGATATCTCGGAAGATGTAATTTTTGTAGATTTTGATTAAAATAATTTTACTTTTTTTTAGGATTTTAAATATTTATTATATAAATAAAACATGATTTTATAACTAAAGATTTCTTAATCTATTTATTTTATTACAAATTTAAATACATGTAAATCAATCAATATAAACCGAAATTAATGAACTGTCTCATCTGAGACAACTCATCTAATCCATAGATGGTACAAGATGTCAAACCGAGTTTTGAAACCATGAGCTAAGCACCCCCAGGAGAATACTTACCTTATACAGGTTCAAATATCACATGCAAAGATGGAGAAATTTCGAAGGATGTGGCATATGGTTAGTGGTGTTTGGGTAAAGTGAATATCATTTTTCCGTTTTATGTAAGCCACTTGTGTCCAATAATCAATGAAATCTTTTACGACACAACAACATGACCGACTATGTTATGGAGCTCAATGTTCAGTTGGTAACAAATAACATCATCATAGAATGAGCATATTAGAGCATGGTTTCAAACCTCAATTTGACGTCTCATCTCGTCCATGGATGAGACCGGGTTGTCTTGGATGAGATAAACCTCGTAACTTGATTTATAGTGATTTATTTATATATTTTTACGAAAATAATTATAAGGGACCTATGCCAAGAAATCAGTCCTTGCAACCAATAATGTAGGTTGGACTATGATTGGTTGGAAATAACTTTAAAATAGGTCGACCTAAGAACCGAATAGCCTATCGGTGGATTCTATAACCAATCAATTTGACACTTAGATCAATGAAAAAACGTACATCAATTAAGGGCAATAATTGAAAAGTCAATCCCACCCTAGATTTATAAATATTAAAGCCTAACCTATTAGGAGATCCTGGATTATGGATCATGTTTTACTCTAGTTGTTAAACAAATTCAACCTCATAAACCTTTCTCCAAAAACAAACCATCCTCCAAGCTTTTCCCTAAAGACAATAGTCCTCCAGAAGAAAAAAAAAAATAATAATAAAATAAAAAAATAAAAAAATCAAGACAATCCTTAAAATAAGATTAAGCTCACAATTAACTCCCTTCCAAAAGACAAAATGTTTTTCTGAGAAGAGCAAACTCACAAATTCTTATTTTGGGCCCAAAGTCTTTTTCTCGATAAAAAAAAAAAGTCACATTAATTAATAAAGGCATTACCCTATGTTACACAAGGTGAATGCTTGTGAAAATTTTTTTGCTCACTGAAATCCGGGATCCACCAATCACATGGACCCGCATGTATTGAATGGCACCCGTAATTTACAAAACTACCCTTGCATGCTTGATGTGGCACGCACTGGGAGCAAAAAAAACCACTCGAATGCTTGGTGAACCCAAATCATCATCCACTAAAGTCATTTTAAGCTCTCCCCGCCAACTGTCCCTACTGTGAAACACTTCGATGTTTCCATGTGATCAATTCTGAAAGAAGCTAGTGCACTCCCGCTTAGAACATACAACCTCCATAATCTTGAGAGTTCTAACCACGTTTTCAGCTATCCCTAACCGATCTAGCTTCGTGGTTCCAATACATACTACAAATAGTCATTTGGTGATAAATTGGACCCGTTAAATCAACCTCATTTTCCCATAATATCTTGAATTTTAATTATTCTATTGGGCGATTGTAAAATGAGATATGTATCACATCTTCATCAATGCATATAGTTTCTTATTTCTTTAAATTAAAAAGTCTGGATCGTATACACCCAAGGAGGGTTAAAATCCAACTCAAATATACGTCAGATCTTGTCACACATTTATGAAAGAATATTCTTTTTTCCTTTTTCTGGTACATTTAAAGAGATATATGGGGTAAGAATTGAGGAGTGGGGCTGGATTTTAAAATCTATCACTGCAAATGTGTTGGTCATGCCAAATATTGTTAAGTGGAATGTCTTTTAGACCCATTTAGTGGACCTTCGTTCCAATTGCCATTACAAAAGTAATTAGTATTTTTTAAATTAAAAGATATTTGGGGCTGGTAATAATTCCAAAAAACGCTACCAATTCTGTGTTAATATTTATTAATTTTTTAATAAAAAATAAATATTTATTAAATTCAATAAAAATAAAAATAATAGGTTTATTTGTTTTTAAAGTTTTTGTGTCAAATTGGATTTTTTGTAAGTTGAAGGATATTTCTATATTTTGTATTTTAGAGAAAGTGTGGAACTTAGGATTTTATCTACTAAATTAGAATAGTCCCACATCGAAAGAATAGAATACTCTCCTTGAGGTTATATGAGGCATCTGAAATAATGAATTTAGTAATGTGTTTTAGAGGTTGCACTTCATTGTTAAGCGGCGACTCGCCGTCGCGTTCGTGCACGTGCAAAAGGGCGATTGGGCTTTTAGGATGCTTTAGAGGTGCACTTTTGAGCTTGAGTAGCATTTTCTATTTACTAGATCAAACACTGAGATTTGATCTTGACCGTTGGATGATCATAGTGGATGTAGGAATTTGTTTGGTGAACCGAATGGGCTAAACCAACATCATGGAAGTTGGTCAAAGGAATTTAACCACGAAAATGTCTATTGGATCATTGGTCAATGGAGTTTGACCGCGGGTTAAACAACTTGACAATTAGTCATTAGGGTTTGACTACGGGTCAAACACATTTGACCATGCTCCAATGGGTGTTTTCTTGGTTCATGAAGAGTCACCACTCTTCAAAAACCCAAAAAAAGGTGTGTTTTTTCACCTTATGACCATTAGATCGGATCTAGAGAAATCTAAGCTATCTAATTATGACTGTTGAGACAAACAGTCATAATGACTATTTGAAGAGTCTTTATTTCTATAAAGAGAGACTTGTAGACAGATCTAAATACACAAAATTTCTAGCCTTTCTTCAGAATACACAATTCTTAATTCTTCTTCCTACTTCAGTTTTCTGGTATTTATTCGATTGAGTTATCAAAGCAATTCTCCGTCTTTGTAAGACGACGGATTGTGATTAAGAGATTGGGCTCGTTGTATCTTGGAAACATCTCGTTGGAAACCCTTTTGCAAACTGAAGTTTTACTTGAGTTGGGAGCGAATAACGTTTTAAAGAAAACGATCTCGTACCTCGAGTTCAACATCTCTTATTTTGTTATATTTTATTGTTATTGTTAGATTCAAGAACTTTCATTTAAGTTAAATTTCCAACAATTTTAAAACGTTAGTATCCTCCATTCAAATGGCCTCGAATTTAAAAAACATGGGTTAAGACTTCGTCAAATTGGAACGTTTCGACGGCAACAACTTCCGAAGATGGCAACAGAAGATGCACTTCCTCCTAAAAACTCTTCGAGTTACTTATGTTTTCAATTCTCCAAAGCCAAAATAGACAAAAGATGAGACACTTGCTAATGCTTGTCTTCATCAGAAATAGGAACAAGATGACTACATTTGCAAATACCACATTCTGAACACATTACACTACGTGAAAACTGGACAATTCTATAGAAAAAATTGACGGGCCAAGGCCCATGAAATTTAGAAACTGAATTTTGATGGTCTAGGACCATTGAAATTCTTGATGTTCCCATATTTGATGGCTTAGAGTTGTTAAATTTCTCTCATCCTTCATTAATTTGACAATTTTGGCTTGTCGAAAAAAAATTTGACAATGAAAAATTCGACGCCAATTCAACCTCTTGGTCTGTCAAATTTGGGCTTTTTTCCTATTGTGTTAGTTATCTCGTTGTTCGATGTGTACCAAAACACACCTTCTGCAAAAGAACTCTAGGAGACTTTGAAAGCCAAATTTCGGTCTAAAGATGCAGGCACCAAAAATTTCTTAGTAAGTCAATTTTTAGATTATAAAATGATTGATAATAAATCGATTCTCGATCAAGTTCATGAGTATTAGTATATTATCGGTTAATTGGTTCAAGAAGGTATAAAACTAGATACCATTTTCAACAATCATTTTATTATCAACAAATTACCTATTTCTTGGAAAGACTGCCGCAAAGACCTCAAATACAAAAGGGAAGAACTCACTTTCGAAGAGTTGTGCCACCATCTTCATGTCGAAGAATAGTTGCGTCTTCGACATAAGAAGGATGAGCATTCTAAATCAACTTCAAAGGTTCATCTAGTGGAAGAAGACACGTCTAAATCAATGGAAAAGGAAAAAAAGGTAAGGACAATTTTAAGTTCGATAAGACTAAGTTCAACAAGACAGGCCAGAAAAATAAAGGTAATTGCTACTACTGTGGCAAACCCGGTCACTTTAAAAAAGATTGTAGAAAATTCAAGAAAGACAAATAAAATTGATCTCAAGTTAATGTGACTGAAGAATAGTTCGTTGTCATGATTTTTGAAATCAATTCTGTAGAAAGTAACAAAGATTGGTGGATCAATTCTGATTCCACTAGGCATGTTTTGAACAAGTCAATGTTCTCTAACTACAAAAGGGTGACTGACGACCAAGAGCTTTTCATGGGGAACGCAACCACTACACAAATCATGGGATCTGGGACAATAAATCTGAAGCTTTCTTATGATAAGATCCTGATCTTACATGATGTTTTGTATGTTCTAGAGATTTGAAATAATTTAATTTCAACTAGTTTATTAAATAAACATAGATTCAAACTAGTCTTCGAATCAAACAAAGTTGTACTCACCAAAAGAGGTGTATTTGTGGGCAAGATATATTTTTGTATAATGAGATGTTCAAAATTAATTCAATGAATGAAATGTCTTCTTCTGTTTATATTGTTGACTCTTTTTCTTTAATGCATGATAGGTTACGACATGTTAATATTGGTAAAATGAATTCTATGACTAAATTAGGATTAATATTATAATGTCTTTTAGATTGATAGAATGCCTTTTCATTTTTTTTTTTACTTTTGTTGAATCGCCAAAAACTTAGCAATCCAATAAGGTTTTTGTGGGTAAATATTTTCTTTTTCAATATCTATTTCATTCGTAGGAGTATTCCATAACCTCTCAAAATAAATGAATTGGTTTGTTCCATCATCCCACCCAATGAATCATTCGGATTTATTTTCAATAGAATATTCTGCAGTCACAAGTTTTGTCAATCTCATTGCTTCTCGATTAATGGTTAGGTTTGAGCTCTCCAATGAAACTCTTTTTTTTTATTCCCTTCCATCATTCCTTAAGTCCCATAGGTTTGATCCTATAAAATCTGACCCATTTTCTCATCGACCGAAGTGTACAAAATAAATCAATCACACTAAAAATAAGGAATAGAGATTTGTTATTAATAAAAATCAGTCCTAATGATCCAATGACATGACTGAAATAGAAAGAATGATTGGCTTGATAGCTAGCGAATTGCGGTGGCTGATATAGTGTTTGAATTTCATCCTTCTTCTATACAAGTGATACCATGCCATGGAACCATATTCTTCTCAATAACAAATCCTAGTTAAAAATAATATAGATTGATGATGATTACTACAAACATGATTTGGGCATTTTTATTAGAATAATGATGAATGCAGTGGTCTTGGCACGCGGGTTGGTATGCGGCTGACATGGCCAGGGCACAGAATCGCACATCTTTTCCCTGTATATCCCGATGAAAAAGATCTATGATTCTGAGCCCTTGGCACGTCAGCCGCGTGCATTCATCACCACTCTTTTTATTATAATGAACCGAAATTGTAGGTGAAGGCCAGGACCTAAGGCCAAAGCTTTCTAGTCATACAATTAATTTTCTCACACCACTGGCTAGAATTCAGTATTTTGGCTGATTTTTGCGTCAAGGTCCACCAAAGGGTGGATTAAAAGTTCATGGCTCACAAGAGTCTACTGTGAGAGAGAGAGAGAGAGAGAGAGAGACAGATGGTTCCACCGACTGTCATCTCAACATGTATGTATAAAAAGCAATTCAACATGGTCCTTGTAAAAAAAAAAAAAAAAAAACACACACACACACACACAGAGCTGGTTCCACCCACTTTTATCTTAACACATGTTGAACGTAATTTAGCATGGTCCACCCACATAGAGAGGAAGGACAGGTTGTAGAGAGAAGGATAGGTGGTTACACCCACTTTTATCTTAGCATGTGTTGAAAGTAATTGTCCTCTTAGCTATCCTTACTAAGTAAGGATTTCACCCTTACTAAGGGTCCTTGGCCTTACTTTGTGGCATTTAAAAACATGATATGATGCTTCAGGTTTTAAAGGACAAAATTCAATGAATTTCGAAAAAAAATAATTTTTACAGTTGAATTTTAATTATAAATTAGAAAATGCTGAAATGACAAAAAGTATTTATTTGGATTCTCACAAATCTGACGTGTGATGTGAACATAATCATAGATGTGTTTCCTCGTGATACGAATACAAATTACCTCCGGTTATGTATATATGTCCACGTCAGAATTGTGAGAAATCAGTGAATCCTGTCACCCCAGCACGACTCTTATAAATTTGGGAGTTAGGTGGAAGTTCGGTGGCCAGCCGTTCATTTTTAAAACATTTATTGGATCTAAGGGTTTTTTTTTTTTTTCTTGGATCTGGGTTTTCCATGAAATCTAGAGTACTGTGGAGCTGAATTGCAGAAAATTACCCGACTTAAAATCTTACTAAGGAAAGTGTTTTTCAAAGTAATTGAACATGGTCCTTGTAACAGTAAGTAATTCAAAATAGTCCTGGTAAGTTGTAAGCCTACAAAATTCTCTGATGGATAGGTACAAGACACTGCTATTCTTTGGGAGGGCCTACCACTAAGTAATATTACTATATTACTGCCCTCTCTCACTAACCCTGGAGCAAGGTTTTCTATCTTACCATCCTCTCTCTCTCTCTCTCTCTCTCTCTCTTTCACTCACCCTAGACCACCCAGGTTTTCTCTCTTACCCTCCCCCCCCCCCCCCCCCCCACACACACACACACACGCTCTCTCTCTCTCTCTCACTCTCACCCTAACCCTTAACCCAGGTCTTCTATCTTACCATCCTTCTACTCTCCCCAATCTCTCTCTCTCTCTCTCTCTCTTTCTAACCCTAGACCCAGGTTTTCTATCTTACCATCCTCTAGCAGTATATTACTGCTCTCTCTCGCTAACCCTGGAGCAAGGTTTTCTATCTTACCATCCTCCCACACTCTCTCTCTCTCGCTCTCTCTAACCCTAGACCACCCAGGTTTTCTATCTTACCCTCCCACTCTCTCTCTCTCTCTCTCTCTCTAACCCTAGACCCTGGTTTTCTATCTTACCATCCTCCTACTCTCTCCAATCCCAAAGCCTAATATGCATTTCTCTCCTCTCTGTCCAGCCTCAAACTCATGTAATCAACTCTCTTCCCAATCCTATCTTTTGCTCTCTCTGCATTACTAATCCGATCCATTCATATATGCTCTACCTTTCTTTCTCCAACTCCAAACATAAAATCATTTTCCTTTCCTATCCTCATTTCTTTCTCTTTTCAACCCCAAACCTATTTTAATTTTTGGCATGGTGAGTTAGTGGTTAGCCTAAGAAGGGACCTAAGAACTTGGGAACAACCTCCACAAGGCCTTATCACTTAGCCAAGTGGTCCTTCTTGAACCCTCAAACCTATAGTCCTCTCTCTCTCTCTCTGGGTAAGCTGGACTTCAACCCACGATCTCAAAGTTGTTTTGCAATGTGTCAAACCAACTAGCTCTCTCTCTCTGCTTGTATGTGTGCATTGAACGTAGATATCTTTCATACTGGATGAAAGTGTAAACCCATTTTTTTTTTAAATGTTAAACGAACTTCTTATCCTAGCTCTGTATCTGTCTCTGTCTCTGTCTGAAACCCTAGATGCCTTTCACCTACCATCAACATCGGGGTGTAAGTGTAAACCCTTTTTTTTTTTTTTTTTTAATGCATAAAAATGTCAAACGAACTTCTTAGCCTACCTTGGGATATGAGCTCCTTCTCCAGATTAGCTAGCACCAGAAAAGTTTTTTCTTTGAAGTTTGACTATTTTTTTTTTATTATCTTACAGTGGAATATAAATACAAAATACTAGATATCTACCTAAGTGATATCTACTGAGTAGTTTCTGAGTCTACTAATCTTAATAAGTGGATGATTTGGCGAATCTATACAAATATACATCAATTTGATTAGTGATTATCATAATAAACATGTTCATATTCGGTAATTATTCAGGAAGGTGTCAATTCTATTAACTTGATGAATCTGGGAAAATTTTGTAAAAAGTATTGAGAAAATTTTGAAAAAATATGGAAAAGACGTTTTTTTTTTATATCTTAACAAAAATCCATTATATTCAACCTCATTAAAACCCTTATCTTGTTATTGAGATTTGAATATTGAAGAAAATAACATTTTAAGGGAAAAGCATACAAATGTTACCATATTTGATAATAAATCTATAAGTTATTGATTAATTTATGGATTCATCAATTTAATCAACTAATCCTTTAATTGAAATTTTTTATTGTGGTGATTATTAATTATTAGATTTGATGATTCTTCATCTATGTATTAATTTTGATCATTTTTATGACTTCAATCTAATATGAGTTGATTTATAATTATTATTCAAAGGTCATGTATGCGTTACATTTTTCTTGGTATTTGACCAAAATAATATTAATTATATTATGTTTAAATATAAAAATGGGAACATTTGTTGGATTCAAAATTTGGTGTTGAACTGTTTCTACTCCAACTTCTCTCATTATAATAAAAAAAGATGTACGTAGAAGTATTTTTTTTCCTTAAAATAATGTTTATAGGTCTAAGAGGAGAAGTTGGTCCAAATTAAGCATTTTTAAACTCAATTCCCATCAAAAGATGAGGGGACAACCTCGTTCTCTGATTTGTTTGTTTCCTCGTGAAGGATGTTTCACCTTCCTCATCTTACACTGCTTCAGTAATTAAACCCACAACTCATATTAATTAAATGTATTAACACGTGCATCAAAGCCAAAGATCTTCCCCAAGGCACGTGTGGTTCTCAGGAATAATATAAAAAAAAAAAGGTAAAACTGAAAAAGATAAAAGGAGATTATTAAAATAAATTAACACAAGTTTTAGTAATTTTACCTAAATAGAATTCCTAGTTTTTTCGTGCTTGCTTCTGTTCCAATTTATTCCCGAATCATGTCGTCATCTACTGGAACAGTTATGGTGGACAGCGGGCCCCATGTCCTGACATATGGAGCGCCTGTCTCTTTTATTCATGGATGAATGCATGGGTCATGTATGCATGACATATAAGATGCATGTGTGTGTCTTGATGGAGACAATAAAGATAAAAGCCTTGAAGGGGACACAAGTCAATATCCTGTACTTTTGGGAGTAGGACTCTAAGCCTACCTATGGTATACATTGTGGCCAACATGGTTGGCTCGTTAAAACTACCATGATTGATTTTCTTAGCTGTTGTGTCTTAGGATTTGAATCACTTTTATTAGATTTGTGGTTCCGATTTTTTTTATTTATAAGGTTAGTGTTTTTGTGTGAGTTATGCAGACCCCAATTAGAAGAATAGAGATTCAATTTCACTACCATCTTTACATAGAATGTCCTTTAGCTTTTGAGGGAGATATATTCATAGGATCCAACTTAATGCTATCTAAGGAATCTGATTGGATTTGGGTCGATTGTTGATAGTGGACTCGCTTGGGGCCGATCGTTGATCGTAGATGGTGCACACACTTAGGATCAATTATGAATGAAGGGCAGTAGACCTGATTTAGGGTCGATCGAGGGTAATAGACCCTATTAGGGTCATTGAGGGATAATGGTTGATGACTTTGTAGGTATAGAAATCTTAAGGTCTTTATAAATTTTACAAATCGAAATAAAGTTATTGAAATCCATAAATGGGCCTAAGACATCCAAATTAGGCCCATTGATTAATATAGATCTTTTAAAGATTGAATTTTGGATTTTCATAGATAAAACCCATAGTCAAACAAAATCAAGTAATCCACATATTAAATATTGGGCCTTACACCCAAATGAATGAGTTTGACCCAACAACATCCATAGAATTCTTGAAATTGGATTTGGACAAGTTTAAGCTTTAAACAAATCAATTAAATCTTTTTAAGATGGGGTATAATTGGAAAGTTAAATTATCTTTAAGTCTATAAATACAAGAGTCACCCTTATTTGAAGGGGGGATCAGTTTCTCTCAGAAAACAAAAGCTCCTCCTCTAAAAAAGGAGAAGCTCTCAAGCCTTCTTCTAGAGACAAAGTAAAGTTCTTTAGAGATTCAGACTTCGATTAAAAAGAAGATTTAGCATAAAGCCCTTCTTCGGAGGTCAAGAAAAATTTCTTAGCCAATAACGTGCGAAGTTCGGAGAGAAAAATTTACAGAAGATCAAGCACAAATAAAGTCATCGTCAAAGTAACTTTCTCAATCAATAAAGTGCGAAGCCCAGAGAGAAGAAAAGTTACATATGTCACTATTTTGTACTTGACAGTTAATTAGAGAAAAATACTGACATTTGTACTCTCATTTTCATCAAAATAAATAAAAGTATATACGATCTTATTTCATGAATCTGGAGGTAGATTTGTTAAAATTTGTTATTGGCAAATTTCTAGTACGTCTGGTGGGACTATCTCAACTTCTCATCTTCCAGTTAACAAAACAAAATATCAACCAAAACATCAATGGCATATCACAACGTCAACGCTATCGCATCTGTCGCTATTAAAAAATATAAGAAAATCCTTTTATCTGACCTTGAATTTGTACAGGTTATTGGTTGCAATCATTTTATAACATGAATAATGAAGAAAACTGATGGTTCCAAACTAGTTGAACCTCTTTATTGTCACTCCAAGAAGCTTGCCACAAAAATGACGCTCACAATGAAGACATTGTGGGCAAACGTCGTGGAAGACAACTCATCGAATTTTGTATCTGATTCGAAGTCAAGCAAATGATCGTCTGAATCTCTATCAATTACTTCCCCATTGCAAACTCACATTTCTATCAAAGTAGTAATGATAATCGAAATGCTAACGATAGGAGAACAAGTTGCCCAAATTGCAGACACCATCAATAAGCTGACAAAGATGATGAAAAAAAAACATATTCAAATTATAATCTTTGTTAGCCGTTTGGAGTAGAAAGAGAAAGATAATGAATCAAGTATTAGACCCTTGTATCCTCCAGGATTCACTCTCGACATGTACATGACTCTGTGCGAAGAAGAGTAAGAAGAAAACTATTTTGACTCGTGAAATGCTATGCGAGACCTACCATAGGGATCTGTCGCCTCGCTCTCCGTCCAATAACTGTAGTCAATGATCACCGACACCATCCGTACTTAATATGAGGGTATTTCACAGTCCTCGTTGGTCTATTCTAAATCCTATGCCTAATGTATTGAGCAAATACATCTTCTTATATAATATCAGCCTCCAAAATTTCAATAGTTTGAAAGAAAGAAAATCCAAAATAGCATATTTCCTACTTTGTCAAAACTTGTAACAACGCTGGTATGTATGTCGACTTCATGGTGAAACAATTCATTCGTTCCCTTTATGGTAATGCGTTCGATTAGTACACCGACTTGATACCCAACTTGATAAACAATTGGGATCAACTTGAAAAAAAGTTCCTTACTCGCTTTTACAATACTATAAAGGCAGTAAGCATGGTGGAACTCGCCATTGTCAAACAGGAAAAAAAATGAGCTAGTTGTAAACATGAGATTTTTGTTTCTGAATATTTCTCTTACTTGGGTTTGGAATCGCTAACATTCTTTTTTTTTTTAAAAGGTGTGAATGGTCACCTAGAAAGTTATTTTTGAAAAATAATTTTTTGTTAGTGACTTTCGTACGTATAAGGTCTATTGGTCCACCCTAAATCTAGGTAAGGAGGTCCATATTAAGGAGTAAGAAAGGTGTCAGACACCTTACTCCCATCACCATTGGTGGTAACATCAAATTCAATTGATTTGAAAATAAAAATAAAAAGTCAAAAAGATTCGATTTGTACTTTCGAGTGCGAGAAACTTTGATTTCGATTTAAATCGTTAAGGGCCTCCTTATTGAAGAAGAGACCCTTCTATGATTTCAAGCTTGGGATAATTTTAAAAGTATGGACTTTTTAGTTAAGGGCCCATTTCCATAGGGAAAGGTCCCTTAGCCTTAGTCTCAAATTTTTTGTAGTGTGTGCATAAGTGTAGGGAGGAAGGAATATATAAAAGAGAGGAAATTAGAGGGGAGAAAAGAAGGAGGGAGATTATTTTCCTTCTATTAGTCTACATCCTATCTTGATCTTCTTCCTCTTTACTTTCTTCTTGACCTTTAAATGATGTTTTCTTGACTTAATCTTGGTATGAGAAGGTGTTGAAATTTTGATGATTGAGAGTTGTGGGTGTGGATGTTATGAGGGGAGTTGTGGGTTAAGAGTAATTTTAAAGAGAATTGTAGGTTGAGAGAGTGTTGAAAAAGTGTGGGAGTAGAGAGAGAGTTGAGAGTGACTTTTTTAATTCAAGTCTTGGGATTTCTTTTTTTGCATGTAGGAGGAATATGTTAAGAATGATGGAAATTTTGGAAATTACTTTTAAGGGTAAGATGGGGTGAAATGATGAAAATGAGCAGAATGATTTGAAGTTTGTGAGAGGAGATGTATATAAATTAAGGGTGGTGAAAGGGCATTTGTGGAAGAGGGTATAAGTGAGTCATTTGTGACTCAAATGAGTTAGGTCCTTCAATCCATTTGTGTTGAGTATTATGTGGGGTGATGGGGAATAGTGTTTGGTTGAGAGAATGAGTTGTATAAGGGATTAGGTGAATAAGTTTTGAAAAGATGAAAGATGTGGTGACATGTGCTCAAAATGTGTGGAGATGGAGTGTTTATATGAGTTGATTGGAGAGAAGGGGTATGGATATGATTTGTGAGGATGGGTTTGTAGATAATGATGATGGTAGATTAAAGAAATGTGTGGGTTGAGATGTGGGTAGGTAGTTTTGTTAGAGAAAGATGATGGGAAAAGGTAGTTGAATGAAGAAGGTAGGTTAAGGTGGTGACATGTCTCCCACTTTGATAATCATGAGTGATTGGTTGTGATCTTTGGGCTTGTGTAAAATGGTTGAACTTGGGATAATACTTGGATAGTGTGTTGAATATGTATGGTATTAGATTTTAAGTTCAATAGGTTTAGGTGGTGGGTTGAGTAAGCATAGTGATGGGTTGAATTGAATTGGACTAAGGTTGGGTTGGATTCTAAAGTGATGATGGTGTAAAAGAGTGATGAGGTAAGTCTTTGACCTATATATAGGCGATGTAGGAAGGGCTTTTGGCATTTATTTGAAAAAAAAATTAATTTTTGAAGGTTTGGGCTTTGAGACCCATTCTAATTTTTATGAATTTTGGGGCACTTTGCATGGAGTACCCGTCTAAATTCAGGTGTCTACACCAATGATTGAGTACATCGAGCCTTGGAGGAATTTATCTCTTAATTGCATAGATCATTTTTCTTAATTATCCATTATCGAGATGTGCATCTATGGGATACATTGGGGACTTTTGTATATCTTAAAAGCATTCAAGCCCCACACCTTTGAGGAACTAACCACACAAGCCCATGATATGGAGTAAAATATCACTATATATGATGATCTAAGACTAGACACACCTCAAAAATTTGAGTTAAAAGAACCACCATCTCAAGAAGATGAGGTTATATTTACCTCATCCATAAAAATGTTAATAAAAAAAGAAGCGAGAAGTCCAAAGTTGACAAGTTTCAAGACATGTGGACAATTTTGTTAACCCCAAAATAGTTCAAGATAAAGGAATACCCTTTCTATGAGTTTGATATCCCCAATATGTTAGATGACTTGTTAAAGTTGGATCTAATCGAGCTGTTTCTTTCTAACAGACCAGAAGAAATAAGATGTAATGATCATCTAAGGTATTGTCATTACCATTGAGTGATTAGTTACCCACTTGAAAAGTGTTGCACTCTAAAAGAAGAAAACATGAATTTAATACATTAATGAAATATTGAATTTGAATATTATAATAATCTAGCTGGTACGCATATGACAACAATTATATTCGAGTTTAAAGATCCAACACTTTTGATAAACTCGTTTACAGTATTGATTTCATTATCTAAAGATAAAGAAGTGTTGCCTTTGTTAAAATAACATACATTCGATTTTGTTGACTCATATTATCATCCACCAACACTAAGGGCATCATCAAATTGGAAGCAAATCATTCCCTCTTTATCTTCACGACAACAACACCCTTCAAATAGAAGACCATTCTTGCAAATGTTAAAACTTACATATACAATGTTATGATCTACGCATCAATTGTTAAAGTATGGTCATGTTAGAAACGAAGCTTGGATGACTACTATATGTCAAAGAAATGAAGATCCTCATTTTTTGACTTTATCTTCTTTAAGGTCAACATTTAATTAAAGAAAAAGAAGAAGGAAAATTTCATGTTAGTTTACACCAACGTGTACAATCAAATCAAAGTAGATGCATCGTAAGAAAATGATGGTGATGTGTCTATCAACACTCTATTACTTCAAATCATGATGAAAAATAATCTAAAAAAAGAACTGTCGTCCCAAAAGATGTACAAGTACGATTGAGCATTTACGATGCACTTCAGTCAGCGAAGAAAGATTCATCATTCACTACCTTTGATAAAGATATCTAACTTGGTCTTCGTGTGTAAAGTAACACAAAATACCTATTGGACTATGCTCTGACTTGATCCACATTGGGTACGTAGGCGGCTCTGCAAAATTATACTAGATTCAGCTATTGGAAAACATAAAACTATTTTTCAAAAGTATATTACTAATAATAATTTTTATCAAATAAAATATAATTTTTTAGTTAAAACAACGATTAAAATTCCACCTGATCAGGATTTACTATCCGTAAGCATCTTTTTCCCAATGTTGGATATTTTCCAAATTAATTGTTGTATATTCTTTGTTGAATTCTTATCATCATCCAAATAGTTCACCAGTTACGCAATTAATGTCATTTTACAATTCATCAATGAGAATTACTATTAACACATTTAAAGTAATAAGATTCTCATTCAATGATAAATAAGAATCTCAGATCTAAAAAATTTATAAATTTTATTTATATTATAAATTAATTCTATTCTGATAGTAAGTTTCAACAAGAATTAACTTATATGCAATTAGTCAATATACTAATAAACACCCATTTGTTGAGTGTATGACCAACATTATGATACTTTGAAATTGTCGTATTATACATCAAATGTATACATTCTAATAATATGACATCCATATAAATGAAATGTCCAACTTCATCTATAGTTGTGATAATTTTTGATAAAAGGAACTGTGTATCTAATTCTTTTGTCAATCCTAAGTTGATCACTTAGTTATATTACTATTTATTTAAGGATCTTAGGGTATCTCATACCTAATAATCATCTCATGATTGATGGAAATTAGTCATATATCATTGTGTGATGATAATAAAATGAATGATAAATAATCGTAAAATTCATTTATTAATTAATAAACTAATAAAAAAAAAACTTTTTAGGGTATATTTCAAATAATTTCTTACTTGCCCTGAAATCAATTTAAATCCCATAACATCAACATGTATAGAAAATGCCTTCCTAGTCAAAGTCTTTGTTAATGGATTTGCTACGTTCTCATGAAAATTAACCTTGATTACCTCTATTTCTTCATAGTGTAAACTATCACGAATAAGAATGTACTTTTGTTCTACATGTTTTATTTTACTGTATCTTTTAGATT
Source organism: Akebia trifoliata (assembly GCF_017979445.1). Taxonomy (NCBI): domain Eukaryota; kingdom Viridiplantae; phylum Streptophyta; class Magnoliopsida; order Ranunculales; family Lardizabalaceae; genus Akebia; species Akebia trifoliata. The sequence continues at coordinate 11,037,317 of NC_141387.1, forward strand.
CTTTGTTTTGAGCTACTACATCAGTGCTATCACAATAAAGTGTGAAGAAATTTTTCCTAGCTCTTTGGTAAAAATATTTTAATCTAGACAATTTCTTTTACTAATTTAGAAGTTGTTATATATTTCGTTTTAATAGTAGAATCTGCAATACTTTTTTGCTTACATTGTACCAACTTACTGCTTTGCTATCACAATAAAATGTGATAAGTTGATGTATTGAAGGAATTGTTCTTAGCTCTTTAGCAACAATATTTTAATCTAGACAATTTCTTTTACTACTTCAGAAATTGTTATATATTCCGCTTTAATAGGAGAATTTGCAATACTTTTTTACTTACATTATACCAACTTACTTCTCTACCTTCTAAAGTGAAGATGTAACCAGAATTTAATGCACGATTGTCTAAATCAACCTGAAAGTTAGAGTCGGTAAATCCTATAATTGAAAGTTTGTCACTACAATAGATAATGACATAGTCTTTGATCATTTTCAAGTACTTGAAAAATGTTTTACAATGATCTAATGAACATCTCCTAGATTTCTTTGGAAGCAACTCACCACTCCCACCGCATGACATATATCTAGTCTAATAGATAACATGACATACATAAGACTTTTAGCAGTCGAAGTGTATTGACATGCCTTCATAAGTTTGATTTCATCTTTTATTTTCAGACCCATCCATTTAGAAATATTGATCCCATACCTTATAAGCATTAGTGCATGTTTGCACTGGCTCATGCTATATCTGACCAAAATACTATCAATGTAGGAGGTTTGACTTTATCCCAACATTCTATTCTTTATATCCCGAAGGATACAAATTCTTAGAGTATAAGATGTTTCTCCTAAATCTTTCATCTAAAAAGACTACGAAAGCCAAATTTTGATTATAGGTTACATACCTATGTCAATCTTAATGAAAAGGACGCCATTTACATAAGAATCAAGAATGCAATTACCCTCCCACTAGATTTCTTATAAACATATTGTTCATTTTTTCTCAAAATCAAACTTTTTGATTGTGAGATCAAAATAAATGTTCCAACTTCTTGAAGCTGGTTTCAAGTCATAAATTGACTTATTTAATTTACACACCATATGTTCCTGCTCATGTTCAACGAAGCCTTTAAATTGTTTTATGTAGTTGTCTTCGTCTAACTTTCAATTTAAGAAAATAATTTTAACATTCATTTTCCATATTTAAAAATCGTGGTATATAGTCAAAACTAATAAAATTCTAATAGATTTCATCATAGTCACAGGTGAAAAGGTTTCCTCATAATCAATACCTTAAATCTGAGTATATCCTTTTCATCAAGTCTAATTTTGAATATTTCTATTTTTTCGTCGACACCCTTCTTCTTTTTGTAGATCCATTTGCATCCTATAGCTTTTATCCAATTGGGTGGATCTACTAAAGTTTAGGCATCGTTTTCATACATAAAATCTATCTCAACTCTCATGAATTTATTCCATTAAGATGTATCCATATCTAATATGATTTTTTGATAAGATACATGATCATAATCATGACCACCATAATAATATACAAATAATTCATTATTAAGTACACAATGTTGAAGTCTTTTTGAGATTGTTGGAAGTTCTTCTTGATCGTTTCAATTTAGCTATGTATATAGGTTAGTCACTTGGTGTATGTGATTCAAGGTTATGCTTATTCATCTCATGCAAGTCAATAGGTTTATTGGTGATTAGATCTTCCTCTAAGAAGTGAGCAAAGTTTCTTATAAAAATCCTTTTATATTTTTTTGAGCAAAAATCATACCCTTTAATTTCTTTGGGATAGCCAATAAATATGTATTTCTCCATCCTTGATTCTAATTTATTGATTTATATCTAGCAAGCATTTGCAGGACATTCCCATACCCTTAGATGTTGTCAACTAGGTTTGCGCTTATTCCATAACTCATAAGGGGTTACAGGTATTGATTTTGTTGGAACTCAATTTAGAGACACCAATTTTTTGTAGTTCACCTAGGGAAATATATTGTGAAACAATCCCATTGTCTTTCAAATAGTCCAATAATTCATTTGAGAAGTATTAACCACCTTGATTTGATCGAAGTGTTTTGATGTATTTTTTTTATTGTTTCTTTATTTCTGATCTAAGTTTATTGAATTTTTTAAAGAATTCAGACTTGAGTTGCATGAGATATGTGTATTCAAATCTAGAAAAATCATCATTCAAGGTAATAAAATATATATACTCTCCATGAAGTATTAATATGTTTGACTACTCTAAAATATTAATGATCATTGACTATCCATCTTTATCTAAGCCTATCAGGGGAATATATGATTTTTGAAATACGTCTACATTCATCTACAAACTACTTTTACATTACATAGTTCATTTGTAAAGATATAATAATTTTTTTTAAGTTTTAGATATAATGTTATTCTACTTTGCATCCCATACTACATAAAAGTTTACCATCCCAATCATACATCCTAAGATAGTATATTACTATGAAAATGACATGACAAACTATCCTTTTAGGCAGACTCTTTAACAGATTTGAAAATAACTACATATATAGGCTTTTCATTTTGGAAATAAAATGAAAAAATAATAACATACAAGTGTGGGGAATGAATATCTAGTTTTCTACCATGCAACCACCCAACATGAAAAATATAAATAACAATTTCATTTTTATTACTTGTACATAAAAGTAAATAAACATGCAATATCGTCTTACGACAACATAAAGTAAATGTTTACCTAGATATTCACTTGCCAGTACATGCATCCAAAGAAAGTTTATGCTCTCATTTTTAAATTTTAAGACATCGCACTAACGATGCAATTTTTTGAAAATATAACACTCAAATAATTTTTTTTTGAAATTCAACCAATATTTTACACCCTATAGAAAATAGATAAAAGTAAAACTTTTAATCAATTTTAAATAGTCAAACTCATTTTATTAAAGCATTTGAAGAAAATGATAAAAAATGGTCAAAAATAAGTTTTATGGGGGATAGAAGGCCAAATGTTCCAAGGTGATTCACATATGGTCGGGTGACCGACATAGGTCTGATTGACCCAACTCGTGAAGTGTGCACTTTCTACTTCTTCATGAGGTGATTGGTTGGTAAACCTAGTCTTTTCATGGGGCGATCAAGTAGTTCTCAGTCAACCAACACACAAAGTGTACATTGTGTATTTCATGGGGTGGTTGATTAGTTGACTCAAATTCTTGATTGGTCTACCTAATTTTTTTGGGTTGATCGAGCGTAAAGATTTTGTTATCTTCTCTGATTTTTATCCCAATTCACCCAAACTTTTCAAAAATTAATTTTAAAACATAGATCCACAAATAAACATATTAAAAAAAATTATAAACATGAATTTTGAAAATATATAATTATTTTCTAATTTATAATAAAAATATAAGTTTTTTTAATCGAAGACTAAGATGTATTGAAAACTACGACTATTAAGAAGATCTAAAAATTCCCTACCTTAAATTCAAATTATTAAATCCACGAAGAACGCGAAAAATTGAGTTGATACGGATATTTTGTTCACGAATGTGATTAAGAGCTCTACTTCTTTGGTCTCCTTGGACCTTGTGAAGAGTTAAACAATTTTTTCTTCTATGTTAAAACAAGAAGAAACCTCTAAGTAGATGATAATCGAGGTAGACAGTGGGAAGAGACTAAGGTTTTCTTTAAGGTTTGTTTCTAGAAGAGAGGGGAGTATATGTGATAAAAGAAAATTTAGAATTTCTCTTAAGTTTGGTATTTATAGTGTCTCAGGGATAAAAATGTTATTTTCACATTTGTTTTATTTTGATGATAATTTGACATTCGAGACTTGAAATTTCACAAACTTAAACTCAATTTCTAATAATTTTTTTTACAACAAATCTAATGGTATAATCAAATTTTCGAAATTCTAATTACAACAATCATTTTTTTTTTGGGTACGAAGTTGACATGAAATTCGAGGATTTGACAATTTTTTCGTCCAATCTCTGATTAATGCATGCTTATAAGTTAAAATATGTTTTTCAATTATTCTGGATTTATTGGCAAAGTTAGAATTTCTTAGAAGTTTCTAATTAGAATGAATACATTTTTTATGTAAAAAACACACATATAAATATTCATGCATGAATCAATACAATGGAATTTGGTGTATTCTCTTGAATCAAAGTTTGATTTCATTCATTCAGAAATGTCTTATTGTTGCATTTTTATCAATGTTTTAAAACTTTAATCGATAGGACCAAAGTTTTATCAAAATATTTGATCCATGGTTTGATTGATTTATATTTATTAAAAACAAAATTAAATTTTGTACAAATAATAATCATAAAAATTAGTCCATTGATCGATTGAATTGATCTTGTTACAAAATCCTGTTGAACTTGTTCTGAAGACTAATTTGGTGCTATGATATTTAAAACACCGATATCTAAGGTCCATCGGCTTGGTGAAGATTTGGTCAACCACTAGATGGTCTCAAAAAAAAAAATCTTATGGATAATACTAGTCATATGATTTAGGTCTTTTAAATCTAATTTTTCTTTCACAGTATCGTTTCAATTCCTAGCTTAGATAATAAATGAGGGTTGAGTTAGATTGGTAACACACCTATAACATTTTCATTTCTTAACATGAATCTCGATCATACATTCCATTATAGGTTTTAAATATAAGTGAATGAAGAAATAAATTAAAAGAAAATCAATTGAGATGAATTTGTGATATTCAACAAAGGTTAATCATAATCTTAATTAGATGAAATATTTAAGTTGAAGATCTTATAAAAGCACAAGAAAGGCCCAAAAGAATATGATGTATGATGACTTTGAACAAAATAGAATGGAAAAGATTTGCTTAGCCAACTCCTAATCTTTTGTATAAGATTTCGTTGTTGAATGAAAAAAGTAATATTTAATCAATCGAATCTTTTGTAATAATGATTCATCTGTAAAAAGAGTCTAAAAAGATTTAATGGCAGATTTTTTGACATTTTTGAGTTTTCAAATTTTTTAATTTAGGGGTGATCCTTATCTTTATATATTTTTCTTACAAAAGATACATATTTCCTTGACTAGTCCAAAAAAAAAAAAAAAAAAAAAAAGATTTAATGGATCATCTTCAAAACCTCAAATCTTTGAAAGAAGAAATATTGATTGATAAAAATGTGGGTATGAAATTGTTCTTTAACGTATGAGTTTATCATTCAATGAGGCCAATAAAAATAGTTAAAGGGTATGTGTTATACTGCATTAAATTCACATTTGAGATGTTTTTGGTATTGAAATTTTTTTTTAGGATACTTTTGGTAGAAAAATCAATTTTCATAGTGTAGTTAATACATCTTAACGTGTGCCTTTTTGACACACGTAAACAACACTTATAGTTAAATTTGCCCAAAATAAGGGTGCACATTGGATTGGGCTAAACCCAAAATTGAACCAAGGCATTTTAGATTGGTTGGGTTTGATTTTTTTTTTGCTCATCGGTTCGGTTCTAGTTTACAAATTTGAAAAATTGATTGATTTGATTTGATTCTAGGATTAATTCTCAGTTCAGGGAAACCTAGAATCAAAATAAATTGAGAATCGAATCAAATTCATTATATATTATATATATTTAACAAATAAAATGAAATATAATAATAAAAAAAAAAGGGTTTTAGTGTTTGCTTTTTGTATTCTAACAAATTTAGTCACTAATTTGAGTGGTCCAAATGCCAAAGCCCTAACTATTTAATGATTTTCAATTTTGAAAAAAAAAATACTCATATTATTAAGTTGATAATTGAAATTATAGAGACATTAATATATATCTTCAATGTCATTCTTTGTTTGCATATTTTGATTAAAATCATTAACGGACGTGATTTTTTTAATCATAAAATTTGATAATTGATGTCTTGATATCTATGTTTAGGAGATTCAAAATTTAAATCGAACCAAATTGAATTAAGATTAATTTGAATTGATTGAATTCAATTCCAAATTTATATAGAATCCACCAATTTCGATTGAATTTCAATAATCGAACCGTGTGCACCCTTACTTAAAAACGTGGCATACAAAATTTTGGTATGACTGTAGAACATCCAACATTTCATCGAATTGAATATAAGGATGACAGTATACTCAGGCTAACGACAAGCAATGGTCTTCCCCTCTCATCATAACACCCGCCATAATCATATTTTAATATTTTTGTTTCTGTCTTTTATTATTTTATTTTTAAATAATCTCTCTCTTTTTCATACGTCGCTTTCTGTCATAAATTAGGGGAGCTAAGTGGTAAGGTAGAGAAGGACCACCTTTCCTAACGAAAAGAGCGGGAAGAATGGAAATATAACCAAAAACCTCTCTCTCTCTATCTCTCACAGGAGCAGAAACCATGGCTGTTGCGTTCGAGGGTTTCTCGATCAGGTAAGTCTCCTTCTTCTGGTTTTCTTTTTTCAATCTCTTTCTCTCTGAAATGGAATCTGTGATTTTGTGCTACAGAGAGTATGCTTCGAAGATGAGAACCAACGACGTGTCTAAGTGTTGGCCGTTCGATGGAGAATCGAACGAAACAAAGAAAGAAGAGATTGAAGCTTCGCTTCCACCGATTCCAACTCGGAAGTTCAGATGGTGGTTAGATGAGCTTGAACGCGTTAAATCTACTACCATTGTTAAGGAAAGAGAACCGCTTTCTGAGGTTGAAAACGGTTTTGTGTCTGAAAAGCTTCCGATTGAGAAACCAGAAGCGGATTTGGGGTTACAGAAGGCGGTTTTGAATGAAGAGAAGTTGGTGATGGTTTGTCCCGTGTGTCGAATTTTTTCTGCAACAATGGCGATCACGATGAACACTCACATTGATAAATGTCTTGCTAAGGTTTCGAAAGAGGAGCGAAAGCAGATGAGAAGAGCGAATGCTGAAGCGAAGGCGAAAGCTAAAACACAGAAGAAGAGATCGATTGTTGAGATCTTCGCTGTTGCGCCCCAGATCGAAACAATGGAGATCGATGGAGACGAAGAAGAATGTTCGGCGGAAGAAGACGAATTTAATTTAAAGAGGAAGAAATGCAAATCGAAAGAGAAATCAATGGAGATTGTGAGGAATTTGAATTGGAAGAAAAAGAAAAAGAACAGAAATAAGGGAAAAATTGTGGATCTTTTGGTTCCATTGGATGCAAATAAGGTACGTTTTTCTCTCTCTCTTAATTAATTTCTCTTGAAATTTCTGATTGAGATTCGTTGATCGAATGATGGGTTATTCTTACAGTACTTTGTGAGGTTGAATACTTCGATATGTTTTCTTTTTCTTCCACTTAAAAATTACTGCTGAAAAAGCTGTCGAAGTTGTTCAAATTTTTTTAAGATGAAAGTGATCTCTTTTTTTTCTCTGCAGTACTTGGTTATGTGAATTTACAGTGATAGGGGGTCAGTACAAAGGGAAAAGTTAAACAAGTGATGGGGTTAACATTTTTTTGTGGGGGTTTCGTTTGGGCACGTTATGGAGAGCAGCTTTGATACTCCAGCTGTCTCGTACGGTTTGGACCCAAAGAGGGTTTCATAATGTTGGAGAGGATTTCTTTATTTTAGCAGAAAATATCTTGACAAGATGCTATTTTTTTTCGTCACTGTTATAACTTAGGTTTGCTTAGGCCCCATCAATGTCTTTTGGGTCCCTTTGTTTTTAATCGGATGGCTAGTAGTTTCTAATCCATTTATCCCAATATAAAATGGGATTTCATGGATGGGTGAAATGTGATAACTTGGTAGGCTTTTGAGAGAGCATTTGAAGATTTATTGGTGAAATGTTATAGCTTGATGAAAATATGTTTTTTTTTTTTCTTCACTCTTAGCATGGATTGCCTAGACTCTATCAGTGTCTTTTGGGTCACTTTGTTTTCAATCATTAATCTAACTATACTATGAGATATCATAGATTGGGAGAGAGCATTTCAAGATTTATTGGTGAAATGGTGATAGCTTGATGAAGAGATGATGTTTTTCTTCAATGTTAGCTTGGGGTTTGCCTAGACCCGATCACTGTCTTTAGGGTTTCTTTATCTTCGATCGGATGGCTAGTAGGTTTCGATCCATTTATCAGAATATGAGATTTCATGAATTAGGAGATATCGTTTGGTGAAATATGATAGTTTGATGAAAAAATGCTGTTTTTTCTTTAAGTTTAGCTTAGGTTTGCATGGATCCAGTTAGTCTCTCTGGGGGCACTTATTTTCGGTCAGATGGCTATTAGTTTTCCATCAATTTATTGGAGTAGTGAAATATGATAGCTAGGTAGGCTTTTGAGAGAGCATTTATTCAAGATATAGTTGTTATTTTATGTTAAGGGTACGTATCACATGGACAATCTTTGTGGTCAAACAGGTGTATAGATCACATTTGACGTCCTTTTGGTGAAATGACCAAGGAAAATAGGATATTCTAATCTTTTTGGTAGTTTGCTAGTTTGTTACACAGTATGACAGGCATTTGATTGGGATTTCAATTGCTTTTATTTATGGTTCTTATGTTAGTGGTTAGCACAACATATCTTTGTGAAATAATTTGAGTGTTTTTGGAACTTTGGGTCATGATATGTTGGTCAAAATAACAATTTTATACTAATGTACTTTGGTTCCCTGCAGTTTTTGGATGGGAATACATTGTGCCATATATAATTTTTTTTATAGAGGGTGATTATTATAATGGGGAAAGCTGAGCTTGTTATGGAGACCAATAATATCTGCTTTTAGTGGAGGTTTGCAATGTTGCTTCAGCCATGTTTGTTTACTTGATTTTAATCCCTGAAAATCTATATCCTCGTAAAAAATTTAGACCTCTATTGAACTGTGTTGTAAGAAATTCAAGCGACAACTGTGTGCTGATGCGTGCCTTGTGTAGGAGTGTCTCTGATGCTTTTTCTTGTGTAGGAATGTTTAATTGTACTGTCGCTGATGCTTGCCTTGTTTTGGAGTGTTGTTTAGCTATAGTATGTCATGTCTCACTTTTGTCTGCCTTTATAGTGTCTAATCCTTGTTTGTCTAGAAAAAAAAAGGTTAGGATTTGGGGTCACGTTAGGTTTGCAAGTTTGCAACCATTGTAAAAGTTTGCCAATCTCCTAACATCAATCTTGACCCATCTTTCCATCCAGCCCCAGATGTTTGGTATAAGTGTTTGATGGTGTGTTTGTTTTGTGACATGGAAATCAATTTTATTTTGTTTATGTTTGTTTAGTTTTATTTAATTTTGGATTGGTAAGCTGGACTTGAATCCATATCTCAAAGTTGTTTTGCAATGTGTCAAACCAACTGAGCAATGGGTCTAATCCTATTTGTTTTGTTTTTCATTGTAAAATAAGAATGTGATTTGATGATAATACGTCACTCTAAGAAATTCTTAATTAATTAATTTTTGATAAGAAAGTGAGTTAATGATTAGTAATTAGCAGGTGAATGTGGGTTTTAAACCCAGGTCATGGCGGGTTATAAATATTCAGAGACTTAACCAAACTTAGCAAGCTGGCTCCTTGTTCTAGGAAAATCTTATGTTACATATAAGATAAAGAACTGTAAATTAAGATTTATCCTTATTGTTTTCTTTACCCATATTTTAAGAATGATTTTTGGAGATGCCCGTTGTATATATCTCCTAAGCAGATTATTACTTTGATCAAAAGTAGTTTGACATATTGCAAGGTTACTCCCATACGACAGGTTTTATTGTAGCCAGGAGGTTCTAGATGTTCTCTCATCTACCCCACCCCCACCTAAATACCCGGTTTCCACCACACATTTACTTTACATTTAATGAAAAATCAACTCTATCATTTTAAACCATTACTTATTTATTTCGACCTTGTAAGTTCGACAGAAAACCAAGGTTGTCGTTGGTCTTGTCTTACTGTTATTGTTCCATCATCTTTATTTATTTTTGGAAAGAACTTTTAAAATGCTAAAATGGACCATATATTTAGAGAGAAGGAGAATTAAAGGTTTGGAAACTATTATTTTTTTTTTAACTTTCCATTTTTTACCAGGTCTGAATTCCTTATGAGGGTTTTTGTCAAGATGTAAAATTCGTTAGTTTGCATTGCATGACAAACAAGGGAACTATTCAAGTTGAAGAACAACAATAGAAGAAAATTACAATTAGAG